>NW_028126383.1:0-600000 GCF_965194825.1 Balaenoptera physalus
ATATTTAAAGACATGCAAACCCAAATTAGAAAAACCTATCAGCTCACAGCAGTCAGAATGGTCATTAGCAAAGACGCTGCAAACAATAAATGCTGAAGTGATTGTGGAGAAATGCGTACCCTCGGTCTAAGGGGGACGTGGTAGGAGCCACTAATGAAAACACAATGCAGGAGCTTTGAAAAGGGAAACACTGAGCTACCAGTCCATCAATCACACCCACTGCTGGGCCTTTGTCCTGAGAAAATGCGAATCAAAAAGTCACAGGCTGGCAATCCTGCACTCCAGCAATATTTACCATAGCCAACACTCGGAAGCATTGAAAATGTCCATCATCAGAGGAATGCACCAAGAAGAAATGGTCCATGGACACAATGGAATATTACTCCAATAAAAACTATAAATTGAATTTAAAAAACAAACAAAAGTAAGGAGATAGCAGCTTCTGTGGGTTGACCCGGGCACATTCCACTCTAATTTATAAGCGAGGAACACCGTTGGCCGGGAGGTCTGTTTCCCTAGTTACCCGAGTGGGGAACGTAAAAAGGATGCCGCCCTCTGGCCGTTAACTGCAAAAGCAGCTGTAAAGCCTGTGCTAATGGTCACTTCATATGAACAAGTACTGCAGGGCGGTAAGTGAAATGGGCCCTCAAAATGTCTTGAGGGAAGTAATGGCCAAAACATTTTAAAATGTGACACATACTTTAAGAAAACACTTTGAAGAACTAAGCTGTAATCACAGTTTGAAAAATAAAAAGGACACGCCTTAAAGGTCAATTTCAACGGAATATGACACACATGCAAATTCAAACCACAAAGAGGTATCAGCTCACACCAGTCAGAATCACCATCAGCAAGCAATCTATAAACAGTCAATCCTGAAGGTGTTGTGGAGAAATGCATACCCTCAACTTTAAGAGGGACGTAACCTGGAAAGAGCCACTAATGAGAACAGAATGGAGGGGCCTTTCAAAGGTAAACATTGAGCTCCCATATGACCCAGCAGGCCCATTCCTGGACCTATAAACTAAGAAGACAGAGTTGGAAAGACACAGGCAGGCAAATGTGCACTGCACAGTATTACAATGGCCAAGATATGGAAGTAACCAAAAAGTTCACCAACAGATGGGTGGACAAAGAAAAATGGCTACATGTCGAGATGGAATATTAGCTAGCGAAAAAATGAAACAATGCCATTTGCAGCACCATAGATGAGTCTAGAAGTAATCACGCAACTTGTGGTAAATGAGAAAGAGAAAGACACATGTCCTATCATATCACTTATAGGTGTTACCTAAAATTCGATACCAATGAAGATATTTACAGAGAGAAAGGCAATCACAGATTCATTAAACAAACTTATGGCTCACCAAACGGAAAGGTGTGAGGATTAGATACATTACGACTTCGGGGTTAACAGAGATATACAAACACATGGGAAATATATAATCACCAAAGGCCTACGGAATACCAAGAGAAGACCACTCAACATTGTGTCATAACCTACATGGGAAAAGGATCCGAAGAAGAATAGATATATGTATATGTATGAAAGAACCACATCTTGCACACCTAGAACACACAAAACATTGTAATCAAATTTGCTGTGATAAAAACTAAAAATTAAGTTAGAAATACGAACAAGAAGTAATGAGCCATAAACATAAAGGGCTTCTTCCTGGCACATTCCATTCTAATTTACAACCTACTGCACCACTTCCATTAAGGCTCTGTTGTCCTAGTAACCAGATTTGGTAAAGGAGAAATGCTGCCGCCTTGCGGCCGTTTCCCACAAGAGCGGCTTTAAACCCACAGCTAATGGTCACTGAACATTCACAAGGACTCGGGGCTGTAAAGGACACCTGCCCTCAAAAATTGTGCTGAGGTCGGGAATGAACAAAAAAATGCAAAAAACCCAAATCTTTCAGGAAGATAGTATGAGGAGGTAAGTTTTACTCACTCTCTTTAAAGAAAAGGAAAATGGATAAAAGCTCAACCTCAGGAAGTATTAGACTCATGCAATCGAATCTACAAAAAGGTTTCAACTCTCTCCCGTCAACTGACCATCAGGAAAAGGTCTACAAACAATAAACGCTGCAGACGTTTTAGAGAACTTTCTGCCCTCTACTTGCTGGTGAGATGTGAAAGGGTAACCGACAATAATGAGAACAGAAAGGAGCTGGTGGAAAAGTAAAAATTGAGGTACCATTCAATCCAGCGGGTGAACCACTGGCCCTGTCACCTAAGAAGAACAGAATCGTGAAGACACAGGCTGCAAAAGCTGCACTGCAGCCTTATTCACAATAGCCGAGAGAGTGAAGCTACCAAAATGTCCATCAACAGGAGAATGGATAAAAAGAAGTGGTCCATGTACACGATGGAATATGAGCCACGGAAAACAATGAAACACTGCTCTTTGAGGCACCACAGATGAGCCTGGAGATAATCACAAAACATGAGGTAAGTCGGAAAGCAAAAGACCTATATCCTATGATATCACTTAGAGGCGTTATCTAATAACTGACACAAATGAACCTATTTCCACAGAGAAAGACACTCACAGACTTAGAAAACAAACTATGCTCATCTAAAAGGAAAGGTGGGGGGATTGGATCAATTAACATCAGTGTTACTATACAGATACAAATTCATATTATATACATATATCAAAAAGACCGACCAGATAGCAAGGGAGGTGTATGGAACACTCTGTAATATTTTACATGGGAAGAGGATCTGTACATGCTTAGACATATATAATGTACAAATGAACCAGATATTGTAAACCTAGGATAAATAATATTCTAATCTATACCCCGATTAAAAAATTTAAAAAAAACAAGAAGGAATGAGACATACACTAATGGGGGTTTCTCCTAGCACATTCCATTCTAATTTACAACCTAGGAACACGACTTCCAGAAAGACTCTGCTGCCCTAGTACCCAGATTTGACAATGGAGAAATGCTGCCTCCTTGTGGCCGTTACCCTTAACAGCAGCTTTAAACCCATTGCTAAAGGTCCCTATAGATTCACCAAACCTGCAGTTCTGTAAATGACACCTGCCCTCCAAAAAAGGCCTGGGGTCGAAAATCGACCAATAAATTCACAACAGGGCAACCTTCCAAGAAGACAAATTCAATACGTATATTGTACTCATACTTTTTTCTGTTTTTTTTTTTTGACAGAAAGGAAAAGGCGTGGAAAAATGATGACTTTTAGGAATTTTTAAAGACATGCAAACCCAAATTAGAAAAACCTATCAGCTCACAGCAGTCAGAATGGTCATTAGCAAAGACGCTGCAAACAATAAATGCTGAAGGGATTGTGGAGAAATGCGTACCCTCGGTCCTAAGGGGTACGTGGTAGGAGCCACTAATGAAAACACAATGCAGGTGCTTTGAAAAGGGAAACACTGAGCTACCAGTCCATCAATCACACCCACTGCTGGGCCTATCTCCTGAGAAAATGCGAATCAAAAAGTCACAGGCTGGCAATCCTGCACTCCAGCAATATTTACCATAGCCAACACTCGGAAGCATTGAAAATGTCCATCATCAGAGGAATGCACCAAGAAGAAGTGGTCCATGTACACAAAGGAATATTACTCCAATAAAAACTATAAATTGAATTTAAAAAACAAACAAAAGTAAGGAGATAGCAGCTTCTGTGGGTTGACCCGGGCACATTCCACTCTCATTTATAAGCGAGGAACACCGCTGGCCGGGAGGTCTGTTTCCCTAGTTACCCGAGTGGGGAACGTAGAAAGGATGCCGCCCTCTGGCCGTTACCTGCAAAAGCAGCTGTAAAGCCTGTGCTAATGGTCACTTCATATGAACAAGTACTGCAGGGCGGTAAGTGAAACGTGCCCTCAAAATGTCTTGAGGGAAGTAATGGCCAAAACATTTTAAAATGTGACACATACTTTAAGAAAACACTTTGAAGAACTAAGCTGTAATCACATTTTGAAAAATAAAAAGGACACGCCTTAAAGGTCAATTTCAATGGAATATGACACACATGCAAATTCAAACCACAAAGAGGTATCAGCTCACACCAGTCAGAATCACCATCAGCAAGCAATCTATAAACAGTCAATCCTGAAGGTGTTGTGGAGAAATGCATACCCTCAACTTTAAGAGGGACGTAACCTGGAAAGAGCCACTAATGAGAACAGAATGGAGGGACCTTTAAAAGATAAACATTGAGCTACCATATTATGCAGCAGGCCAATTCCTGCACCTATAACCTAAGAAGACAGAGTTGGAAAGACACAGGCAGGCAAATGTGCACTGCACAGTATTAGAATAGCCAATATACAGAAGTAACCAAAAAGTCCACCAACAGATGGGTGGACAAAGAGAAACTGCTATATGTCGAGATGGAATATTAGGTAGCGACAAAATGAAACAATGCCATTTGGAGCACCATAGATGAGTCTAGAAGTAATCACGCAACTTGTGGTAAATGAGAAAGTGAAAGACACATGTTCTATCATATCACTTATAGGTGTTACCTAAAATTTGATACCAATGAAGATATTTCCAGAGAGAAAGGCAATCACAGATTCATTAAACAAACTTATGGTTCACCAAATTGGAAGGTGTGAGGATTGGATACATTCCGATATTGGGGTTAACAGAGATATACAAACACATGTGAAATATGTAATCACCAAAGACCTACAGAATACTACGAGAAGACCAGTCAACACTGTGCCATAACCTACATGGGAAAAGGATCCAAAGAAGAATTGATATATGTATATGTATGAAAGAACCACATCTTGCACACCTAGAACACACAAAACATTGTAATCCAATTGCTGTGATAAAAAATCAGTGTTAAGTTAAAAATACGAACAAGAAGTAATGAGACATAAACTTAAAGGGCTTTTTCCTGGCACATTCCATTCTAATTTACAACCAGAACTTGACCTTCATTAAGGCTCTGTCATCACTAATAAAGCACTTTATAATCAATGTTGAAGGTACCTTAAATGAAGTCTCACTAATTGTTGATTTTAACAAGAAAACAAACAGAAGTAAAAATCTCACTGAAAAACTATACATAGAGTAATGCTAGTAGATCAAACACTTATTAAAGTTTTGTAAAGAATAAAAGACAACAGTAGTATTTTTTTCAAGAAGAGAGGGCCCAAATAAATCTGAAATGAAAGAGATGATGTTACAACAGACACCACAGAAATACAAAGTATCCTAATATACACACAGGGTAACTCAGGGCTCAGACTGGACAGAACCCATTCTCCATTTTCCTGTACATGACTTTACAGGAAAGTCTGAGGAGGGCGTCCCTGAGGAGAGGCACGAGATAGAGTATGTTAGGCATTATCATGAGTGCATTCATCTTAAACGTGCCTGAACTACATTCACACGAGATGATTTTGTCCTGTATGTACATCAGCACCTCTAGTCGGAACTGCAGATCTTTGGCTTCACCACCTCTACTGTCAGCATTAGCTTCACCTGCTGTGGACCGTCTCCTATAGGATTTCTACAACCACAAAGCATCGAAGTTTCACAGGACCCAGACTCTGTGCGACTCCACTCAGAGTCTCAGAGTCTCAACTCCACTCAGAGACTCAGAGTCTCAAGAGAGACTCCACTCTTGTAGGGCACACACAAAGTAGTGTGCACATCAGGACCCAGGGGAAGGAGCAGTTACCCCATAGGAGAATGACCAGACCTACCTGCTAGTTTTATAGTGTCTCCTGCAGAGACAAGGTGTGGCTGTGGCTGTGGCTCACCGTGAGGACGACGATACTGGCAGCAGAAGTTCTGGGAAATACTCCTTGGCGTGAGCCCTCCCAGAGTCCGCCATTAGCCCCACCAAGAGCAAGGTAGGCTCCAGTGCTGGGTCACCTCAGGCCAAACAACCAACAGGGAGGGAACCCAGCCCCATGCATCAGCAGACAAGCAGATTAAACTTTTTATTAAAGTTTTATTTAATCCACAGACAAGCGGATTAAAGCTCTGCCCACCAGAGCAACACCCAGCTCTACCCACCACCAGTCCCTCCCATCAGGAAGCTTGCACAGCCTCTAAGGTAGACTCATACACCAGAGAGCAGACAGCAGAAGCAAGAAGAACTACAATTCTGCAGCCTGTAGAAGGAAAACCATATTCACAGAAAGATAGATAAAATGAAAAGGCAGAGGACTTTATACCAGATCAAGGAACAAGATAAAACCCCAGAAAAACAACGAAATGAGGTGGAGATAGGGAACCTTCCAGGAAAAGAATTCAGAATAATGATAGTGAAGATGATCCAAGACCTTGGAAAAAGAATACAGGCAAAGTTCGAGAAGATGCAAGAAATGCTGAACAAAGACCTAGAAGAATTAAGGAACAAACACCTAGAAGAATTAAAGAACAAACAAACAGAGATGAACAATATAATAACTGAAATGGAAAATACACAAGAAGGAATCAGTAGCAGAATAACTGTGGCAGAAGCACGGATAAGTGACCTGGAAGAAAGAAAGGTGGAAATCACTGCCATGGAAGAGAATAAAGGAAAAGAATGAAAATAAATGAAGACACCCTAAGAGTCCTCTGGGACAACATTAAACGTAACAACATTCGCATTATAAGGGTCCCAGAAGGAGAAGAGACAGAGAAGGGACCCGAGAATATATTTGAAGAGATTACAGTCGAAGACTTCCCTAGCATGGGAAAAGAAATAGTCACCCAAGTCCAGGAAGTGCAGAGAGTCCAAGGCACGATAAACCAAAGGAGAAAAATGCCGAGACACAGAGTAATCAAATTGAAAAAAATTAAAGACAAAGAAGAATTATTGAAAGCAACAAGGGAAAAATGACAAATAACATACACGGGAACTCCCATAAGGTTAAAAGCTGATTTTTCAGCAGAAAATCTACAAGACAGAAGGGAGTGGCATGATAAGTTTAAAGTGATGAAAGGGAAGAACCTACAACCAAGAGTACTCCACCCAGCAAGGATCTTATTCAGATTCGATGGAGAAATCAAAAGCTTTACAGACAAGCAAAAGCTAAGAGAATTCAGCACCACAAAACCAGCTCTACAACAAATGCTAAAGGAACTTCTCTCAGTGGGAAACACAAGAGAAGAAAGGGATCCACCATGAGAAACCCATAACAATTAAGAAAATAGTAATAGGAACATACATATCAATAATTACCTTAAACGTGAATGGACTAAATGCTCCAACCAAAAGACACAGGCTTGCTGAATGGATACAAAAACAAGACCCATATATACGCTATCTACAAGAGACCCATTTCAGACCTAGGGACACATACAGCCTGAAATTGAGGCGATGGAAAAATATATTCTATGCAAACGAAAATCAAAAGAAAGCTGGAGTAGCAATACTCATATCAGATAAAATAGACTTTAAAATAAAGACTGTTACAAGAGACAAGCAAAGACACTACACAATGATCAAGGGATCAATCCAAGAAGATATAACAATTATAAATATATATGTCCCCATCATAGGAGCACCTCAATATATAAGGCAACTGCTAACAGCTATAAAAGAGGAAATCGACAGTAACACAATAATCGTAGGGGACTTTAACAGCTCACTTACACCAATGGAGATCATCCAGACAGAAAATTAATAAGGAAACAGAAGCTTTAAATGACACAATAGACCAGATAGATTTAATTGATACTTAGAGGACATTCCATCCAAAAACAGATTACACGTTCTTCTCAACTGCTCACGGAACATTCTCCAGGATAGATGACATCTTGGGTCACAAATAAAGCCTCAGTAAATTTAAGAAAACTGAAATCATATCAAGCAGCTGTTCTGACCACAATGCTATGAGATTAGAAATCAATTACAGGGGATAAAAGGTAAAAAACACAAACACATGAAGGCTAAACAATACGTTACTAAATTACCAAGAGATCACTGAAGAAATAAAAGAGGAAATCAAAGACTACCTAGAGACAAATGACAACAAAAGCACGATGACCCAAAACCTATGGGATGCAGCAAAAGCAGTTCTAAGAGGGAAGTTTATAGCAATACAAGCCTACCTCAAGAAACAAGAAAAATCTCAAATAAACAATCTAATCTTACACCTAGAGGAACTAAAGAAAGAAGAACAAAACCCAAAGTTAGTAGAAGGAAAGTAATCATAAAGATCAGAGCAGAAATAAATGAAATAGAAACAAAGAAAACGAAAGCAAAGATCAATAAAACTAAAAGCTGGTTCTTTGACAAGATAAACAAAAATGATAAACCTTTAGCCAGACTCAAGAAAAAGAGGGAGAGGACTCAAATCAACAAAAGTAGAAGTAAAAAAGGAGAAGTTACAACAGACACCACAGGAATACAAAGCATCCTAAGAGACTACTACAAGCAAATCTATAACAATAAAATGGACAACCTGGAAGAAATGGACAAATTCTTAGAAAGGGATAACCTTCCAAGACTGAATCAGGAAGAAATAGAAAATATGAACAAACCTATCACAAGCAATGAAATTGAAACTGTGATTAAAAATCTTCCAACAAACAAAAGTCCAGAACCAGATGGCATCACAGGTGAATTGTATCAAACATTTAGAGAAGAGCTAACACCCAACCTTCTCAAATTCTTCAAAACAATTGCAGGGGAAGGAACACTTCCAAACTCATTCTATGAGACCACAATCATCCTGATACCAAAATCAGACAAAGATACTACAAGGAAAGAAAATTATAGACCAATATCACTGATGATTATAGATTTAAAAATCCTCAACAAAATACTAGCAAACAGAATCGATCAACACATTAAAAGGATCATACACCATTATCAAGTGGGGTTTATCCCAGGGATGCAAGGATTCTTCAATATTCACAAATCAATGTGATACACCATATTAACAAATTGTAGTATAAATCCATATGATCATCTCAATTGATGAAGGAATAGATTTTGAGAAAATTCAACACCCATTTATGATAAAAACTCTGCAGAGTGTGGGCATAGAGGGAAACTACCTCAACATAATAAAGGCCATATATGACAAACCCACAGCAAACATCATTCTCAATGGTGAAAAACTGAAAACGTTTCCACTAAGATCAGGAACAAGACAAGGATGTCTACTCTCACCACTATTATTCAACAAAGATTTGGAAGTCCTAGCCGCAGCAATCAGAGAAGAAAAAGAAATAAAAGGAATACAAATTGGAATAGAAGACGTAAAATTGTCACTGTTTGCAGATGACATGATACCATAGATAGAGAATCCTAAAGATGCCACCAGAAAACTACTGGAGCTAATCAACGAACTTGGTAAAGTTGCAGGATACAAAATTAATGCACAGAAATCACTTGCATTCCTATACACTAATGAAGAAAGATCAGAAAAAGAAATTAAGGAAACAATCCCATTACCACTGCAACAAAAAGAATAAAATACCTAGGAATAATCCTATCTAAGGAAGTAAAAGACCTGTACTCAGAAAACTATAAGACACTGATGAAAGAAATCAAAGATGATATAAACAGATGGAGACATATACCATGTTCTTGGATTAGAAGAATCAATATTGTGAAAATGACTATACTACCCAAAGCAATCTACAGATTCAATGCAACCCCTATCAAATTACCAGTGGCATTTTCTACAGAACTAGAACAAAAAAATCTTAAAATTTGTAGGGAGACACAAAAGACCCCAGATAGCCAAAACAGTCTTGAGGGAAAAAAATAGAGCTGGAGGAATCAGACTTCCAGACTTCAGACTATACTACAAAGCTACAGTAATCAAGACAATATGATACTGATACAAAAACAGAAATATAGATCAATAGAACAGGATAGAAAGCACAGAGATAAACCCACGTACGTATGGTTAACTAATCTATGACAAAGGAGGCAAGGGTATACAATGGAGAAAAGACAGTGTCTTCAGTAAGTGGTGCTGGGAAAAGTGGACAGCTACATGTAAAAGAATGAAATTAGAACACTCCCTAACACCATACACAAAAATAAACTCAAAATGGATTAGAGACCTAAATGTAAGACCAGACACTATAAAACTCTTAGTGGAAAACATAAGAACACTCTATGACATAAATCACAGCAAGATCCTTTTTGACCCACCTCCTAGAGTAATGGAAATAAAAACAAAAATTAAAAAATGGGACCTAATGAAACTTAAAATCTTTTGTACAGCAAAGGAAAACATAAGTGGATTAGAGGGGGCTTCCGTGGTGGTGCAGCGGTTGAAAATCTGCCTGCCAAAACAGGGGACACGGGTTCGAGCCCTGGTCTGGGAAGATCCCACATACCACGGAGCCACTAAGCCCGTGAGCCACAACTTCTGAGCCTGCGCATCTGGAGCTTGTGCTCCACAACAAGAGAGGCCGTGACGGTGAGAGGCCCACACACCACGATGAAGAGTGGTCCCCGCTCTCCGCAACTAGAGAAAGCCCTCGCTCAGAAATGAAGACCCAACACAGCCAAAAAATGAATAAATAAAAAATAAATTAATTAAAAACAAAACAAAAAAACGGGACCTAATGAAACTTAAAATCTTTTGCACAGCAAAGGAAAACATAAGCAAGACGAAAAGACAACCATCAGAATGGGAGAAAATATTTTCAAATGAAGCAAATGGCAAAGAATTAATCTCCAAAAAGCAGCTCATGTAGCACAATATCACAAAAACAAACAACCCAAGCCAAAAATGGGCAGAAGACCTAAATAGACATTTCTCCAAAAAAGATATACAGGTTGCCAACAAACACATGAAAGGATGCTGAACATCACTAATCATTAGAGAAATGCAAATCAAAACTACAGTGAGGTATCACCTCACACCAGTCAGAATGGCCATCATCAAAAAGTCTACAAACAATAAATGCTGGAGAGGCATTTATTGGAGAAAAGGGAACCCTCTTGCACTGTTGATGGGAATGTAAATTGATATAGCCACTAGGGACAACGGTATGGGGGTTCCTTAAAAACTAATAATAGAACTACTGTACGACCCAGCAATCCCACTACTGGACATTTACCCTGAGAAAACCATAATTCAAAAAGAGTCATGTAGCACAATGTTCATTGTAGCTCTATTTACAATAGCCAGGACATGGAAGCAACCTAAGTGTCCATGGACAGGTAAATGGATAAAGAAGATGTGGCACATATATACAATAGAATATTACTCAGCCATAAAAGGAAACGAAATTGAGTTATCTGTAGTGAGGTGGATGGGTCTAGAGTCTGTCCTACAGAGTGAAGTAAGTCAGAAATAGAAAAACAAATACCGTATGCTAACACATATATATGGAATCAAAAAAAAAAGTTTATGAAGAATCTAGGGGCAGGAAAGGATTAAGGACACAGACATAGGGAAAGGACTTGAGGACATGGGGAGGGTGAAGGGTAAGCTGGAACAAAGTGAGAGAGTGGTATGGACATATATACACTACCAAATATAAAATCGATAGCTACTGGGAAGCAGCCACATAGCACAGGGAGATCAGCTCAGTGCTTTGTGACCACCTAAAGGAGTGGGATAAGGGGGTGAGAGGGAGGTGCAAGAGGGAGGGGATATGGTGTTATATGTATACGTATAGCTGATTCACTTTTTTATACAGTAGAAACTAACACACAATTGTAAAGCAATTATACTCTAATAAACATGTAAAAGAAAAAAAAAAGAAAGCCCAGAGATAAACCTACACACCTATGGTCCACTAATCTATGACAAAGGAGGCAAGGATATACAATGGAGAAAAGACAGTCTTTTCAATAAGTGGTGCTGGGAAAAAAGGACAGCTACATGTAAAAGAATGAAATTAGAACACTCCCTAACACCATATACAAAAAATAAACTCTAAATGGATTAGAGACCAAAATGTAAGACCGGACACTATAAAACTCTTGGAGGAAAACATAGGAAGAATACTCTTTGACATAAATCACAGCAAGATTTTTTTTGATCCACCTCCTAGAGTAATGGAATAAAAAACAAAAATAAACAAATGGGAGCAAATGAAACCTAAAAGCTTTTGCAAAGCAAAGGAAACTACAAACAAGATGAAAAGACAACCCTCAGAATGGGAGAAAATATTTGCAAACGAATCAATGGACAAAGGATTAATCTCCAATATATATAAACAGCTCATGCAGCTCAACAGTAAAAAAACAAACAACCCAATCTAAAAATGGGCAGATGACATAAATAGACATTTGTCCCAAGAAGACATACAGATGGCCAAGAAGCACATGAAAAGCTGCTCAACATCACTAATTATTAGAGAAATATAAACCAAAACTACAATGAGGTATCACCTCACACAACTTAGAATGGGCATCATTAGAAAATCTAGAAACAACAAATGCTGGAGAGGGTGTGGAGAAAAGGGAACCCTCTTGCACTCTTTGTGGGAATGTAAATTGATACAGTCACTATGGAGAACAGTATGGAGGTTCCTTAAAAAACTAAAAATAGAATTACCATATGACCCAGCAATCCCACTACTGGGCACATACCCAGAGAAAACCATAATTCAAAAAAACACATTCACCACAATGTTCATTGCAGCACTATTTACAATAACCAGGTCATGGAAGCAACCTAAATGCCCATAGACAGACGAATGGAAAAGATGTGGTACATATATAAAATGGAATATTACTCAGCCATAAAAAGGCATGAAATTGGGTCATTTGTAGAGACGTGGATAGATCTAGAGACTGTCATACAGAGTGAAGTAAGTCAGAAAGAAAAAAACAAATATCGTATATTAACGCATACATGTGGAACCTAGAAAAATGGTACAGATGAACCGGTATGCAAGGCAGAAATAGAGACACAGATGTAGAGAACAAACATATGGCCACCAAGGGGGGAAAGGGCAGGGTGGTGGTGGTGGGATGAATTGCGAGACTGGAATTGACATATGTACACTTATATGTATAAAATAGATAACCAATAAGAACCTGCTGTATAAAAAATCAAGAAAATAAAATTAAAAAATTAAATAATATTAAAAAAAATAAAACAGAAAACAAAGTTCTTTCCTTCCCATAGATGTATTTATATGAATGAATTATTTCCATGCTTATATTTATAAATACAAAAAGAGGAATAAAACCTACCTTGAACCAAAAAAGAAAAAAAAAACAGAACCCACTGGTCATACAGAGGAAAACCTATCAGGGCACTTGCTCCAGTGGTAAACAATTCTGAAGTTGGTCAGAGGTGGGGAATCGTCTCCCATGCAGCCAGCAGCCCCCCCGCAAGGAGCATCCTCATTGCAAAGATGGGGGACTGTGAGGAGGTGTTGCTGAGTAAACGTGAGCTGAGCCCCAGGCCAGCTGCTGCTGAAATTTTCCCACCCTTCCCAGGTAAAACACTTGAATGTGTGCAAAGACTTTAAAACCTAGAGGAAGGGGCTTGGAGTCACACCAGCAACAGCATGCAGGCCGACTTGGTGCCTGCCGGCCAGCCAGGACAGTCCTGGCCCCGGGCACTCTTCTGGAAGCTTTCCATTTCCCTGCCTGAGGTATCCCTCCTATTCTGGACCCCACTGCTTTTTTCCTTCCTCACCTGTGCCCGGGGAGAAATTCCAGTGGCAAGTATGGGTGACACATCCTCTTCTTTAGCAGGTGGCAGCCCGGCAACTCCTGCAGAAAGTCCAGCAGAGCCCCACTCACACTGGGCCACCCATAGAGCCGTGGACCCTACTCCCTCCCACCAGCCCAGCACCGAGACTGCTGATGGGGCAGAGAATATGGCGTCAGGCACAGCTGCAGAGGCTGTTGCTGCCTGGAGGGGTGTTTATATTGACTTCAACCCAGGCACACCTGGGAAGGGCTGGCCGGCCGGGTCAGGCTGCCTAGTTCAGCCAATCCTCGCCCCTCAGGAGCTCAGAGTTGCAGAAAATGGACCTTGCTGCACCGGCCAGGTCCAAGGAACAGCTGTAGGGTCCTGAGAGTCAGGAAAGACAAGGGGCGGCAGCCCTTGCTTATTTTCTAATCATTTTATCTGACCCATGAGTGGGAGACAACTTCAAGAAGACCCTCTTCTAATGAGAGGAACCCAGGATTCAGGGAGAGGAGGGGTGGTGGGTGGAGACAGAGGCCTGGTGCCCCGGCTTCAGTGGAAGCCCCTGGAAGACCAGGCAGAGGGAGGCGGCACAGAGTGAAGCCCAGGGTCACAGACCTGTCGGAACTGCTGTCTGTTAGTTCAAGCCCTGCTCTGAGGTGCTCTGTGTCAGCTCTGACCGACAGGTGAGCTGGGAGTGCTCTGCAATGAGGGCTATGTGCACGGTTCCTGTGTGCCCAGCCCTGCCGGGGTACCTGCCCAGGTGAGCTCCATATTCTGGGAGGGGCCTGACCACAAGAGCCCCGTGGGCTGCTGGGGACCTGGTAAAGTACATCAGGACAGTCAGTGAAGCCACCGAGGATATACATCCAGTAGTTCCTAATTCCTACACCCTGCTGGTCATTCTACCATCCACCAGGACATGCTATTCTGTATTAGACTTCAATGATGCCTTCTTCTGTATTCCATTAGTCCCAGAGTCACAAGAAATTTTGGCTGTGAGTGGCAGGACTCAACATACAACAAAAACAATACTGCTGGGCCGTCCTGCCCCAGGGGTTCAAAAATTCCCACACCATCTTTGGGGAAACGTTAGCTAAAGACCTAAAAGATCTACCTCTGGAGAAGGAAACCCTCCTTCAATATGCAGATGACATTCTGATCGCCAGCCCTACTAAGGAGGCCTCTGAACTACCTAGACAATAAAAGATAGAAGGTGTCCAAGAAAAAGGCTCAAATATCACAGACTAAGGTGACCTGCCTCGGCTTCATTCTCACAGAAGGTCAGAGAAGCCCATCCCAAGAAAGGGAAGAAGCCATTTGCAGCCTTACCCTTCCTAAAACTAGAAGACAGCTTAGGGGTTCCTGGGGAGGCTGGCGTTTGCTGCATCTGGAACCCTAACTACAGTCTAATAGCTGGCCTCTATATGAAACACTGAAAGGAAAAGATGATGATCCTTTTGAATAGAATCCAGAAGTGGCCTTTCAAGAATGGAAACAGCAGTCAATTCAGACCCTTGCCCTGGACCTCCCTAATTTAGCTAAACCCTTTGACCTTTACATTCCCGGTCATTACATCACCCTTGGAGTATTAGTGCAAAAACTGGGACCACTTGAAATGGAACAACACAAGAATGCCCTCCAGGCATTGGCCAGCCACCCCATCCGACCAGGATACTGGGGTTATCTAAAAACCTGGAAATCAGCAGCCCGCAAGGCCAGCTCCCTCCTAAGGGAAAAGGACCCCACTAGGTGATCCTAAGCACCCACCATGCCCTGAAGTTGCAGGGATCGCTCCGTGGGCACACTGACCTCGAGTGAGGAGGCCCTCCAACTCCAACCTCCAGAGAGACAACCTGGGGCAACGGGCCCCCATGACGACTCGTGTGACCATCACTTGACCTGGAGCTTCTCTCAGAAAACAACAAGAGTGTGCCCCAAAAGAGCAGACTATTGCTTGCAGGGCTTACTGAACCCAGAGCGGAGCTAATAAAATTGGCAGCGGAACCATAAATAACGCCGTCACCATATAAAAGCCTACAGACACCACGGTGACGGTGGCCAATGAGACCGGCTGGACTCCTGGCTACTTCAAAAGGTCGTTGACTCAGTGGCCATCATGGTCCTGGATCACCACCGACCCTGAACCGTCTGGGAATTGAGCAGGCAGGGCTCTGACACCTGGTGCTGTTTGTACATTAATTCAGTGGCCTAATTGAAGAAAGCGCAGACTACTGGTCAGAGCATCTAGGCTGGCAGAAACCGTCAGCCTAAGGGGGCCAAACAAATGTGGAGCGGGGTAAAACCGGTCCCCCAGCGTCTCTGCGCATCTCTTTCCTGGACCCTTAAATGTCATTAGAATCTATAAAACTTCCAATGCTGGTGCTCAGGCGAACGAGCAGTGAGGGAGGAGGCCTGGGAACAATCAACCTCACCTGGAGGCTGCTGGGGAGAAGTTCTGCCCCTCCCCCCAGGTATGAGGACACCCAACTCAGCACGAAGCATTTACAGAAGAGGCGTCTGCACCCTCAGCGCCCCAGGAATGAGGAATGGGACAAAAGGCAGAGGAGAGGTTTGTCACCAGCAAAGCCCATTAAAAATTCCTGGGAGATAAAAACAGAATCTGGGCAATAAAATAAAGTCTAACCTTTTTTTTCCTTTGTGCTTTGTCTAATTTCACTTGCTTCTAGGTTTCCACATGCAGAGGTCCCACACCGGCCACTTCAGACCCGATTTCCTAGTGCAAAATGGCTGGGCTGACACCTCAGCTCGCGGGCTCCCATGCAGACTCCACGACAAAGAGCCTGAGCTCCAACCAACCCGGCCCTCGAGAGCTCCGCCCCCTCCCTCCCGCTGTTGCTGACCAGATCCCTACACAGCAGCCCGGCCCACAGCCTGCGGGGGAGCGCATGCTCTCACCTCTCCATACTCTGATCAAAATATAAAGTTTTCCTTTGCTTCTGAACCAAACTCAGTCTCGATTTGTTGGCTCCAATGACACTGGGCAGGGTGACCCTTGTTGGGGCCCACTCTGGAGGATCAGTAACAGAAATTGAGAACATTGTAACTTCAATGAACAGATGTGTAAGCCAAACTGTAATTAACATAGAGCAGTGTATAAGGCTTGTGTAAAATAAGATGTTTCTAACAATTCCATTTGATATTTCCATCACTTTATTATAAGCAAGTTCTGTGGAGGGGTTTGTTTTATTTGTCAGGTCAACATTAGAGAAATGCAGTGATTTCTTTCCAAGGATGTATATCTAATAACCTTGGCTG
The DNA here is from genome assembly GCF_965194825.1 of Balaenoptera physalus. Classification (NCBI taxonomy): domain Eukaryota; kingdom Metazoa; phylum Chordata; class Mammalia; order Artiodactyla; family Balaenopteridae; genus Balaenoptera; species Balaenoptera physalus. The sequence goes on from NW_028126383.1 coordinate 16,853, forward strand.
AAGTTTCAATCTTGTTTTGAATGATTTTCCATTAAAAATGATACCTCTATTTCAGCTCCCAGATTTCTGACAAGTACAATATCTTATAAGTTTTTATTACCAAAGGGGAAAGGTGGGAGGAGGGATAAATTAACAGTTTTGGATTAACACTGCTATGTATAAAACATATCATCAACAAGGAACTACTGTATAACACAGGGAACTATACTCAACATTTTGTAATAACCTCTAAGGGAAAATAATCTGAAAAACAATACATATCTATATCAACATCATCTTTCAACTACAGATAAAACGGAACCTAAAGGAGTCCGATGGTGAGACATTCTGACTCTGAAGACTTCAATCATCTAAAGTTCGGACTCTGTATACGGCCCAAGTCCCTTAAAGAACATACACGTACCCATAGCTTAAAAATTCCCCAGATTGGGGTTCGGGGAGACAGTGATTTGTAAAAATCCCTGGTGTTCTCCTTACATGCAAGGGACCTTTCCTACAGCTAAAACATGCCTGTGACACCCAGAAACTGTACACGGTTTGATCGGGAATAGTTGGGAAAAGGCACCTCATCTCCTCATCTCCTGGTTGTAGGGTTCACCCCTCCAGCCTCTTTCCTAACAATCTCCCCACTTGGGATGTCAGCACATTCAACATCCTGTTGTGCACAGTTTGGAATTAGTCCAGGGGATGAAACAGAAGGAGGAGAAACAATGAGAAACAAGCCCTAGATGTTGGGACAGGCACATGTCACTCTAATTTCCCATCAGGAAAAAGAATTAACCACGGGCTCACCCTGCCCCCCGGAACAACAATAAGTCCTGAAACAATCTTGCCGTTTTGTGGGCAGCTCCTAAAAAAGCGAGTTGAAAAATGGAGCTCAGGGGCACTGCAATTCACAAATATGCAGAGTTATAAAGGATAACTATCATCCAAAAATATATTAATGTAAGGCAACGAAGAGGATTTGAAAGCAAGGCAGAATTGTAGGAAACAGATTTCAGGAGGTAGATTCGAATCGCCTTTAAAGCACATGAAAAGCGGCCAAACTTTGACAATGATTCTGTTGGCCAAAAAGGGCGTATGTGTTTTTTCTTGAGTATATTCAGGAAAAAACGCAAACGCCCTTTTTGGCCAAACAAGCAAGCGGGAAATGCAAATCAGCACTACAAAGAAGTCTCACTTCCCATCGGTCAAAAGGGCCATCGTAAAAAAAGTGTAAAAACCAGAAATGCAGGACAGGCCATGGAGAAAAGGGAGTCTTGTTACGCTGATGGGCGGAATGTAAATTGCCAACAGCCATTATGGAGAAGTGTATGGTGTGTCCTAAAGCATCTAAAAAACACAGCTAGAGAGCATAGGGCACTTCCACTCATGGGCATATAAATTGGGAAAACTAAAAATCAACATGACACAGGTCACCCAAAGTTTAGGGCTGCTGTGTTTACAAGAACCTCAACTTCGGTACACCGTAAATATCCCAGGAAACACAAAAATGGATAAAGATGTGGTGGTACTTATGTACAATGGAAAATCACTCAGCCATGAAATCAATGTCATAAGGCTAGCAGCAGCATAATGAGTGAATTTAGGTACGATGATTGTACGTGAAATAAGTCACACAGAAAAAGAAACTTATCATAAGATACCACTAAGAGAGGGAATGTAAAAATAGCTACACATGACCTGAATTAGAAAACAGAACCGAGTCATACATTTAGAAAACAAACTATGACTGCTTAAGGGGAAAGGTGAGGTGGGGAGATGCATAAAACAAGGGTCTGAAATTAACACAGATACCGTTCCATTACCAAATATGTAATAGTCAAGACCTACCTGTTGCTTAATGAACTGGACTCAACACCCCTTATTCACCGCAGAAAAATATATATGAGTAGTAAGAATTTTATAATCTATGTATGGATATCTCTCTGTAAGTGAATCAAGTAGGTGTAAAGTGGCAGAAACACAGCACTGAAAACCAGCTAAACTCCATTATAAATATAAATTACAAAAAAAACAAACTAAGACAGTGAAAGAGAGAGAAATTCTTACAAAATTCTTTCAGGGACAGTGAAGGAACCTGGATTGACCACATCTAGACCCACAGTTGGATGAGACATAAGGATGGACACTCTTGGGGATGAGAGCATTGGTGAGGTTGGGTGAGCAAATGCAGACCCTGTAAGGTAATACTGCGTGATACCCATTCCATGGGTAAAAAATCTCCAGATTCAAGTGAATCTTCCTACAGCGAAAACATGCATGGGAAACCCAGATGAAGCTACAAAGTGTGATCGGAAAAAGTTTCTAAAATGCACCTCATTTTTCATCTCCTGGTGCTCGGGCTTGCCATTCCAGACCCTGTACTGACAATCAGCCCGCTTGGAGAATCAGCAGCTTTAACCTCCTGTTTCGTACAGTTTTCAATTTGTCCAGAGCATGAAAGGGAAGAGGGGGAACCAATGAGAGACTAGCTCTAGGTGTTGGGACAGGCACATGTCACTCTCATTTCCCATTAGGAAAAAGAATTAACCACAGGCTCAGCCTGCCTCCCGGAACCACAGTAGGGCCTGAAACAATCCTGCCATTTTGCGGCCAGCTCCCATAAAGTGTGTTGAAAAATGGAGCTCAGGGGCACTGCAATTCACAGACCTGCAGAGATACTATTGAGAAGTATCGTCCAAAAATATATTCAGGGAAGGCATTGAAGAAGGTTTGAAAGCAAGGCAGAATGCAGGAAACAAATTTCAGGAGGTAGATTTGAATCGCCTTTAAAGCACATGAAAAGCAGCAAAACTCTGACAATGATGCTGTTGGACAAAAAGGGCGTATGTGTTTTTTCTTGAATATATTCAAGAAAAACCGCATACGCCCTTTTTGGCCAACCGAGCAAGCGCTAAATGCAAATCAGCACTACAAAGAAGTCTCACTTCCCATCGGTCAAAAGGCCCAACCTGAAAAAAGTAAAAACCAGAAATGCAGGACAGGCCATGGAGAAAAGGGAGCCTTGTCACGCTGATGGGCAGGATGTAAATTGCCAACAGCCATTCTGGAGAAGTGTATGGTGTGTCCTAAACCATCTAAAAAACAGAGCTTGAGAGAATAGGGCACTTCCACTCATGGGCATATAAATAGCGAAAACTAAAAATCAACAAGTCACAAGCACCCCAAAGTTTACGGCTGCTTTGTTTAAAAGAACGTCGATTTCAGTACACCTTAAATATCCCAGGAAAGAGCAAAATGGATAAAGAAGTTGTGGTACTTCTGTACAATGGAATATCACTCAGTCATGAAATCAATGTCATAAGGCTAGTGGCAGCATAATGAGTGGATTTAGGTACGATGATTGTATGTGAAATAAGTCACACAGAAAAAGAAACTTATCATAAGATATCACTTAGAGAGGGAATGTAAAAATCGCTACACATGAACTGAATTACAAAACAGAACAGAGTCATACATTTAGAAAATACACTATGGCTGCTTAAGGGGAAGGGTGAGGTGGGGAGATGCATAAAACAATGGTATGAAATTAGCACAGATACCGTTCTATTACCAAATATGTAATAGACAAGTCCTACGTGTTGCTTGATGGACTGGACTCAACAACCCCTATTCACTGCAGAAGAATATATCTGACTAGTAAGACTCTTATAATCTATGTATAGCTATCTCTCTGTAAGTGAATCAAGTAGGTGAAAAGCGGCGGAAACACAGCAGTGAAAACCAGCTAAACTCCATTATAAAAATAAATTACGAAAAAAAAAACAAAGACAGTGAAAGAGAGAGAAATTCTTCCAAAATTCATTCAGGGGCTGTGAATGCACCTGGATTGACCACATCTAGAGCCACAGTTGGACGAGACATAAGGCTGGACACTCTTGGGGATGAGAGGATTGGTGAGGTTGGGTAAGCAAATGAAGACCCTTTAAAGTAATACTGCGTGATACCCATTCCATGGGTCCCAAATCTCCAGGTTCAAGGGAATCTCCCTAGAGTGAAAACATGCATGAGAAACCCAGAGGACGGTACACCGTGTGATCGGGAAAGGTTTCTAAAACGCACCTTATTTTTCATCTCCTGGTGCTCGGGCTTGCCATTCCAGCCACTGTACTGACAATCCGCCCACTTGGAGAATCAGCCCCTTTAACCTCCTGTTTCATACAGTTTGCAATTTGTCCGGAGGATGAAAGGGAAGGGGGGAACCAATGAGAGACTAGCTCTAGGTGTTGGGACAGGCACATGTCACTCTCATTTCCCATCAGGAAAAAGAATTAACCACAGGCTCAGCCTGCCCCCGGAACCACAATAGGGCCTGAAACAAGCCTGCCGTTTTGTGGCCAGCTCCCAAAAAAGCGAGTTGAAAAAAAGTGCTCAGGTGCACTGCAATTCACAAACCTGCAGAGTTATTATTGATAAGTGTCGTCCAAAAATATACTGAGGGAAGGCAACGAAGAGGGTTTGAGCAAGGAAGAATTTCAGGACACAGATTTCAGGAGGTAAATTCGAATCGGTTTAGAGCCCATGAAAAGCGGGAAAACTTTTACAATGATGCTGTTGGCCAACAAAGGCGTATGGCTTTTTTCCTGAGTATATTCAGGGAAAAACACATACGCCCTTGTTGGCCAACCAAGCAAGCGGGAAATGCAATTCAGCACTACAAAGAAGTCTCACTTCCCATCGGTCAAAAGGCCCATCCTGAAAAAAGTGTAAAAACCAGAAATGCAGGACAGGCCATGGAGAAAAGGGAGCCTTGTTATGCTGATGGGCGCGATGTAAATTGCCAACAGCCACTCTGGAGAAGTGTATGGTGTGTCCTAATACATCTGAAAAACACAGCTGGAGAGCATAGGGCACTTCTACTCATGGGCGTATAAATTGGGAAAACTATATATCAACAAGACACAAGCACCCCAAAGTTTAGGGCTGCTCTGTTTACAAGAACCTCGACTTCGGTACACCTTAAATATCAGAGGAAAGAGAAAAATGGATAGAGAAGTTGTGGTAATTATGTACAGTGGTTTATCACTCAGCCATGAAATCAATGTCATAAGGCTAGTAGCAGCATAATGAGTGGATTTACGTACGATGATTGTATGAGAAATAAGTCACACAGAAAAAGAAACTTATCAAAAGATATCACTTAGGGAGGGAATGTAAAAATCGCTACACATGAACTGAATTATAAAACAGAACAGAGTCACACATTTAGAAAACACACTATGGCTGCTTAAGGGGAAAGATGAGATGGGGAAATGCATAAAAAAAGGGTCTGAAATTAGCAACAATACCGACCCATTACCAAATAGGTAATAGACAAGACCTACCTGTTGCTTAATGAACTGGACTCAAAACCCCCTATTCAACGCAGAAGATTATATCTGACTAGCAAGAATCTTATAATCTATGTACGGATATCTCTCTGTAAGTGAATCAAGTAGGTGTAAAGCAGCTGACACACAGCAGTGAAAACAAGCTAAAATCCAATATAAAAAGAAATTACAAAAAGAAAAAAAACAAAGACAGTGAAAGAGAGAGAAATTCTTCCAAAATTCGTTCAGGGGCCGTGAATGAACCTGGATTGACCACATCTAGACCCACAGTTGGACGAGACATAAGGCTGGACACTCTTGGGGATGAGAGCATTGGTGAGGTTGGGTGAGCAAATGCAGACCCTTTAAAGTAATACTGCGTGATACCCATTCCATGGGTCCCAAATCTCCAGGCTCAAGGGAATCTTCATACAGCGAAAACATGCATGAGAAGCCCAGAGGACGGTACACCGTGTGATCGGGAAAGGTTTCTAAAACGCACCTCATTTTTAATCTCCTGGTGCTCGGGCTCGCCATTCCAGCCGCTGTACTGACAATCTGCCCACTTGGAGAATCAGCACCTTTAACCTACTGTTTTGTATAGTTTGCAATTTGTCCGGAGGATGAAAGGGAAGAGTTGCAACCAAAGAGAGACTAGCTCTAGGTGTTGGGACAGGCACATGTCACTCTCATTTCCCATCAGGAAAAAGAATTAACCACAGGCTCAGCCTGCCCCCTGGAACCACAGTAGGGTCTGAAACAATCCTGCCGTTTTGCGGCCAGCTCCCAAAAAAGCGAGTTGAAAAATGGAGCTCAGGTGCACTGCAATTCACAAACCTGCAGATTTATAAATGATAATTATCGTCCAAAAATATTTTGAGGTAAGGCAACGAAGAGGGGTTGAAAGCAAGGCAGAATTGCAGGAAACAGATTTCAGGAGGTAGATTCGATTCGCCTTTAAAGCACAGGAAAAGCGGCATAACGTTGACAATGATGCTGTTGGCCAAAAAGGGCGTATGTCTTTTTTCCTGAATATATTCAGGAAAAAAGACATACGCCCTTTTTGGCCAACCAAGCAAGCAGGAAATGCAAATCAGCACTACAAAGAAGTCTCACTTCCCATCGGTCAAAAGTCCCATCTTGAAAAAAGTGTCAAAACCAGAAATGCAGGACAGGCCATGGAGAAAAGGGAGACTTGTTACGCTGATGGGAGGGATGTAAATTGCCAACAGCCACTCTGGAGAGGTGTATGGTGTGTCCTAAAACATCTGAAAAACACAGCTAGAGAGTATAGGGCACTTCTACTTATCGGTGTATAAATTGGGGAAACTAAATATCAACAAGACACATGCACCCCAAAGTTTAGGGCTGCTCTGTTTACAAGAACCTCGACTTCGGTACTACTTAAATATCAGACAAAGAGAAAAATGGATAAAGAAGTTTTGGTAATTATGTACAATGGTATATCTCTCAGCCATGAAATCAATGTCATAAGGCTAGTAGCAGCGTAATGAGTGGATTTAGGTACGATGATTGTACGAGAAATAAGTCACACAGAAAAAGAAACTTATCATAAGATATCACTTAGAGAGGGAATGTAAAAATCGCTACACATGAACTGAATTACAAAACAGAACAGAGTCACAGATTTAGAAAACACACTATGGCTGCTGAACGGGAAAGGTGAGGTGGGGTGATGCATAAAACACGGGTTTCAAATTAACTCAGATACCGTTCCATAAACCCAATATGTAATAGACAAGAACTACTCCTTGCTCAGTGAACTGGAGTCAACACACCCTATTCACTGCAGAAGAATATATCTGATTAGTAAGAATCTTATAATCTATGTATGGATATTTTTCTGTAAGTGAATCAAGGAGGTGTAACGCGGCGGAAACACAGCAGTGAAAACCAGCTAAAATCCATTATAAAAAGATATTACAAAAAAAAAAAAACAAAGACAGTGAAAGAGAGAGAAATTCTTACAAAATTCGTTCAGGGGCTGTGAATGAGCCTGGATTGACCACCTCTAGACCCACAGTTGGATGAGACATAAGGCTGGACACTCTTGGGGATGAGAGGATTGGTGAGGTTAGACGAGCAAATGCAGACCCTTTAAAGTAATACTGCGTGGTATCCATTCCATGGGTCCCAAATCTCCAGGTTCAAGGGAATATTTGTACAGTGAAAACACTCATGGGAAACACAGAGGATGGTACACCGTGTGATCGGGAATGGTTTCTAAAACGCACCTCAGTTTTCATCTCCTGGTGCTCGCCATTCCAGCCGCTGTACTGACAATCTGCCCACTTGGAGAATCAGCACCTTTAACCTCCTGTTTCGTACAGTTTGCAATTTGTCTGGAGGATGAAAGGGAAGAGGGGAAACCAATGAGAGACTAGCTCTAGGTGTTGGGACAGGCACATGTCACTCTAATTTCCCATCAGGCAAAAGAATAAACCACAGGGTCAGACTGCCCCCCGGAACCACAATAGGGCCTGAAGCAATCCTGCGGTTTTGTGGCCAGATCCCAAAAAAGTGAGTTGAAAAATGCAGCTCAGGGGCACTGCAATTCACAAACCTTCAGAGTTATTATTGGTAAGTATACTCGAAAAATATATTGAGGGAAGGCAACGAAGAGGATTTGAAAGCAAGGCAGAATTGCAGGAAACAGATTTCAGGAGTTAGATTCGAATCGCCTTTAAAGCACATGAAAATCGGCAAAACTTTGACAATGATGCTGTTGTCCAAAAAGGGCGTATGCGTTTTTTCATAAATATATTCCGGAAAAAACCCATCCCCCCTCTTGGCCAACCAAGCAAGCGGGAAATGCAACTCAGCACTACCAACAAGTCTCACTTCCCAGCGGTCAAAAGGGCCATCCTGAAAAAAGTGTGTAAACCAGAAATGCAGAAATGCATGGAGAAAAGGGAGCCTTGTTACGCTGTTGGGCGGGATGCACATTGTCAACAGCCACCCTGGAGAAGTGTATATTGTGTCCGAAAACTTCTAACAAACACACTTAGAGAGCATAGCGCACTTCCACTCATGGGCGTATAAATTGGCAAAACTAAAAATCAACAAGACACAGGCACCCCAAAGTTTAGGGCTGCTCTGTTTACAAGAACCTCGAGTTCGGTACACCTTAAGTATCCCAGGAAAGAGAAAAATGGATAAAGAAGTTGTGGTACTTATGTACAATGGAATATCACTCAGCCATGAAGTTAATGTCATAAGACAAGTAGCAGCATAATGAGTGGATTTAGGTACGATGCTTCTAAGTGAAATAAGTCACACAGAAAAAGAAACTTATCATAAGATATTACTTAGAGAGGGAATGTAAAAATTGCTACACATGAACTGAATTACAAAACAGAAGAGTCACACATTTAGAAAACACACTTATAGCTGCTAAAGGAGAAAGGTGGGGTGGGGTGATGCATAAACCAGGAGGTTGCAATTCACACAGATAATGTTCCATAAACAAAATAAGTTGTTGGCAAGACCTACTGTATAGCTGATAGAACTGGACTCGGCACACTTTTGTCACTGGAAAAGAATACATAAAACTGGTAAGAATCTGTAAAATAATTTATTGATATCTCTCTTTAAGTGAGTCAAGGGGATAGATGTAGAGCAGCAAGAAACACAGTGTTGAAAGTCAGCTATACCCCATTATAAATTTAAATAACAAGAACAAAAAAAAGACAGTGAGAGAGAGAGATATCCTTACAAAATTTGTTCAGGGGCTGTGATGCAACCTGGACTGACCACATCTAGACACACAGTTGGATGGGACCTAAGGCTCTACACTCGTGGGTCTGAGATGCTTGATGAGGATGGGACAGCAAGTGTAGCCCTTTTAGAGTAATACTGCCTGATCCTCATTCCATGGGTCCCATATCTCCAGGTGCAGTGGACTCTTCCTACAGCTAAAACATGCATGGAACATTCGGAGGATTGTACACCTTCTGATCGGGAAGAGTTTGGAAAAGTCACCTCATCTCCACGTCTCCTGGTATTCGGGTTCCACTCTCCAGCTCCTTTCCTTAGAGTCTCCCCACATTGAGAAGGCAGCACACTTAACAGCCGGTTTTGCACAGCTTGGAATTTTCCGGGTGACAAAGGGGAATGGGGGGATGGAATGAGACACAAGCCCTAGATGTTTGGACAGGCATATGCCACTCTAGTTTCCTAATCTGGAAGAAGAATTTCCCTATCCTTCAGGTGCCCCAGTAACCGGAATAGGTCTGTAGAAATCCTGCCCCTTTGTGGCTGCTGCCCTAAACAGCAAGTTGAAAACTGGTACTCAGGGGCACTGCAATTCACAGACATGAAGGGTTGTAATTGACCCCTCTAATGGAGTCATTTCTTCAGCCAAGTGTTCGAAAAGGACTTGTAAGCAAGGCAGAATTGCAGAAAAGGGATTTCAAGAGGTAGTTTGCACTCGCCATTAAAACACATGCAAAGCTGCTGAATATCGCCAATGATGCAGTTGGCCAAACAGACCGTATGCGTTATTCCTTAATATATTCAGGAAAAACCCTTACTCCATTTTTGGCCAACAAAACAGGTGGGCAATGCAAATCAGTACTACAAAGAGCTATCACTTCGCACCAGTCAGAATGGCCAACCTCGCAAAGTGTAAAACCTGAAATGCAGGACAGGGCGTGGAGAAAAGGGAACGCTGACAAGCTGATGGTGGGAATGTAAATTGCTAATGGCCACTCTGGAAAAGTGGATGGTGATTCCTTAAAAATCTAAAAAACAGAGCTTCAGAGCATATGGCACTTCCACTCCTGGGCCTGTATCTTGGAAAAAATATAAATTGACAGGACCCAGGCACTCCAACCTTTATGCAGCCCTGTTTACAAGAGCCTCTACTTGGAAGCTACATAAAAGTCCTTGGAAGGAAGAATGGATAAAGAAATTATGGTGCATATGTACAATGGAATATTACTCAGCCATGAAGTGAATGAAATAAGGCCATTTGCAGCCACTTGGAAGGACCTAGATACATTCATACTAAGTGTCATAAATCAGACAATGATAAAAATCATAGGATATTACTTATCAGTGGAATCTAAAAATTGATACAAAGGTACTATCCTACAACACAGAAACAGAGTCCCAGACTTAGAACACAAATGTATGTTTACCAAACTGGTGTGTTGCAGGCATAAATCATGAGGTTGGAGTTAGTATATACATATTTACAGAGAGAAAACTTGTAATCAACATGGACCTGCTGTAGAGCACTTGGAACTCTTCTCAACACCCTTTAGTAACCTCAATGGGAAAATAATTCTAAAACGAATATATAGTCATCTCTGTATAAATGAATCATGTTGGTTTATATCAAAAACGAACACGGCATGGTAAATCAACTATACTCCATTATAAATTTAAAATTAAATTACAGAAAAGGAAAATGACCACTAAATTCATTTAGTCGCGGTGAACATGCTAGTGTCACATCCCTGGACACAGACGCAATTTTGTCCCAAGGCTGGACGGTTGTGGGCCTGAGGACCTCGGGAAGATATGCCAGCTAATTCGCCCCACTTGACCCTGTAGTACCTGGTCCCCTTTGCATGGGATCACAATCTCCAGATCTAAGTGTGCCCTCATACTACTAAATCAACCCTCTGACACCCAAAGGGTGGTGGACTCTCTGGGCTGGATGACACTTGGAAAATCACCTGGTCTCAACATATCCTTGTGTTTGGGTTCCGACCTCCAGACTCCTTCATTAGGGTCATCCCACTCTGCAAGACAGCACCCTCAACAGGTGATTTTGCAGGGGTTTGTATTTGTTCGGGGGATGAAGGGTAAGGGGGAAGAAGGAATAGGACAGAAGCCCTTACATGTTTGCTCAGGCACATTCCACTCTAATTTAAAACCCAGGAACAGGACTTTCCTTACATCTAAGGTTTTGTCAGTAACCAGACAGGGACAGTAGAAATCCTGCCACCTTCTGTTTCCCATAACAACAACTCTAAAAACTGGACCGTATAGGCACTTCATATTCACAATGCCTGGGGAGCTGTAAATGACAACAGCCCTCAAAAAATGTCTTAGGGTACGTAATCAAAATAGACTTCAAAACAAGGCAAACTTTCAATAACCATTTTCAAGGGGTAAATTTTACTCACACTGTTCAAAAAAAAAAGCACATATGAAGATGCTCACCATTGTTTTAAGTTAGACAAATGTAAATCAGATGTACAAAGAAATATCAGCTGCAACCACTCAGAATAGCCATCATCACAATGTCTACAAACACGAAATGCTTCAGATGGTGTGGGGAAAACAGAAATCTACTACTTATTATTATTTTTTTTAATCTGCGTTGGGTATTCTGTGTTGCACACGGCTTTTCTCTAGTTGCAGCAAGCGGGGGCTACTCTTCGTTGGGGTACGCAGCCTTCTCTTTGTGGTGGCTTCTCTTGTTGTGGAGCACAGGCTCTAGGCACACAGGCTTCAGTAGTTGTGGCATGTGAGCTCAGTAGTTGTGGCTCGTGGGCTCTAGAGCACAGACTCAGTAGTTGTAGCGCATGGGCTTAGTTGCTCTGTGGCATGTGGGATCTTCCCGGGCCAGGGCTCGAACCTGTGTCCCCTGCACTGGCAGGTGGATTCTTAACCACTGTGCCACCAACACTACGCTATTGGTGGCAATGCCAATTGGTAACAGCCACTATGGATCACAGAATGGAGGTTACCAGAGCAAGGGGAGGTGGGAGGGATAAATTGGAAACTGGGATTGACATATACACACCACTATATATAAAAGAGATAACAAATAAGGGCCTACTGTATAGCCCGGGGAACTTTACTCAATACTGTGTAATGACCTGTACGGGAAAGGAATCCAAAAAGGATTGGATATATGTATAACTCCTTCACTCTGCTGTGAAGCAGAAAGTAACACAACATTGTAAATCAACTATACTCCAAAAAAATGAAATTGAAATGAAATGAAATAAAATAGAGCTACCAGACGATCCAGCAAGTTCACTCCTGTGTGCATATCTGGAGGGAAGCATAAATCAAAAAGACACATCTTCCCCAATGTTCACTGCAACTCTCTTTACAATAGCGAAGACATGGAAGCAACCAAAATGTCCATCAACATATGAATATAGGTAAAGAATATGTGGTACATATATATAATGGAATATGACTCAGCCATAAAAAAGAAGAAAATAATGCCAATTGCAGTAACATGGATGGACCTAGAGATGATTGTACTAAGTGAAGTAAGTCAGACAGAGTAAGACAAATATTGTATGATATCACTTCTACGTGGAACCTAAAAATTGATACAAATGAACTAACTTACAAAACAGAGGCAGACTCACAGACTTGGAAAACAAACTTATGGTTACCAAAGGCGAAAGGTGGGGGATAGGGATAAATCAGGAACTTGGGGTAAACATACGAATACTACTATATATAACATAGATAAGCAACAAGGACCTACTGTATAGTACAGGGAACTCTACTCAACATTCTGGGAATACCCTTATCAGAAAAGAATCTGAAAAAGAATGAATGTATGCATATGTGTAACTGCATTACTTGCTGTGCAGCTGAAATGAACACAACATTTTAAATCAACTATACTCCAATAAAATTTAAATTACAAAATAAAGAAAATCACCTATATTTCAAAAGAAAAAAATAATTCCCATATATTTTTATGGCTTGATAGCTTACTTTTTTAGTGCTCAATATTATCCCATTCCCAGAATATATTAATACTATATCATTTCATTCACCTATTGGAGGACACCTTAGTTTCATTCACATTTTGGCAATATTGAATTAGGTGCTATAAGTATCCATATGCAGGTTTTCGACTGGAAGTATGTTTTAAACTACTTTCAGTAAATATCCATGAGAACACTTGCCGGATTGTAGAGTAAGGGAATGTTAAATTTTACAGCAAGTGTCAATCAGACTACCAAAGTAGCTGTATTATTTTTCATTTCCACCAATAACAAATGACATTTCCTATTGTTCCACATCCCCTACAGAATTTGTTCTTGTCATTGTTCACATTTTACCCATTCTAAGTGTTACATAGTGGTATGTAATTGTATTTTTAATTTGCTTTTTCATCGCAGCATGTAATCTGGATTTCTTCTGTATACTTATATGAATAGTGTCTATTTTCTTTGGTGAGGTGTCCATAAAGTATATTGGTCCATATTTTATTTAGGCTGTTTTCATTTTTTTCTACCCAATCTGTATTTGTTTTATTTATTTTTGTGCCTTATTGCATTAGCAAGGACTTGGAGTAAAATACAGAAAAGGAGACATGAAAGGGGACATCCTTGCTTTTACCTGAACTTAGTGGAAAAGCTTCATGTTTTTGACCATTAATCATGATGTAAGATAAAAGTTTCCTGTAGATCTTTGTTATCAACTTGAGAAAGCGCCAGTCTATTTCTTTAACTGAGAGTTTTTATGAAGAATGGGTGTTAGATTTTTTCAAAGGTCTTCTGAATCTATTGATATGCTAATGATTGTCTTTAGGGTGTTGATATGATGGATATAATTATTTGATTTTAGAATGTTGAACCAGCCTTGCATACCTGGGATTATTCCCTCTCATTCATGATATAAAATTCTCTCAAAATATTGTTGGATTCGATTTGGTAATATTTTGTTGAGGATTTTTGCATTGATGTTCCTGAGAGATATTGGTCAGTTTTCTTTACTATTCATATGTTCTTCTAAGTTTGGATGTTGTGGATTTAGTGTCAGACATTAATTTGGGAAGATTCTCAGTCATTTTTAAAAAATATTTTCTGTTCTTTGTTATCTTTATTCTCCTCCTGCTATACCCGTTATGTATAGGTCACAGCATTTTTCATTGTTCCACAATTATTGATTACTCTGTTCTGCTGATTCCTTTCCTGCCCATTTTCTCTTTTCTTTTGAGATTTAAAGGTTTCTCTTGATATGTCTTCAAGCTCACAGATATTTCTCCTCAGCCAGCTCTTTGATTGCTAAAGCAAAATACAAGAGACTGGGTATTTTATAAACAACAGAATATTTTTGTTTTCTCATAATTGCTGAGGCTGAAAAGTTCAAGAACAAGTTACCAGGGGCTTCCCTGGTGGTGCAGGGGTTAAGAATCTGCCTACCAATAAAGGGGACACGGGTTCGAGTCCTGGTCCGGGAAGATCCCACATGCCATGGAATAACTAAGCCCGTGCAACACAAATACTGAGCCTGTGCTCTAGAGCCCACAGGACACAACTACTGAGCCCGTGTGCCACAACTACTGAAACCCGCACGCCTAGAGCCTGTGCTCCGCAACAAGAGAAGCCACCCAATGAGAAGCCCGTGCACCGCAACAAAGACCCAATGCAGCCAAAATATTAATTAATTAATTAATTAATTTTTAATTTTTTTTTAAAAAAAGAACAAGTTGCCAGCTGACTTAGTGTCTGGTGAGGGACAAATTTGTGGTTCATAATGTGGGTCTTCCCGCTCGGCAATGAAATCATGTAATGGGCATAAGATCTTCTGTGTGCTACATTTATTAGGTCACTAATCCCATGTTTGAGGTCTCTGGCCTCATGACCTAATCACCTCCTAAAAGCCCCACCTCCTAATACCATCATCATGGGAGCTGGGTTTCAAAATTTTTAAATTAGAGGTACAAAATGTTTACACCATAACAGGGACCACAGAGTTAACTGATTTTTCCTTTCATGTTAAAGGTTTGCACATTTATATTTATTGTATAATCCCAAAACCCTTGTTTTTTTTTTAAGATTCTTTTCCCATAAGCGTCAGTACAGACCATTGAGTAGAGTTCCCTGTGCTATAAAGCAGGTCCTTATCAATACTTACCTATTTTATATATAGTAGTGTGTATATGTCAGTCCCAGTCTCCCAATTTATCCCTTTCCCACTTATCCCCTGGTAACCATAAGTTTGTTTTCTATATCCATGACTCTATTTCTGTTGTGTAAATAAGTTCATTTGTACCTTTTTTTTCTTTTTTAGATTCCTCATATAAGCAATATCATATGATATCTGTCTTTCTGTCTGACTTGCTTCACTCAGTATAACAATCTCTAGGTCCATCCATGTTGCTACAAAACCCTTAATTGTTAAGGATAACTCTCAAGTTTTTCCAGTATCATCAGCAATTCTTTCTGGCAGACATGTGATAACACTTTTTAAACAGGGATATTGAGACCAAGGCTCCTGACCTGCAAACAAACAAAACATCATTCATATAGTGAAAACTTTGCACACCAAAGGATGAAAGCACTTGGTCTAAATCCCTTTTCACCCACTGCTGACAGAGGGCAGAGGAGTTTGACTCACTAATCTTCCTTACGTGTACTTCTTCCTAATGGGGTATTCCATCTAAAACTTATAAGAAGGGGGAATGCATCATGGAACACACCAATCTCTACTACAGATTCTGAAGCAGCAAAAAAACAAAAACAAAAACAAAAACAAACACATGATGAATCCATCCAAAGGGTTCTGTCCACATTGTTACAATAGTTTCCCTCACACTGTGAACCCTTTTCAAACACTATCACTTGAACCTATTTTTATTTTTTCAACAAAAATAATGTTAATCGGCAGTCACACACTCCAGTAATATTACACTATCCCTTGTGCAAGTATGTAGGGATTTGAGGAGCTATGGGAGGCTATCATGAGAGGTTGCCTAGAGTAATTAAGACATTTCATTTAATGTTGGCTCTTCTCCCTAAGATGTCTGCTGTCCTCTTCTTTTTGTAGCTACTAGCATTGAGAAAGTGACCAAGATAAGGCCCTGTTCTTTTACTGCCCATGAATGCAGCTGTGATTAACCCCACAGACCTAGGTGCTTCCAGAATCCCTTGAACCTACTGACCCTCCATGCATGGCATGACATAGATAAGGATGGTGACGTGTATACTTGTATACAGCATGCTATAAAATGTTCGACTCTTCTCTTCCTCATAATTCCAAAGAACAGATTTCTTTGGATTTCTGCTTAATGCTACTGGAGTTGGTACATAAGTTGAGGGAGGTATCAGGGCACACCAGAAGAGAGGATAACTGCACAGAAAATACAAGCAGGTACATTTCTGTGTAGTTTCAAGCAGCTCATTTGCTATATCAACCATGGTGACATGTTGACCCTTCCTCTTTCTACTAGTAGTACAACAAACATAAAGGATATTTAGGCTGCTTCTTTTATCCCCACGTCTCACAATTGATCTGCATTCACATATAGGACAATGAAGGGCCCTTTCTACCATCTTAACCAATACTAGAGAGCTAGAAAATGTCCAGATTTTTCTGGGGATTATTTTCGTATTCCCCAATCAGGCCCATGAAGGAATCTTACCTATTGTGTTTAATGAAGTCATATCTCTGACGGCATCCCATCATCAACAAAACTGGAAAGAAATTTGAAGGGTCTTCGATTTTACCATATTTGAAATAACAATATTTTAGCCTGACACGTTTTTGGATTTTAGAAAAAAATAAATGAGACAAAAAATCATTTTTATGACACAAAAAGACAGCAATAGTTTTATATTTTTATCTGTTCCCCTGGCACACAAAAGCCTCATGGGGTTATGTAAAGCAGTCCTGTTGGGTGCTGTGCATGGTGCAAGTATGGATTAAAGCTTAGGAATCTTAAGCTTCAGTCACCTGAAACATTTAAATTAGGATGCAAGCAATCCTGTCCAACATTTGAAAAGAGCAAGACACTCTCTTTATTTTATTTGTTAGGTAATTAATCTGTCTTTTCCCCAAGGAGAGAAACAAGTGGCATCTTCCATCAATGTGTTGCACAAATATCTTTGAACAGAGAGTGCAAGCAGAGGCTGATACAGGATGTGAAAAAAAAATGAGAGACCCTTGTGGCATTTTCTCCTAACTTATTGCAATCTCCCATTTAAAATGTGGGAATAATCAATCTTCTGAGGAAAAAGGCCCAAGGAAGGTTTTTGCTTCTGTGGAATAAGGGGATTGCTAAAGATTTCAGGAGGCAAGACGAATTAGTGAGAATGACCATGAGAAATCAGAGAAAAGTCAGATCCATGGATGAAGTGACGTTTACCACTGTGAATCAATGAGAAGTAGGAGCAAATGAAAAGAAAGCTGATACAACATTTTCTGAATAAATGTAACCTTTCAGCTGTCATAGAAAAATTAATACTCACTATGATACAACATATTTAGTTTAGAAAGTTAACTTAAATTTAAAGCTTAATAATTACATTTATTGAAGAAATGAAAACATATTTGTGGTTTAGAATAAATAATGTGTTCTGCTACAGGTAAGAAGACTACATAAATAAATAGAAATAAGACTAAATAAATAAAGAGGAAAATAACAAATTAGATGTTATTAACATTAAAAACTGACACTCATCTAAAGAAAGAGAAGGAGAGACAGAAAGAGAGAAGAACTCATCTCAAGCATGTATTAAAAACTGCTAAATAAGAAGTCTTCAGATGTTAAAAAAAAAAAAAAAGGAAGTCTTCAATAAGAAGATAATGGAATAGCAAAATGGGGGAAATATACCAAAAGATATTTCAAAAAAGAGAGTACTGAATGTTAAGTAAACATATCAAAAGATGCTTGTCAATCCCAATCGCCCAATTCAGCACACCACCATCCCCACCTCACCGCAGTTTTCCCCCCTTGGTGTCCAAATGTCCATTCTTTACATCTGTGGTTGTTGTGGTCATCCATGTACAATGCTTGGTGTCAGTCTATTTATCTCTCGTAAAAATAAAATACAGTGTGTGTGTGTGAAAAAAAAAAAAAAGATGCTTGGCTTCTTAGTAGTCAATTAAATGCAAAAGCGTGATACCTGGAATTATCACTCACCAACCAGAAAGTTCAAATGAAAATGACAGGTATTATCAAGTTTGACAAGAATGTGTATAATCCTTGAATCTCATTCACTGCTGCTGAAGATGAAAAATCATACAAATGTTTTGAAAATATTTAGAAATATCTAAAAAGATAAACACAAGAAAGCTATGACTCGAAAATTTTACTACTACGTGTATACTGAACAATAATTTATACACACACCACCAAAGCTCAAGTTCTAGAATTTATATACCAGTGCTGTTCTCAATAGACACAAACTGAAAATCACTCATATTGTAATACACATTGGAATAAATTAATTAATAGTTAAATATTTACATTATGGAATCCTATGCAACAGTGGCAATGCATGATCACAACAACAGGCAACCATATAGGCATATTCACAAACAACATAAAATAAAAAAGCCCAATCCAAAAGTGATTTTACTGTGCCATAACATTTATATAAAATACAAAATACAGGTAAAGTTATCTTTTTGTTAGATACCAGAACAATATTAAACCTTAAGGGGAGTCACTAGAATGGGACCAGGGGGCCTCTGAGTATCTGGCAATTTTCTGTGTCTTTATCTAGAAGCTATGTTTAGAGTGTATTCAGATGCTGAATTTTCTGAAATTTGTCATTTCCTTACAAACCATGCATGTTTTTTGTTGTTTTTTATACATAACAAAAACTAAAAAAGATAGACCAGGGAAGGTAATTGTATTAGCACTTTAATATCCATGCTTTTCAAGGTGGAAGTGAAAAGTATTAAATACTTGACACTGTGATTACTTCTTAAAAGTAAGGTGAAAATTTGAGGTTAATAAATGACATACTTCTTCATATATAATCCTCAAAGAGGAGAGGTAGAATGGAGTATTATTTTTTTTCTTTAATACAGAATCGTTAAGATACAAAATAATGAAAACAGACTAGGTTTAAAAAAGAGCACACTGGACTTCCCTGGTGGCACAGTGGGTAAGAATTTGCCTGCCAATGCAGGGAACAGGGGTTCCATCCCTGGTCTGGGAAGATCCCACATGCCGCAGAGCAACTAAGCCCGTGTGCCACAAGTACTGAGCCTGTGCTCTAGAGCCTGCAAGCAACAGCTATTGAGCCTGCATGACACAACTACTGAAGCCCATGCACCTAGAGCCCATACTCCACAACAAGAGAAACCACCGCAAGGAGAAGCCCGTGCACCACAACGATGAGTGACCCCTGCTTCTCTAGTAACAACTGGAGAAACCCTGTGCAGCAACGAAGACCCAACACAACCAAAAATTTAAAAAATTAAATCTTTTGACTTCTGAGATGACTCACTCACGTGGCTGTAGGTAAGAGGCCTCAGTTCCTTGCCACATGGATCTCTCCTTAGGGCTGCTTGAGTGTCCTCATGACATGGCAGCTGGCTTACCCCAGGATGAGTGATCTAGCAGAAACCAAAGCAGAAGCTGCAATGTCTTTTATAACTTTGGAAGCTGCACTTTGTCATTTCTGCAATTTCTTATTAGTTAAACAGTCAACCCTTTTCAAGTGCGAGGAGCCACACTGGTACATGGAGACTGGGAGATAATTAGGGGATAATTAGGTCCATCTTGGAGGCTGGCTACCAAAGTGGCTGACTAGCCAAAGTCTGAATTTTGTTTTCTTCACTTCTGGAGAGAAAAATGGTCAGTGAACCTCATTGGTGGTCTTTGAGATGTACCAAAGCTACCTCTTGCTCTCACCCCCAGCTGTGTGGCTGACAGGGTCTTGGTGCTCCAGCCGGGTGTCAAGCCTGTGCCTCTGAGGTGGGAGAGCCGAGTTCAGGACATTGGTCTACCAGAGACCTCTGGCACCTTGTAATATCAAATGGCGAAAGCTCTTCCAGAGATATCCGTCTCAACGCTAAGACCCAGCTCCACTCAGAGACCAGCAAGATCCAGTGCTGGACATCCCATGCCAAACAACTAGCAAGACAGGAATGCAGGCCTACCCATTAGCAGAGAGGCTGCCGAAAATCACAATAAGGTCACAGACACCCCAAAACACACCACCAGATGCGGATCTGTCCACCAGAAAGACAAGATCCAGACACACCCACCAGAACACAGGCACCAGTCCCCTCCATCAGAAAGCCTACACAACCCACTGAACCAACCTTAGCCACTGGGGGCAGACACCAAATACAACAGGAACTACGAATCTGCAGCCTCTGAAAAGGAGACCCCAAACACAGTCCCCAAAGCCAAATGAGAAGACACAGAAACACACAGCAGATGAAGGAGCAAGGTAAAAACCCACCAGACCAAACAAATGTGGAGGAAATAGGCAGTCTACCTGAAAATGAATTCAGAGTAATGATAGCAAAGATGATTCCAAATCTTGGTACTGGAATGGAGAATAGACAAGAAACGTTTAACAAGGACCTAGAAGAACTAAAGAGCAAACAAACAATGATGAACAACACAATAAATGGAATTAAAAATTCTCTAGAAGGAAACAATAGCAGAATAACTGAGGCAGAAGAATGGATAAATGACCTGGAAGATAAAATAGTGGAAATAACTACTGCAAAGCAAAATAAAGAAAACAGAATGAAAAGAATTGAGGACAATCTGAGACATCTCTGGGAAAACATTAAATGCACCAACATTCGAATATAGGGTTTCCAGAAGTAGAAGAGAAAAAGAAAGACACTGAGAAAATATTTAAAGAGATTATAGTTGAAAACTTCCCTAATATGGGAAAGGAAATCGTTAATCAAGTCCAGGAAGCGCAGGGAGTCCCATACAAGATAAACCCAAGGAGAAACATGCCAAAACATATATTAATCAAACTATCAAAAATTAAATACAAAGAAAAAATATTAAAAGCAGCAAGGGAAAAACAACAAATAACATACAAGGGAGTCCTCGTAAGGTTAACAGCTGAACTTTCAGCAGAAACTCTGCAAGCCAGAAGGGACTGGCAGGACATATTTAAAGTAATGAAAGGGGAAAAGCTACAACCAAGATTACTCGACCCACCAAGGATCTTGTTCAGATTCGACAGAGAAATTAAAACCTTTACAGACAAGCAAAAGCTAAGAGAATTCAGCACCACCAAACCCGCTTTACAACAAATGCTAAAGGAACTTCTCTAGGCAGGAAACACAAGAGAAGGAAAAGACCTACAATAAGAAACCCAAAACAATTAAGAAAATGGTAATAAGAACATACATATCAATAATTACCTTAAATGTAAATGGATTAAATGCTCCAACCAAAAGACATAGACTGGCTGAATGGATCCGAAAACACGACCGGTATGTATGTGGTCTACAAGAGACCCACTTCAGACATAGGGACACATACAGATGGAAAGTGAGGGGATGGAATAAGATATTCCATGCAAATGGAAATCAAAAGAAAGCTAGAGTAGCAATTCTCCTATCAGACAAAAAAGGCTTTAAAATAAAGACTATTACAGGAGACAAAGAAGGACACTACATAATGATCAAGGGATCAATCCAAGAAGAAGATATAACAATTGTATAATTTTATGCACCCAACATAGGAGCACCTCAAAACATAAGGCAAATGCTAACAGCCATAAAAGGGGAAATCGACAGTAACACAATCATAGTAGGGGACTTTAGCACCCCTCTTTCACCAATGAACAGATCATCCACAATGAAAATAAATAAGGAAACACAAGCTTTAAATGATACATTAAACAAGATGGACTTAATTGATATTTATAGGACATTCTATCCAAAAACAACAGAATACACTTTTTCTCAAGTGCTCCTGGAACATTCTCCAGGATATAGATCATATCTTGGGTCACAAATCAAGCCTTGGTAAATATAAGAAAATTGAAATTGTATCAAGTATCTTTTCCGAACACAATGCTATCAGACTAGATATCAATTACAGGAAAAAAATCTGTAAAACATAAAAACACATGGACGCTCAACAATACACTACTTAATAACCAAGACATCACTGAAGAAATCAAAGAGGAAATAAAAAAAATACCTAGAAACAAATGACAATGAAAACATGAAGACCCCAAACCTATGGGATGCAGCAAGAGCAGTTCTAAGAGAGAAGTTTAGAGCAATACAATCCTACCTCAAGAAACAAGAAATATCTCAAATAAACAAGTTAACCTTACACCTAAAGCAATTAGAGAAAGAAAGAAAAAAAAAAAAAACAAAGTCAGCAGAGGAAAGACATCATAAAGATCAGACCAGAAATAAATGAAAAAGAAATGAAGGAAACAACAGCAAAGATCAAAAAAACTAAAAGCTGGTTCCTTGAGAGGATAAACAAAATTGATAAACCATTAGCCAGACTCATCAAGAAAAAAAGGGAGATGACTCAAATCAATAGAATTACAAATGAAAAAGGAGAAGTAACAACTGACACTGCAGACATACAAAGGATCATGAGAGATTACTGCAAGCAACTATATGCCAATAAAATGGACAACCTGGAAGAAATGGACAAATTCTTAGAAAAGCACAACCTTCCAAGACTGAACCAGGAAGAAATAGAAACTACAAACAAACCAATCCCAAACACTGAACTTGAGACTGTGATTAAAAATCTTCCAACAAACAAAAGCCCAGGACCAGATGGCTTCACAGGCAAATTCTATCAAACATTTAGAGAAGAGTTAACATCTATCCTTCTCAAACTCTTCCAAAATATAGCAGAGGGAGGAACTCTCCCAAACTTATTCTATGAGACCACCATCTCCCTGACACCAAAACCAGACAAAGATGTCACAAAGAAAGAAAACTACAGGTCAATATCACTGATGAACATAGCTGCAAAAATCCACTGCACAATACTAGCAAACAGAATCCAACAGCACCTTAAAAGGATCATACACCATGATCAAGTGGGGTTTATCCCAGGGATGCAAGGATTCTTCAATACATGCAAATCAATGTGATACACCATATTAAAAAACTGAAGGATAAAAACAATATGGTCATCTCAATAGATGCAGAAAATGCTTTTGACAATATTAAACACCCATTTATCATAAAAACCCTCCAGAAAGTAGGCATAGAGGGAACTTTCCTCAACATAATAAAGGCCATATATGACAAACCCACAGCCAGCATCGTTCTCAATGGTGAAAAAGTGAAACCATTTCCACCAAGATCAGGAACAAGACAAGGTTGCCCACTCTCACCACTATTATTCCACACACTTTTGGAATTTTTAGCTACAGCAATCAGAGAAGAAAAAGAAATAAAAGGAATCCAAATCGGAAAAGAAGAAGTTAAGCTCTCACTGTTTGCAGATGACATGATACTATACATAGAGAATCCGAAAGATGCTACCAGAAACCTACTAGAGTTAATCAATGAACTGGTAAGGTTGCAGGATACAAAATTAATGTACAGATATCTCTTTCATTCCTATACACTAAAGATGAAAAATCTGAAAGACAAATTAAGGAAACACTCCCATTTACCACTACAACAAAAAGAATAAAATACCTAGGAATAAACCTCCCTAAGGAGACTAAAGACGTTTACTCAACAAACTATAAGACACTGATGAAAGAAATCAAAGGCGACACAAACAGATACAGAGATATACCATGTTCTTGGATTGGAAGAATCAACATTGTGAAAATGACTATACTACCCAAAGCAATCTACAGATTCAATGCAATCCCTATCAAACTACCAATGGCATTTTTTAGAGAACTAGAACAAAAAGTTTCACAGTTTGTAAGGAAACACAAAAGACCCCGAACAGCCAAAGCAATCTTGAGAAGAAAAACAGAGCTGGAGGAATCAGGCTCCCTGACTTCAGACAATACAACAAAGCTACAGTAGTCAAGACAGTATGGTACTGGCACAAAAACAGAAATATAGATCAATGGAACAGGAGAGAAAGCCCAGACATAAACCCATACACATATGGTCACCTTATTTTTGATAAAGGAGGCAAGAATATACAATGGAGAAATCACAGCCTCTTCAATAAGTGGTGCTGGGAAAACTGGACAGCTACAGGTAAAAGAATGAAATTAGAAGACTCCCTAACACCATACACAAAAATAAACTCAAAATGGATTAAAGACCTAAATGTAAGGCCAGACACTATAAAACTCTTAGAGGAAAACATAGGCAGAACACTCTATGACATCAATCACAGCAAGATCCTTTTTGACCCACCTCCTAGAGAAATGGAAATAAAAACAAAAATAAACAAATGAGACCTAAGGAGACTTAAAATCTTTTGCAGAGCAAAGGAAAACGTAAACGAGACGAAAAGACAACCCTCAGAATGGGAGAAAATATTTTCCAATGAAGCAACTGACAAAGGATTAATCTCCAAACTTTACAAGCAGCCCATGCAGCTCAATATCAAAAAAAAAACAAACAACCCAATCCAAAAATGCGCAGAAGACCTAAATAGACATTTCTCCAAAGAAGATATACAGATTGCCAACAAACACGTGAAAGAATGCTCAACATCACTGATCATTAGAGAAATGCAAATCAAAATTACAATGAGGTATCACCACACACAGGTAAGAATGGCCATCATCAAAATATCTACAAACAATAAATGCTGCAGAGGTGTGGAGAAAAGGGAATCATCTTGCACCATTGGTGGGAGTGTAAATTGATACTGCCACTATCGAAAACAGTATGGAGGTTCCTTAAAAAACGAAAAATAGAACTACCATATGACACAGCAATCCCACTACTGGACATATACCTGGAAAAAACCATAATTCAAAATGAGTCATGTTCCACAATGTTCATTGCAGCTCTATTTACAATAGCCAGGACATGGAAGCAACCTAAGTGTCCATCAACTGATGAATGGATAAAGAAGATGTTGCACATCTTCAATATAAAATGGAATATTACTCAGCCATAAAAAGAAATGAAATTGATTTATTTGTAGTGAGGTGGATGGACCTAGAGTCTGTCATACAGAGTGAAGTAAGTCACAAAGAGAAAAACAAATACTGTATGCTAACACATATATCTGGAATTCTAAAAAAAAAGAAAAAAAATGGTTGGGAAGAACCTAGGGGCAGGACAGGAATAAAGACGCAGACATAGAGAATGGACTTGGGGATATGGGGAGGGGGAAGGGTAAGCTGGGACGAAGTGAGGGAGTGGCATGGACTTATATATACTACCAAATATAAAATAGATAACTAGTAGGAAACAGCTGCATAGCACAGGGAGATCAGCTCAGTGCTCTCTGACCACTTAGAGGGGTGGGATAGGGAGGGTGGGAGGGAGACACAAGAGGGAGGAGATATAAGGATATATGTATATGTATAGCTGATTCACTTTGTTACAAAGCAGAAACTAACACACCATTGTAAAGCAATTATAGTCCAATAAAGATGTTAAAAATAAATAAATAAATAATTTATGCCCCCCCAATTAAATCTTTTCTAAAAATAAATAAATAAGACAAGAGCACTCAATAACATGGTAACTCTAAACTTAACTATTTTCAGTACTATAGTAAATTAAAATGTATTAATATCTCGTATTAAAGTGTATTTTTTTTATATTATGTGCAACTAAATTTTTTTCACAATATACAGGTAAAATAAAATAATTACATTAGAAAGGAGAAAACATTCCATGTATTTAAAAACAATAAAACAATAAGCATATAATATGCATCTTAGATAAAGTAGTCTTTAAGTTCAGAACAATTTGTCATTATTATAATTAGTATTATTATCCCAATTTCTTAAAAATATTTCAATACTTTTTCTCTTTGAAAAAATATTTTAATATTTGTTTCTTCACTCTTTTGTGGTCTAATACATGGTAAGTATTTAGGTGCTAACATAAACTAAAAACATATGTAGTTTCTTTACAGCCGAACAAAACTGAATCAAGAAGAAACAGATAACTTGAACATACTGAACACTAAAAGCAAAATAGAATCTGTAATTTTACAAAACTCCCTACCAACAAAAGTCCAGGATCAGATGGTTTCACAGGCAAATTCTACCAAATATACAAAGCAGAACTTACACTGATTCTTCTCAAACTCTTCATAAAGATTGAAGAGTAAGGAATACTTCCAAAGACATTCTATGAAGCCACCATCACCCTGCTATCAAAAACAGATGGGGGGGACTTCCCTGAGTGGCACAGTGGTTAAGAATCCGTCTGCCAATGCAGGGGACATAGGTTCGAGACCTGGTCTGGGAAGACCCCATATGCTGCGGAGCAACTAAGCCTGTGTGCCACAACTACTGAGCCTGCACTCTACAGCCCACGAGCCACAACTACAGAGCCTGATAGCCATAACTGCTGAAGCCCACACACCTAGAGCCCATGCCCTGCAACAAAAGAAGCCACCGCAATGAACAGCCTGCACACCACAACGAAGAGTAACCCCGCTTGCTGCAACTAGAGAGAGCCCGTGCACAGCAACAAACACCCAATGCATCCAAAAATGAAGAAAGAAAGAAATTTACTAAAAACAAACAAACAAACAAACAAACAACAACCAAAAAAACAGATGGGGACTTTTCTGGTGGTCCAGCAGTTAAGATTTCGCCTTCCAGTGCAGGGGGTGCAGGTTCGATCCCTGGTGGTGGAGCTAAGATCCCACGTGCCTCACAGACAAGAAACCAAAACATAAAACAGAAGCAATATTGGAACAAATTCAATAAAGACTTAAAAAAAAAACACAGAGAAAGACACTACCAAAAAAGAAAATTGCAGGCCAATATCTTTGATAAATATACATGCAAAAATTCTCAATTGAATATTAGAAGACCAAATCCGACAACACATAAGAGGATCATACTCCATGAACAATTTGATTCACCCCAGTGTCAAAAAGTTGTTTCAACATATGCAAATCAATCAGCATGATACACCCCATCAACAAAGGAAAAACAGAGAACAAACGATCATCTCAATAGATGCCAAAAAAGCATTGGAAAAACTTCAACATCCATTCATGATAAAAACACTTACCAAAGTGGGTATAGAGGAAACATATCTCAACATAATAAAAGCTATTTATGACAAACCCACAGCCAATATAATACTCAATGTTCATAAGCTGAAAGCCTTCCCACTAAAATCTGGAACAAGACAAGGTTGCCCACTCTCACCTCTTCCCTTCAACATAGTATTGGAAGTCCTAGCCACAACAATCAGACAAGAAAAAGAAATAAAATCTAACCAAATTGGAAGGGAAGAGGTAAAGTTGCCATTATATTCAGATGACATAATAATATATATAAAGGAAACCCTAAAAATTCCACACAAAAACTACTAGAACTGATAAACAAATTCAACAAAGTAGCAGGATACAAGATTAACATACATAAATTGGTTGCATTTCTTGGTTTTTCTTTCTTTCTTTTTTTTTAAAATTTATTTTGGCTGCATTGGGTCTTCATTGCTGTGCACGGGCTTTCTCTAGTTGTGGCCAGTGGGGGATAGTCTTCATTGTGGTACGCAGGCTTCTCATTGCAGTGGCTTCTCTTGTTGTGGATCATGGGCTCTAGGCACGCAGGCTTAAGTAGTTGTGGCACACGGGCTCAATAGTTGTGGCTCACGGGCTCTAGAGTGCAGGCTAAGTAGTTGTGGAGCACAGGTTTAGTTGCTCCATGGCATGTGAGATCTTCCTGCACCAGGGCTCAAACCCGTGTCCCCTGTATTGACAGGCAGATTCTCAACCTCGGAGCCACCAGTGAAGTTCCTGGTTGCATTTCTTTACACTAACAATGAAATATCAGAAAGGAAATGTAAACAAGCAATCCTTTTTTAAATGGCATCAAAAAAATAAAATACTTAGGAATAAACCTCACCAAGGAGGTGAAAGACTTATCTGCTGAGAACTACAAAACATTAGTAAAGGAAAATGAATATGATTCAAAGAAATGGAAAGATATCCCACACTCTTGGATGGGAAGAATTAATACTGTTAAAATGGCTATACTAGCCAAAGCAATCTACAGATTTAATGTGATCCTTATCAAATTACCCATGACATTTTCCCCAGAAGTAGAACAAATTATCCTAAAATGTATCTGGAACCATAAAAAGTCAGGACTGTCAACACAATCCCCAGGAAAAATAACAAAGCAGGAGGCATAACCCTCCTAAACTTCAGACAATACTACAAAGTTACAGTAATCAAAACCACATGATATTGGCACAGAAAGAGATACATGGATCAATGGAATGGAATAGAGAGCCCAGAAATAAACCCACACACTTATGGTTAATTAACCTTCGACAAAGGAAGCAAGAATATACAATGGGGAAAAGATAGTCTCTTCAGCAAGTGGTGTTTTGAAAGTTGGACAGCCGTATTCAAATCAGTGAAGTCAGAACATACCCTCACACCATACACAAAAATAAACTCAAAATGGCTTATATGCTTAAATATAAGATAGGACACCTTAAAACTCCTAGAAGAGAACATAAGCAAAACATTCTCTGACATAAATCATACCAAAGTTTTCCTAGGTAGTTCTCCCTTGGCAGTACAAATACAATAAGTCACCTACATACGAACCTTCAAGTTGCAAACTTTCAAAGATGCAAACGTCCATTCGCATGTCCAATCATGTAAGTTAGTTCACGTGTCTGGCATACATTGTCATGTGTGTGCATCCTCTATAAATGGTTGTGCTTTTGTGTACTTTACAGAACTTTATAGAGTACAGTAGTACAGTACCTTTATTTCAAGCCCAAGATGTCTGGAAGCGAGCGTAAAAACAGCGGTGATGTAGCTGGTACTGTTAAGAAGTGCCAAGCGATAATGATGGAAACAAAAGTGAAAGTAATTGAGAGAGTGGAGCGAGGCAAAAAGATGTTAGACATCGCTCATTCTTATAACATGAATCATTCAATCATTGGCACGAATCTAAAGAACACGGATAAGATCATGGAACATGTGAAGTCTACTTTGCCGACGATGTTGACAGAATATCGAAGAAGCATGGAAAAGTGACGGAGGAGATGGAGAAACTTCTCAGTGTGTGGATGCAGAATCAACATCAGCGCTGAGTCCTGCTCAGCTTAATGCTGATTCAAGAGAAAGCTAAAAGCCTTTATGAAGACTTGAAGAAGAAACACGGCAAAGAATCAGAGGGCACATCTTTTAATGCCAGCCATGGCTGGTTTCATCGGTTCAAGGCTAGAGCCAACCTTCACAATGTAAAAGTAAGTGGAGAGGCAGCCAGTGCAGATAGGGTAGCTGTCCAGAAACTTCCGGAAACACTTTGAGAAATTATTGATGATGGTGTGTATTTAGCCAACCAGGTTTTTAATGTGGATGAGACACAACTGTACTGGAAGAGGATGCCAGACCAAAGTTACATCAGTAAGGAGGAAAAGTTGATGCCGGGCTGTAAAGCAGCAAAGGATAGGCTAACTGTTGTTTGGTGGCAATGCTTCCGGTGAATTGAAGCTGAAGCCTCGCTTAGTTTATCATTCAGAGAACCCAAGAACCCTTAAAAACATAGCCAAGGGTTCTCTTCCTGTTGTGTGGAAGCGTAAACCCAAATCCTGGATTACACAGGCCACGTTCCAGGACTGGTTTTGCCACCACTTTATCCCAGATGTAGAGAAATATTGCTTGGAGAAGGACGTTCCAGCAAAACATTCTTTTGCTGCTCGACTATGCTCTGGGCCACCCCCCATTCATGGATGACTTTCATCCCAACGTCAAAGTAGTGCATCTGTCTCCGAATACTATGTTGCTCATCCAACATATGGACCAGGGAGCTATAGCAAATTTCAAGAAATATTATTTATGTCACACTTTTTGTCAGGCAGTAAAGGTTAAGTGACAAATCAGGAACAACCTAGGGACAACTTTGGAAGGACTATAACATCTACAAACCATAAAATCATTGACTTTGCATGGTGTGAGGGTACCTTTGCCCACAGTTTGTTCATGATTTTTGTGGATTTGAGAAGGTAGATCAGAAGTCCGAAGAGGTCTTCAGCAACGTAGTGACCCTCAGCGAGACGCTGGAGCTAGATCTGCAAGAGGACGATTTCACTGAACTCCTTGCTGTGCAACGTGAGGAGCTTACTGATGGAATTGGAGGCCCAGAGAAAGGATGAAGAGGGACAGGAGGAAGAAGAAGCAACTGAAGAACTGAAGAGATTCATGACACAGAAAATGGCAAGGGAAGCTTCTTTATTTGAGGAAGGACTGTTAGTTTTTGAGGCACAGGACCCGAACCTAGAATGGTACCCAAAGGTGGCAGCAGCCATTCAGAATGCAATCCAGTGCTACCTTGTCATCTATGATGAGAAAAAAAGAGCTACTACCCAGACATCAATGGATCATTTTTTCAAGAGGGTAGATAGAATTAAATCCAGCAAGGAACCAGAACCTGTGTCATCAACGTCAGGTATGAGTGAAATTGCAGCTTGCCCTCTGTTTCCTACTGCTGATAATCCTTCACCTCTACCATCTCCCACCTCCTCTCCCTCCTCCAATCAGTAACTCTTCTCGCCTGTTCCCTTGATGCCAGCCCGAGTATCTCAGCTGTTGTACTGTATTACTGTACTTTTCAAGTTACTGTACTGTAAGATTAAAAATGCTTTATTTGTTTTTGTGCTTGTTTTTTATGTATTGTTTGCATGAAAAGTATTATAAACCTATTACGGTACAATACCATATAGCCGACTGTGTAAGTGGGGTACCTAGGCGAACTTTGTTGGACTTACAAACAAATTGGACTTACAATCGCAGTCTTGGAACAGAACTTGTTCATATGTAGGGGACTTACTGTAAAAGCAAAAAAGAAACAGGAACTAATCAAACTTATAAGCTTTTGCACAGCAAAGGAAACCATAATCAAAATGAAAATACAACCTATGGACTGGGAGAAAATATTAGCAAATGATGAGACTGACAAGGGCTTAATTTCCAAACTATGCAAACAGCTCATACAACTCAATAACAAAATAACAAATAACTCAATGGAAAAATGGGTAGAAGACCTAAACAAACATTTCTCCAAAGAAGACATACAGATAGCCAATAGGCCCATGAAAAGATGCTCATCATCACTAATTATTAGAGAAATGCAAATCCAAATTACAATGAGGTATCACTTCACACTGATCAGAATGGCTATCATTAAAAAAATCTACAATTAACAAATGCTGGAGGGGGTATGGAGAAAAGGGAACCCTTCTACACTGTCGGTGGCCATGTAAGTTGGTGCAGCCACTATGGAAAACAGTATGGAAGTTCCTCAAAAAACCTATAAAGAGAGTTGCCATATGATCTAGCAATCCCACTGTGGACATATATCTAGACAAAACTATAATTCAAAAAGATACATGAAACCCTATGTTCATAGCAGCACTATTTATAATAGCCAAGATATGGAAACAACCTAAATGTTCATTGAAAAATGAATGTATAAAGAAGGTGTGATATACGTATACAATAGATATTACTCAGACATAAAAAAGAATGAAATAATGCCATTTTCAGCAACATGATGGACCTAGAGATAATTTATGATACTAAGTGACGTAAGTCAGAAAGAGAAAGACAAATACCATATAATACCACTTACATGTGGAATCGAAAACAGGACACAAATGAACATGTCAGTGAAACAGAAACAAACACACAGATATAGAAAACAGAGTTGTGGTTGCCAAGGAGAGAGTGAAGGAAAGATTGGGAGTTTTGGAATAGCAGAAACAAACTAGTCTACATAGGATGGGCAAACCACAAAGACCTACTGTATAGCAGAGGAAACTATATTAAATATCCTGTGATAAACCATAATGGAAAAGAATATATATATATATATATTATATATATATATATATTATATATATATTATATATATATATATAATATATATATATATATAATATATATATATATATATCTGAATCACTTTGCTACACAGCAGAAATTAATACAACAATGTATAAAGGCTGCAGAGGGTGTGGAGAAAAGGGAACACTCCTGCACTGTTGTTGGGAATGTAAACTGATACAGCCACTATGGAGAACAGTATGGAGATTCCTTAAAAGCTAAATATAGAACTACCATATGACCCAGCAATCCCAGTACTGGGCATATACCTGGAGAAAATCATAATTCAAAAAGGTACATGTACCACAATGTTCACTGTAGCACTATTTAAAATAGCCAGGACATAGAAGCAACCTAAATGTCCATCGACAGATGAATATATAAAGAAGATGTGGCACATATATACAGTGGAGTATTACTCAGCCATAAAAAGGAACAAAATTG
This sequence comes from Balaenoptera physalus, assembly GCF_965194825.1. NCBI lineage: Eukaryota > Metazoa > Chordata > Mammalia > Artiodactyla > Balaenopteridae > Balaenoptera > Balaenoptera physalus. Next base: position 49,301 of record NW_028126383.1, read on the forward strand.
AGTTATTTGTAGTGAGGTGGTTGGACCTAGAGTCTGTCATACAGAGTGAAGTAAGTCAGAAAGAGAAAAACAAATACCGTATGCTAACACATATATGTGGAATCTAGAAAAGTGGTACTGACGAACCTAGTGACAGGGCAGGAATAAAGACACAGATGCAGAGAACGGACTTAAGGACACAGGGGGGAAGGGGAGACAGGGACGCAGTGAGAGAGTAGCACTGACATATATACACTACCAAATGTAAAATGGTTAGTGGTAAGCTGCCACATAGCACAGGGATATCCGCTCGGTGCTTTATGTCCCTCAGAGGGGTGGGATAGGGAGTGTGGGAGGGAGGCTCAAGAGGGGGGGATATGGGGAATATATGTATACATAGAGCTGATTCACTTTGTTGTAAAGCAGGAACTAATACAGTGTTATAAAGCAATTATACTCCAATAAACATGTATTTAAAAAACCCACAACATTGTAAATCAACTGCACTTGAAAATATTTCTTAAGTGCAAACAATTTTTGGAATGTAAGTTTTATTGTGTGTGTGTACCACAGGTTCAATATATATGAATTATGTCAAATTGATTACATTGTTTTTCAAAATAAAGAATTTTCGATATTTTACATCAGCTTCATAATATAAATGCAGAAAAACTATATTATTTTCTTCTAAAGTTCAGAAATAGCCATTTTGCTCATTCGGTATACTATAAACCACTAAATATTAAAAAGGGATTCGTGACCTCTTCCTTCCAAAGAAATATTTCTCCACTCACACAAGTTTAATAGAATGTTCCGCCATGAACTGACTTCCCACCTTAGAGACATGAGATTTGCATCCTGAAATCTCTTTCTTGCAAAAATGTCCAATTAGCATCCTAGCATTACAGGAAAGAAATGCTTTTTTCCAGATCTCAAATTCCATACAACTTTAGTCAAGACATCATGTACGTTTTTTTTCACACACACAGAATGTAATTTATTTTTACAAGAGATAAATCAACTGACACCAAGCATTGTAAATGGATGACCACAACAAAAGCAACAATGACTGCAATTACAAAACATGAAACACACTCATACTATGTCATAATATTGACATTCAATCCAGTAATCCTCCACTATAATAGCTCCTTTACTTTGCCGTGAAAGACATCATGTATTTTTAAATTATCAGCACTCACCTGAGGTCTTTAAAAATCAACATAAACATAATTTTGTGTTCTCTTTCATTTATTCTGGTTCTAAGTGGTCATTTCTAAAGGAAAGTATTTAAGTATGTTAACGTCATCTTATAACATCATATTTCAAAAGACTACCGTCTCTCCAAAGATGAAATATGAGGAACTCATAATTAGGCTCTCCAAAGTTTTGCTCTCTGAATGTGTATGGCCCTTCTGCTGAACTCCACACTGTTCATTATTCTCTGAGAATATTCTTTTTCTTGTATGGCCATCTCACATGCTCTTTCGTTTCATGAAGTTTTTTCCTACAATGTTATGCCTAGTTTATTTCTGAGAATATGCATTATTTCAGATTGATATTTATAGACACAAAGACTTCTCTATAATTCCCTGAGAGTTTCAAGAACTCCTTCTCCTTCTTCTTCTTTTTTAATACCTAGATTCTGAAGCTCTCCACAAAGCATTACTAAAATTGCATTTACATAAGTATCTACATATTAACCACACATTAATGCATTTACAATTGTATTATGATTTATTGCTAATTTTGGAGCATAAACGTAGCTGTCTTATTTACCACCCTCTTGGAAATCACTTTAATATTTGCACTTAGGACTTGAAAGAGAATGGATAAATAAAAACCTGAAGAATATGCAAATACAATTTATATATTTCTCATAAAATTAGGTGATTATCTAACCTTTATCCAGGAAAAAGAAGAGCCCAGATACTCTGCAGGCATGATCCTCGAGAATGTGTGGTCTTCCAGCAGGAAAACATGCAGTAATCCGTGTGGCAGAGTTTACCTGTGACCAACCGGGGTTAGTGACCTATGCATTCCTTACATGCAACATATCAGGAGTGGAAAGAGGGAATTTGTCAGTTGTGGCAATAAGTATAATGAAGATTTGTAGCAGGTCATGCTCATATATTCAACACAGGTACAATCAAAATTTTGCTCAATTCTGGTAGATCTAAGTCTGTATCTGTTACCTTGTCTTTAACGAGGAAATGTCAGAACTGACTTACCAAAAAATAAAAAGTGTTTTGTTTGTTTGTTTGTTTTAATTACAGTCACAGTGAGAAAGACATAGCTCAGAACAGCTAACATGACTTAGTGATTCTCTCATCAGAAAATACAGTTTCTACTTCCTTGTTTATTCTCCACATCCTCTGGTAAGTAATGTTTCAATGAAAGATAAATCTACAGGGTGAAAAGAAAAGAAAACTTACATGTGTTGATAAGGTCATTTTGACAGGTTTTACCACGTATGTCAGTGTTTCTGGGGATGGACACAAGCCAGAGGTCCCTACTCTGACATTTTCACTGATGTCATTCCCCTTGATCCTCAATTTGAAAGTGGATAAAAATGTTTTCTATGTTTTCTTCTTTAAGAAATTAAATAAAGAATGCTTTCTAGACAGGATCCTCTAATGATTTTCAGTCAGTGGTCATCAACAGAGGAAAAGCACAGAATCTCATCCCCACAGAAGGGTGACATTCAGTCAGGTAAGAAAATTCTCCCCGGAATCAGAGCTTCATCTTCATCTTTAACATGCAATCAAAGGCTTTCACAGGTTCTTCATCACTCTGCACTCGGCCCTACCATACGGGATTGGCTCTGAGAATCTCACATCAGATGACTGACAAACATGTCATAGTACACTGATCTGGTACCAGATCCTGCCTCTCTTAATGATCTCCCGCAGGGACATTGGAATATTCTAGGATATTTCCTGGAGCCCTCTACTCTATACAGGTGCACTTCCAAGTAGAAACAGAAGCTTTGATTCTCACTGGGACCCCTGCTCTGTCCAACCAACCTCTCTAGAAATATGATGTTCTAATCTCTCCTGATTAGAACATTTCAAGGTCTCTCCCTGTGCTAATTTAGTAAAGGTAAAAGAGAAACAAGAAAGAGCAAACTATGCAGGGAGCAATATATAAGTCTCCTTTACTTAATGTATTTATCTGATATACCCAAATATTGAGAAATATAGATTCATTTCATAATATTCAAGAAAAGAGGAGGAGGAACCTCCATGCCAACAGTATATATAAAATGGAATCAATATTGCATAAGCTCCAGCTTAAGCTTAGCTATGAGGTACTAACTCTTCTCATAAAGAAGCAATAGTTCTCCATCATTTGAAGCACACTGAGCACTCAGACAGCTGGACACTGAAGGTGTAGCCTCCTCACTCGAATTCTGTACCTGCATCACAGAGCAGTGAAATATTCCCAAAGACTTATTAAGGATGAGGGGGGGAGGCGAAATAAAAAAAGATTAATCCATAGTCTGCCCTACCATCTGTTCTGCTGGATATTACCACCATCTTGGCTCAATATGACCTTCCCACTTTTCTCTGGGCCTCCCTACTTTCCACCTCCATCCTCTCATTATATCTTACCAACACTTGGAAACGACTCTAGTTTTTCCACTTATCTTTATCAACAAGTAATCCAAATAGCAACTGTGTATATAACTCCTTAGAAACCTCAGGTCTGACTGAGTAATACATGACCTTCAAAGTCCAAAGTTTTCCTAATTCCCTTTATTATTTTTTTTCTAATTTCCATATACTTACACTCTTAAGACCTCCACTGTTCTCAGGTTCGTCTTCCCTGCAAAATCTGTCAACCTAGACATAGACTTAATTACCACCCTCTAATTATCTCCTAGGGAATCCAGTTTTTAAAAAAGCCTCAGCAAGTCTTATGGACTTTATTAAAGACTCTTTAAGATAACCCATGGGAGACAGCAGTACACCCATAGATATCTATTTAATACACCCTCAGAGTAATTTTTTTTTCCTTTTTTATAAAGTTTCTTCTGGCCAGTGAAGACTCTCAGCTCTTCTTCTTCAACATATGCAGTGTCTCACCATTCTGATTACTCTCTGCTCTATCACAGGTCCACTCCCTTTCCTGATATTACATTCTTTCCCAATTTTGTATGTTGGTAAAATCAAATAACATAAAATATAACATGTTAATTATTATAAAGTGCACCGTTCAGTGATATTAAATACATTCATATTATTGGGCAATCAACATCGCCAGTTATCTTCCTAATTCTTTTCTACGTTTTAAAACTGTAACTCTATATCCTTTAAACATAACTTTCCTTTTTGTTCCATAACCACCTGGAAAGCATCATTACCCTCCCAATTTCTATGGTTTTGACTACACTAGTACCCCATATAATTGAAATAAGTAGTTGTATTGTTATGACTCACTAAAAGTCACAAAAATGGCATTTTGGGTAGCTAAATTTCCTCAAGATTCATCCATGTTGTAGCATATTCCTAGATCTTTTCCTTCTTAACACTGAGTAATATTGTATTATATGGGTATACCACACTTTGCTTATCCAGGAACTAGTGGATGAACACTTAGGTTGCTTTCATATTTTAACTACTGTGATTATTACTGCTCTAAACACTGGAGTACAAACATTTCTTTAAGACCCTGGTTTCAATTCCTCTGGGTATACCTCATAGTAAAATTCCTGGATCATATAGTAATTCTATTTTTCAATATCTGAAAAATTGCCATACTGTTTTGCAAAGCAGCTGTATCATTCTACATTCCCACTAACATAACACAATTATTCCAACTCCCTCACATCCTCACCAATGCTTGCTTTCCGCTTGTGTATGTGTGTGTGTGCTTGTGTGTGTATGCATGCACACAAATATATAAACATGCATTTAGTGATATGGAACATCTATTCAAGTGCTCAGTCATTTGTACATCTTTTTGAAGAACCGTCTATTCAAGTCTTTTACCCATTTTTGAATCAGGGTGTTTGTTTTTTGTTGAGTTGTATGAGTTCTCTGTATATTCTGAATAGAAATCTCTTGTCAGATAGATGGCTTTCAAATATTTTCTCCCATCTTTTGGGTTGCCATTTTATTCTGTTTACATTTCTTTGATACACATTTTTTTTAAGTTATGTACTGCAAATTGTTTATTATTTTGTTAGCTGTACCTCTGTTGTCCCTTCATTTCATATTGAGGGAAACACTGCCAAATCCAATGTCATGAAGGAAGCTCTTGTCCTGTGTCTTCTTCTAAGACTTTTTATTAGGTCTTATATTTAGTTTGATACATTTTCATTAATTTTTGCATATGAAGTTAGGTAAGGGTCCATCTTCCTTCTTTTGCATGTTGACAACAAGACTTCTCAGCACCATTTGTTGAAAATACTATCCTTTCTACTTAGAAAAGTCTTGACAACTTGTCAAAAATCATTTGGCCATATATCAGGGTTTACTTATGGGTGTTCTATTCTATTCTATTGGTCTTGAATAAGGGCGAAAATAGTATAACCTATCCAGCTTGATGAAGAACATAAAGAACGACCAGGACTGAGAACTAGGAGGGCAATATAAAACAGCAGGGAGTAAAAGACAGTGTGAGAGAAGATCTTGTATTTGCGAGTTCATGGAAATAGGATCATGCTAAAACCACTAAATGCCTGACTTTGAACAATACGGTAAATGTGCTAGCAAGAAACTTAACACTTACCCATCTCTGGGAAATATAGTATGGGCATAAAGATAAACTACACACAAATATATTAAAAAGGGAAGGGTTTTCATGGTGTGAGAATATTGGGGGATTTGAAATACAATTTACTTCTGTCCTACCATTGTCTCTAAAATGTTTCAAAGTGTATATACAAGCAATTCCAATTCTGGTAATGTGCTTGACAGGTTTATATATGAACTTCAGCAGACCAGTAAATGTACATTCATAGTAGGACTGTTCCCTAAACCAAAAAACAAAACACAAAAACTGCAAAGACTAGAGTTCACTTTGTCAACACACATACAGATGCAGTGATGGTTAATGGTCCAAAAAGAGAAGGTGAGCATGGGTGCAAGAGGTTAATCCCCAGGCTGGGGTGGGGTGCAGAGTTTGAGGGTAACACAGGTAGAAAAGGCTTTTGTCCTATCCTTGATTTTTGAGGTATGGAAATTCTCAGGTCACTACCTTCATTTCAAACTGAATGAATGCACTATTCAATTTTCTTAAACAGGCTAAGTAAACATGAGTGGTAATAAATTTCAAACTGTCGCTAATCAAATAAGATACTAAGAAAACTTAAATAATATGATTTAAGAATGAAGTAGAGAGATTGTCCAACATGGTAGCATTCAAAGACCCAGAGCTTGATGCCTCTCATGGGCACACCAAAGTCACAACAGTTTACAGAACAGCAATTGATGAAAAAGCCCGGGACCTACCATAAAAGATGTTTTACAGCTAAAGATATAAGGAAGGCACCTCGACAAGACAGAAAGGAAGGGTAAAATCTCTATAGAGTCAAGACCCATACCACCAAGTGGGTGGCCCACAAATGGGAGAATAATTACAATTTCACAGGTGCTCCCAGATAGCAAGGGGTATGAGGCCAACATCAGGCTCCCAAGCCCAGGGATCCTATTCTGGAAAGAAGAGTTCCTAGAAAGTTGGGCTTTGAAGACCAGTAGTGCTTATTTTCCAGAGAGCCAGAGGGTTGTGGGAAATAGAGATTCCACTCTTAAAAGATGCTCACAAAATCCCACATGATCCGAGAATCAGAACAGATGCAGTCATTTGAAACGATCCTGGTTCACACCTACCTCCTGATCTTGGAGAGTCTCCCAGAGAGGCAAGAGGCAACTACAGCACAGCCTCAGGGACAGAGACACTGGCAGCAGCCATTCGGGGGAGCTCCTTCTACCTCGTGGACGCTGGTACCAGCAAGCATAATTTCAGAATCCTCCCTCTAGCTTATCAGCCTCAGGACCGAGCCCCACCCATTTCCACCAGACTATAGACACAAGTACTAGGATGCTGCAGGCCAAGCAACTAACTGAGCAGGGGCATAGCCCCATCCACCAGCAAACAGGCTGCCTTCAGATCCTCTCAGTGCACAGCTGCCCCTGGACATGGGTCCAGCCACCAAAAGCCCCAGGACCAGCCTCCACACCTCAGTGGACAGGCACCAGCCCCAGAGTCCCTGGCCCCTCTGACAAGTGAGCCTGCTCTGGCCTTGGAGTCAGCCTCACCATCGGCAGATGATAACTTCACAGGGACTGGATGGAGCTTGGACCTACCCAACAGCAAACCTGCTCTAGCAGTGGGATCAGCCTCATACACCAACAGGCACACACCAGCTCCAGGAATACCACAGCCCAGCAGCCTGTGTGACCAGAACACTCACTTGCAGGCCAGAAGCAGCCACGGACTCAGCTGGGTCCTGACCCTGTCCATCAGAATGCCAACACAAGTTTAGGGATACCCCAGACCCTGCAGATAGCTGCGTCAGGAACAGTGATCCAACACCAACTCTGCGACTCCTGGGCCCTGCAGCCAGAATGCAGAGCCTGTCTCTTCCACCCAGTAGCCAGCATAGCCCCAGGACCAGTGACTGGGCACTAGCCCTGATAACACCTGGACTGCAATTCTACCCATAAGTGAACCAGCACTAGATTTGGTGTCCCCCAGATCTGTGCAGCCAGCTGCCTTACGATTTAGTCTCACCAAGCAGCACAGACAGCCTCCATACAAGGCAGAGCCTGGCAAACAAGCAGTCTGGGGGCAGCCAAGCCTACCAGACCACCCACAGTAGTCAGCCCACCACAACAGAAGACCCCAAGCAGCCCACATAAGGGGTACAACTAGAACATATAGTTCTAGTGATCAGGGGACAGTGGGCTGCTGGGACACATGGGACCTCTCCTACAAAAGGCCACTTCTCCAAGGTCAGGAAATGTAACTAACCTACTACACACATAGCAATAAAAACAGCAAGTTAAGAAAAATGGGGTGACACAGAAACACGATCCAAATGAAGGAACAAGATAAGAACTCAGAAGAAGATCTAAGTGAAGTGGAGATAGCCAATCTCCTCAACAAAGAGTTCAAGGTAATGACTGTAAAGATGATCAAAGAACTCAGGAGAAGAATGGACGGCCAGAGCAAGAAGTTAGAATTTTTTTAAAAAGAGTTAGATCATTAAAGAACAGCAAAACAGAGATGAGGAATACAATAACTGAAATGAAAAATTCACTAAAAGGAAACTACTGTATACTAAATGATACAGAGGAATGAATCAGAAAACTGAAGGGCAGAGTACTGGCAATCACTGAAGAAGAACAGTAAAACAACAGATTAAAATGAAATGAGGAAAGTTGAACAGACTTGTGAAACAACATCAAGTGTACTAATATTTGCATTATACTGGTCCCAGAAGCAAAAAGGAAAGAGAAAGCAATGTAGAACATACCTGAAGACATAAGAGCTGAAAACTTCTGTAACCTGGGAAAGAAAACAGACATCCAAGTCCAGTAAACACAGTAAGGCCAAAACAGGATCAACCCAAAGAGGACCACACCAAGACTCATTGTAATTAAAATGGCAAAAAAATAAAGATAAAAAGACACTATTAAAAGGAGAAAAGGAAAAGCAACAAGTTACAAACATGGGAACTTGCATAAAGTTATCAGCTGACTTTTCAGGATAACCTCTGCATGCCAGAAGGGAGTGGCATGGTATATTTAAAGTCATGAAAGGGAAAAGCCTATAACCAAAAATACTCTACCCAGCAAGGCTCTCCTTCAGATTTGATGGTGAGATCTAAAGTTTTACAGAGAAGCAAAACTAAAAGAGCTCAGCATTGCCAAACCAGCTTTACGAGAAATCTTAAAGGGGCTTTTCTAAGTGAAAAAGTAAAGGCCACGACTGAAACATAAAAATTAGGAAAGGAAACTTACTAAAGGAAAAACCTCATTGGTTAAGGCAAATATTCAACAAAGGTAGTAAATCAACCATGTACACAGCTAATAGGAAGGATGAAAGAAAAACAGTAATAAAATAATCTATATTCACAATAAGAAGTTAAGGGACACACAAAACAAGTAGATGTAAAATATAAGGTCAAATTCAGTAACTGTGGGGGAGCAGAGTAACAATGCAGGGTTGTTAGTGTCCATGTGAAATTAAGAGCTCAGCAACTTAAATAATCACACACACACACACACACACACACACATACACAAAACTGAAAGAAATCCAAACATAATATTAAAGATAGTCCTCACATCACAGATGAGGGGAATAAAAGGGGAAGAAAGGAACACTGAAGAAATTAAAGAGGGATTCTAAAAATACCCAAGACAAACGAAAATGAACACACAATGATCCAAAATCTATGGGACACAGCCAACGCAGTTCACAGGGGGAAGTTATGGTGATACAAGCTTATTCTTAGGAAACAAGAAAAATATCAAATAAACAACCTAACATTACACCTGAAGGAATTAGAAAAAGAAGAAAAAACAAAACTCAAAGCTGTCAGAAAGAAAAATTAAGAAAACTATACCATATGCAATGACATCAAAAAGAATAAGATACCTAGGAATAAACACACCTAAGCAGGTAAAAGACATGTGCTCAGAAATCTATCAGCCATTGGTGAAAGAAGTTGAAGGCAACACAAAAAGATGGAAAAATATAACATGTGCATGGACTGGAAGAATTAATACTGTTAAAATAACCATACTACCAAAGACAATCTACAGATTTAATGCAATCCCTATCAGAATACCAAAGCATTTTCACAGAACTTGAAAAAGTAATTTTAAAATTTGTATAGAAGCACAAAGACCCCAAATAGCCAAACAATCTTGAGAAAGAACACAGCTGGAGGAATCACGCACCTTGACTTCAGACTATACTGCAAAGCGACAGTAATCAAAGAGAAAGGTACCAGAGCAAAAACAGACACAAAGATCACTGGAATAGAATAGAGACCCCAGAAATAAGCCCACACACTTATATTTAATTGATTTATGACAAAGCAGGCAATATGGAGAAAAAACTGTCTCTTCAATAAGTGGTACTGGGAAAACTGGTCGGCTACATGGAAAAGAATAAAGTTAGATTATTTTAGCACACCATATATAAAATAAATGCAAAACTGAATAAAGACCTAAATGTAGGACCAGAAGCCATAAAGCCCCTAGAGGAAAATATAGAACATTCTTCAACATAAATGATAGCAACAGTTTTAGGTTCAGTCTACTAAGGCAAATGAAACAAAAGCAAAAATAAACAAATAGGACTTCACTAAACTTAAAAGATTTTGCACAGCAAAGGAAACTAAAGACAAAATGAAAAGACAACCTGCTGAAGGAGAGACAATATTTGCACATGATAAGAGGTTAACACCAAAATGATGACCAAGCAAGGGTTCATATCTAAACTACAGAAACAGCACATACAACTCAATATCAAAAAAACACCCAAAATCTTTTTTAAAAAAATGAGAAGACCTAAATAGACATTTTTCCAAGGAAAAAAATACATATAGACAGCCAGAACACACAAAAATGCTAAACATAGCTTATCGGCAGTAAAATGCAAATCAAAACTATGAGATATATCACCTCAGTCTTGTCAGAATGGCTGTCATCAAAAAGATCACAAATAACCAAGGTTAGTGAGGATGTGGAGAAAGGGAAAGTCTTGTACACTCTTGATGTGAAAGTGAAGTAGTGCAGCTACTGTGGAAAGCAGAATGGAGGTTCCACAAAAAACTAAAAATAGAACTACCATAATACCCAGCAATTTCACTCTTGGGTATATCAGAAGAAAACAAAAACACTATTTCAAAAAAACAACTGCACACCAATGTTCATAACAGTGTTATTTGCCATAGCCAAGATATAGAGTCAAACTAAGTGTTCATCAATAGGTTAGTGAATAAAAAAGATTTTTTATGATGACTTCAGCAAAAAATGAAATTTTGCCATTTGCAAGAACATGGATGGACTTGGAGGGTATTATGCTTAGTAAAATAAGCTGCAGAGAAAACAAGCATGGTATTTTATCACTTACACGTGGCATCTAAAAAATAGAATACAACAACAGCAACAACAAAACACACTCACAGATTTAAGAACAGACTAGTGGTTACCAGTAGGGAGAGATAGGGTAGAGGAGCAAAATAGTGGTAGGAGATTTTGCGGTATAATCCACTATGTATAAAGTCAATAATCTACAGTGATGTACTGTATAGCATGGGGAATATAGCCACTCTTTTATAATAACTATAAATGGAGAAGTACCTAAACATTTATGAATCACTATGTTGTACCTCTGAAACTAATATAATAATGTAAATTAACTATAGATCAATAAAATATAAAGTAAGAAACAATAAAGGGGAGACAGATTATTAGATAGAAATCAATTAAATAAACACAAGTTTTTGAAATCAAGGAATTAAAAAACAACATGTAAGACACAACATTGGCATTTAAAGTGTACAATCTATTCATTTAAAAGAAATCATTTAAGTGGTAAAAAATGGTACCCATTCTCACAATTTTGTATATCTAGGATAAATTATTATCTACAAAAATATGTTACAAATATTCACTCAAAAAGAAAGAGAAAATTTGGATTAACCCATTTTAGTATACAAATTTAATATCAAAGTCTCTATGTAAAATTGATTTGAATAAGCTGTTAGCCACTTCTAGTTTCTTTGTGATGTAGAATCTTTTAAAGCATAAAAATCAGCCTTTCTATATTATTCCATTAGACATACATAGAAGTTAAAAGAAATGAGAAGACAGAACAATCAACCAAGAAGGTGAATTTACTGAGAAACAGTCATTCGTTCTCCCTCCTCCTTTTCCTCCTTTTCCAGGTCTCTTTCGGTTCCAATCAAGAGAAGTCTTGAGAGTTCTGAGAATATTTCTTTGAGGGCTTCAAATCACCATAGCTACATCCTCTGCCACAACTACACACACGGGAACAAAAATAAACCTCTGCTATCTACTCATGTAGGAGGGATTCATGCAAAATAAACTCCTACATGGAGACCAACAGGTGAGTTTTCTACCTGTTCTTTATAATGTCCTTCCATTATAGTAAATCCCACACATTATGAGGCAGAAGCGGTTATGTGAGCTTTTCCTTAAATTCAAAAAACTTGCATTCATTTCAAGTACCTGGTGATCATAGGGTACAGCCAGGGAAGGTGCCATCCCCCTTGGGGGGTGGGGGGCGTGAGGGGTGGCGGTGAATGGGCTCCCGCAACCATGCACCTCCTGATGTACAGATTCTGGAGTAACAAAGGGCGGTCACACCACAGTCAGCCTGTCAGGCTGTCGGGCCAATGGGCAACCCAACCAGCCTGGAAGTGCCCCATCAGTTGCTGAAAGCAAAACTCTGTTGCCCCTGTGAAGCCAGGCAGTTTGGGCCAGAGAGTCAGAGGAGACCGGTAATCAACTCCTCCTCTCTGCTCACCTCCCTGGGGTTACAGCAACCCTATCTCCAAAACCAAATCTGACCCTGGAGTGCCAAACTGGGAGTGGCAGGTGGGCTCTGCCGGTGCTTCAGCGCCCTCTGAGGGTTGTCTGCTCTAATGGCAACTCTCAGCCCTTCCTCCTCCTCCTTCCCTAGTCCTGGGGGCTGCCTTGGCCTCCTGCAGCTGCTGGCCTGATTTCATTATTCTTTTTTCTCCAATTACAATGAAGTGTCTTAGAGGTTTGGAATCTCTTGAAGAAGGAAGATCTTTTAGTCAATACACCTTAACCATGAGAAGTTGGTTTCAAGGATGAACCTGAAATACTGTATTTTTCTCCTGTTGATTCCAAGGAGAGACAGCTCAAGTTTTCTAAATCATAAGAAAAACCAAGGTAAATATGACATTCTGAGCCAGAGATGAAAAAGCAGTTTTTAGCACCCTCTCCTCATGTCATATGACCGGGATTTAAATCAATCAACTGCCACTGGTTTTTAATTCATGTGACCCAACTTTAAATCAATCAGCTGCTTCCCTGTAACTCACGTGACTTGGCTTTGAATAGTAAGAAATGCAGAGGTATAAAAATGATGTTCTGAACAATAAATGGAAAAACAACATTTTAGAAAGTTTTTTTCTTTTCAAATGGACCATTCTTTGCATACGGAATAAAGGATCCCACTGTGGATTTCTTGAACTGTAAACACATACAATGTCTCCGTTGGCTTGATTGACTTAGTTTTTTGGGGTTTGTTTTTGTTGTTGTTAACATCTTTATTGGAGTATAATTGCTTTACCACGTTGTGTTAGCTTCTGCTGTATAACAAAGTGAATCAGCTATTCTTATACATATATCCTCATATCCCCTCCCTCTTGCATCTCCCTCCCACCCTCCCTATCCCACCCCTCTAGGTGGTCACAAAGCACCGAGCTGATCTCCCTGTGCTATATGCAGCTGCTTCCCACTAGCTATCTACTTCATCTTTGGTAGTGTATATATGTCCATGCCACTCTCTGACTTCATCCCAGCTTACCCTTCCCCCTCCCTGTGTCCTCAAGTCCGTTCTCTACATCTGCGTCTTTATTCCTCTGCAGCGACTCCTGCTAGGGATGGATACTTCCTTTTATGCTCAGGGAAATCCCCTAGTTTGAATATGATTTGAGTTTGATCCTGTGAAACCATCAGAACTTCCCACCAGAGATAAATGAGGAGATTCTGGCCTTTATTAGTATGCACGATGAACACGGGTGTCCTGGCTGTACTTGCCAACCCTCCTATTTTACCCACCTATTTTTATCCACCTTCCTCCCTGTGAGTACCTTTGACCAACCCTGAGCTCAGACTCCTGACCTATTACAGTGACTTTGTCAGTCTTTCTTTAAAAATGGACAGGTAATAAAATGAATTTAACCTAGAAGCAGCAGCTCAGTAAGAGAAATAAAATCATCAGAAGTTATCTAATCACAGCCACAGCCATCCAGGGCTCTGTCTTATCTGCTGGGTCATAAGAATGGGACCTTCCTAAACTTGAAGGGCATCCAATCAAATAAGTAAAGGTGTTTGCTCACCTCTGGCTCTTGGAGGGATTGCTAGGCAGTCTACCCAGTGTATACTAACTGCAAAACACTGTCATCGTTTTGAAACACCTATGTTCCAGGAAAGCTTTTTGGGGTGCATGGGGAAGGTTTCTTTTTGACATCAAGCAAAAAATAAATCACCAAGCTCTTTGAGGACAGGGGTTCTTAAGAGGGCAGTAGAAGGAAGGAATGGGGAGAAAAGACGATCTCCTCTGAAGTGAAGGTCGTTTTTCCAAAAGAGTAGGATTTAGTCTCAGTTTAAGGAGAACACTTTTAAATAGCTGGGACAGCTCCAAACTGCAGTTTAGGGAACGAGGGCTTCAAAAGAACAGTGCTTTACAAGTCCTGGCAAGGCAGCAAGAGGATGAAGAGTTGGTTTTGCATAGTTTTGAACACAGGAGTAAAGAAGCAGAGGCATCTCTGACTTAAAGGCCCTGAGATCCTATGGCATCAATGGGTCAGTTGCAGGGAGCAGGGGGTGTGGGGGGCGATATTACTCTCTCAACGTCTCCCAGGGCAGCCACCCCTCCCTACCCCACACCCCTACTCCCTTCACCCTCCCTCCCTCCACTGTTGGGTGCCCAGGGACAGCACTTCTCAAGCTGGAGCGCTCAGGCACCATCTCTGCAGTCTGGATTCTTCCTGGAGCCTGGCATGTTCTGGGACAGGAAGGCGGGTCTGCAAGGCCGCTTCGGTGCAGTCGGACCTGGAGGCCTGGAGGGGAACTGGAGCCCTGAAGCCCACCCACGTCCTTGAAGCCGAGGGAGCAACACATCCTCCTTACAGTACTTCTCAGGGGTCAGCGTGCTCCCCACCCGACGGTGATCCATACTCACTTGAGGCAGCAAGGACTGCCTCTAACTGGCCCTCTCGATTCTGCCTTAAGGGTCCTCGCACATGTGTGATAGCGCAGGCCCCGAATCTCTTCAGTCAGCTGAGGCCAGTGCTGCCGGCATCCCTCCAGTCCCATCCCCCAGCCCCTCCCTCTGGGACTGTATCTAATAGAAGAAAGAGCACAGAGGAATTGGCTGAATCAAGGGACCTGGGAGCCTGGGTATGAGTTTGAAGACCGAGAACCTAAGGCGCAATTACATATTATTGGAAACTCTTGTGGGGTGTGTGGGGGGAGGTTAGGAGGCTGAGAGGCTGAGTCGACCTGGTGAGTCCAGCCCCAGGACACCACACAGCCCCGTCCCCCTTTCCCTGCCATCAGACAAGGGGTGCCGCAACTCCAGCCGGGACTCTGCACTTCCCCCTCCCTGATTCTCCTCCAGAAGAGCAGGTGGGCCCTCTCTGAGGGCAGGGGCAAGACAACGGACCAAGTCTCCCTGCACTAAGGCACTACTGGAAGCTCTTCCTGAACAGCAGTGATGGCTTGGAGTGAACCCGTGCACCGCCAAAGTTGGTCTCGTCCTGCAGCTGAGATATGCAGACTTTAAGTCAGCTTCCTTGGCTTTAAATCAATCAGTCCCCCCTTTAAGTCAGGTGACCCGACTCGAAATCACTGTGTGCCCCTCAAGCCTGCAACTTCAAAAGTTGGGAACTTCACTTTGATCCCAGCACCTCACACAGCTGAATGCACACTGTAGTCACCCCCAAGCCTGGCTTAGAGGCAGGATATAAGGTAAGGGGATGGGCTGCACACGTGCTGAGGAGGGTGCACTTCATGTACCAGAAGGGTCCAGGTACTCTGGGCTACAGCAAGCAGTGCACGATGCAGCAGCTCCCTGGCAAAGCTGGTGATGCACAGGGGGAGCAGGCACACCCAGGAACGCAGAGGTTCCAGGCTGGGAGCTAGGGCACAGCCAGCCGGGAGGGTGTGAAAGCCGAGGATCTGAGCCTTCTTGAGAAAGGCAGACACAGAGGATGGATGAGAAGCAAAGACCAGATGAAATATGGATTTGAAAAACACACCCTGCTCTTGAAATTGGGGTTGGGGGCCCCCCAGATTTGAGTCTTCTTACTCCCCAGTACCTAGTGCTTTGGCATTTGCCCAGTTACTTATAAAATGTGACGGATAATATCTAACCCATAGAATACTGCATTTGTAGTGGTTTTGCGTGTTTATGTTTCTATAGTGGAATACTCTTTTCTACAAGAAAAATGTACACTATCTGAAATAAATTAAAACCCTTCTTTAAAAAGTACTATATCAGGAGTGGAGAAAAGGGAACACTCTTGCACTGCTGGCGGGAATGTAAGTTGATACAGCCACTATGGAGAACAGTATGGAGGTTCCTTAAAAAACTAAAAAGAGAACTACCATGCGACCCAGCAATCCCACTACTGGGCATATACCCTGAGAAAACCATAATTAAAAAAGAGTCATGTAACAAAATGTTCATTGCAGCTCTATTTACAATAGCCAGGACATGGAAGCAACCTAAGTGTCCATCATCAGATGAATGGATAAAGAAGATGTGGCACATATATACAATGGAATATTACTCAGTCATAAAAGGAAACGAAATTGAGATATTTGTAGTGAGGTGGATGGACCTAGAGTCTGTCATAAGGAGTGAAGTAAGGCAGAAAGAGAAAAATAAATACCGTATGCTAACACATATATATGGAATCTAAAAAAAAAAATTAAAAAATTTAAAAAGGTCATGAAGAACCTAGGGGTGAGACGAGAATAAAGACACAGACCTACTAGAGAATGGACTTGAGGATATGGGGAGGGGGAAGGGTAAGCTGTGACAAAATGAGAGAGCGGCATGGACATATATACACTACCAAACGTAAAACAGATAGCTAGTGGGAAGCAGCCGCATAGCACAGGGAGATCAGCTCAGTGGTTTGTGACCACCTAGAGGGTTGGGATAGGGAGGGTGGGAGGGAGGGAGATGCAAGAGGGAAGAGATATGGGAACATATGTATATGTATAACTGATTCACTTTGTTATATAGCAGAAACTAACACAACATTGTAAAGCAATTATACTCCAATAAAGATGTTAAAAAAAAAGTACTATATCGGACTTCCCTGGTGGTGCAGTGGTTAAGAATCTGCCTGGCAAGGCAGGGGACATGGGTTCGAGCCCTGGTCAGGGAAGATCCCAAATGCCGCGGAGCAGCTAAGCCCATGTGCCACAACTACTGAGCCTGAGGCCACAACTACTGAAGCCCGCGCGCCTAGAACTGGTGCTCCACAACAAGCGCAGCAAGAGAAGCCACCGCAATGAGAAGCCCGCGCACCGCAACAAAGAGTAGCCCCCGCTTGCTGCAACTAGAGAAAGCCTGCGCATAGCAACGAAGACCCAACGCAGCCAAAAATAAATAATTTTTTTAAAATAAGTACTATATCCTTCTGTACAACTTCTCTGGGAAGAACAGAGAGATGGCGTGGGAGAGTGAGAAAGACCAATATTTAGTGCACATCTCTCATGCAGGTGCTCTGCTGGCTCAGATAGATTTATCCCCACTTTACAAAGGAGGAAATAATCTCAGAGAGGTTTAGTAATTTTCCCAAAGCCAAACAGCTATTGAGTGGCAGAACCAAGATCTGAACCAAGTCTGTTACCTTCAAAGCCTAAGTCCTCATCACAACAAAACTCAATTAATATTTACATTTATCGAATTACATTGCAACCTGGGGAGTTCTTGGCACAATCCTGAATAAGAGTGAGAAAGAAAGAAATAGCATTGTTCCTATAGTCAACCAAAATTTTTGGAGCAGCTGCTAGATGCCTGGCCCTTTTTGGGGTTCAGTAGTGATCAAGACAGGAAGAGTCCTGCTTTCATGAACCATGTAGTGGGGAGGAGAGACGGGTGCAACTTGGGTGAGGGATTTCACCTTGCTGGACCTCTGTTTTCTCACCTGGAAAACGGGATGGGTGTTCCTCATTTTCTGGGATTGTCCAGCCCTCACATTCTCTGATTCCATAAGAAGCATTTGTTTTCCTGTTTCTTTAAAATTCATTCAGGCCGTGAGCTGTGATGAATGTTGTTAGCTGCTCCCCAAATCACTCTATTCCCACCCTTTTCCTGTGATCAGGTCTTTCCTGAAACATGACTCACAGTCAGTCAAGTCACAGAACCTAAGGGGCACCCAGCAGAAAAATTCCAACCCTTGCTTCCCAGGAGCTCTGCGGTCTACCTGCCCGGTAAACTTAACTCACCTGGCACAAGGTGGCCATCCCTGGTTTCACATCAACATGATCTCAGGCGCAAACCTTGTTTTTCCATTTTGTCTTTAAGTTACTTGTTGAAACAACTGCACAAATAGGACAAAGATATAAAATCAGGCATCTTCTGCCCCCAGTGCCTACTAATAAATGATGTTCTGCTACTTTAATGATAAAGATAGAACATTTCAACATTCTGCCGCCCTTATTATTTGTCATTTTTGTTGATATTTCTATTGAATACATCTTTCAATATTTTAACAATGGAACATTTATTTAGGTTGTTCCAGACCCAGCCTTTAGTGGTAAAGGTTTTGTTGTTATATTTCTATTATGTTTCCTATAAAATCATTATCCTATTTAAATAGATTAAGTCAATTCTATAGGCATTTATCTTGTGATATTGATGAAATTGATACATAGAGGGCAGTAGTACAAGTTGATTGGACTTGAGAACTTCTATTAGCACAGTTAAGTAAGAATATTATCTACATGTAAACCAAAGTACATACCGAGTGAGATTCTCCGACTCTTTTTCACTGTCTGCCCCTCAAGCCTGTGCGAAATGGAATATTTCTTACCATATCAGTAAACAACGGATGTCACAGTCATCAGCACTTGCAGCCCTCCAATGTGAGCCGGCGGGCCCTGAGGCACTCAGGATATGCAAATACAGAATGCAGGCCCCAGAGAGCTGAGGTGCATATCAAAGGAAGGATTTCAGTGAGCCCAGACTCCTGCATCTTCCCATACAAAGAAAAGCGCCGCATTCCTCACCTTGGGATGGCTGGTTTTCCTTACTTAACAATCACCTTTTGATGTTCCCCATTACCTACGCCAGTCCCCTGCCCTGTCCCCTCCCCCCGGTACTTTAGCTCAGGGAGGAAGGAGCGCAGAGGGACTCGGCTGAATAAGGGGTCTGCGTGCCTCGGGAGGAGTTTTCGGCCGCTTTCCCGCAGTCGGGAGGAGGGGCGCTGACGCTGCAGCCGGACCCTGTGCCTCCCTTGCGGCGTTTCCCCTCAGGACGCTCAGGCCGACCCCCTCCCCACGCCCGCCAGGCCGAGGGCAGGGGCGAGAGAAGGGACCGAAGTTCCCCGGGACCAGACGCTCTGGGCCGGTCTTCCTGCACAGCGGCGGCGGGTGGCAGTGAACCCATGCCCCTCAGAAGCTGGCCTTGCGCTGCCGCCCGGGCACCGGACCAGGCGGAGGTTCGGCGCCCACTTACCCGGCCCGCCGTCCCCACGACTGTCGCGGCTTCGGCCTCCGGGGCCCCTCCAGAGCCGGCAGCCTCAGTGAGGCCGCCCTCCCCTCGGGCTCCGGGGCAGTTCCGTGACGGCGGAGGGAAGAGACCCCGAGCCGGGAGTTCCAGCTCTGAGGAAACGCGGGCTCTGTTCTGGGCGCGGTGGGTGGGACCGCTCTGCCCCGAGGTCTTCCGGGAGGGAGCGGGGCGGCGGGGGAGGGAGCCGCCAGGAGCGCAAGGCCCCGTCGGGGGTCCTGGAGGGGCGGCCCGGCCTGAGGGCCACGCCCACTCTGGCCGCAGCCCAGGACTTTTTCCTGGAATCCTACACAAAAATGTTAGAAAGATACACGGTCTATGGTAAATTTTCACAAATGATTGTTGCTGCTGTGCTTACTATCCTATTAAAGGTGTAAAATCCATAAAACACTTTAAGTTCAAAATTAAATATGAATTTTTACCTTTCTAATTATGTCTCTGATATTCACAGTTGTGGTTAATGAATCAGAGACTGTGGCATCACTAGTTAAATATGAGCTTGTTAAAAAAATAGAACTCAGGCCCACCGGACCTACTGAATCACAATCTGCACTTTTACAATCTCCCCAGTGTACTTGTGTACCCATGAATAGTTGAAAGGTACATTTCTACCTCGACATGTCTTTTCTGTCTAAGAAATAAACACATTTTACCCAGTTTGATAAAAATAAAACACTCAAAAATGCATATGCCTGTGTTGAAACCATCATTTTATCATTTCTTTTCCAGACAAGTATAGTCTCTATACTGGTTTTGTGGATCACATGCCATACTCTTTTCTTGTAGTTAGAAATAAGGTAGAGCAAGTTACTTTGTTAAAAATATATATATATATTTATATATATATATAAGTGGAAAATTGAAGACACTCTTCTAAATTAAAACCAGTTCTCTTAACTTGCTGTTTTCTTCCTGGGTCACATTATGAACTCTTCCTGTGGCCACATGGCATGTGTACTTTTAATTTCAGGGACTGCTGACATTCCAGGACATGGCCATAGATTTCTCTCAAGAGGAGTGAGAATGCCTGGACCAAGATCAATGGGAATTGTACAGGGATGTGATGTTAGAGAAGTACAGGAACATGCTCTCCTTGGGTGAGGATACCTTCCTTCCAGAATTCCTTATCCAACCACAGAGTTTAGAGTCCTTCATTTGTAGAAGGTCTGCTGGAATCTTCTGCTTCCTACAATAGGGTTTCAGATTGCAACGTTTCAGGAAAGATTGGGAGTTTGTGGGTATATTTTATCTTATTCTTTTAAAATTGCAGCCTCCCTTTTAATATACTTTGTAACTGCTTGGGATGTGTCTATATGAACTGTGTACTACATGCTTCTGTTATAGTCCTTACAATATTTTATTGTCTTATTTTCTGTAACAATTTTCCATGGATTCTTTGGACTTAAGGTATATTAAAAGGGAGACTTTGATTCTGGGACTTCCCTGGTGCTGCAGTGGTTACGAATTCGCTTGCCAATGCAGGGGACACGGGTTCGATTCCCGGTCCGGGAAGATCCCACGTGCCACGGAGCAACTAAGCCAGTGGACCACAACTACTGTGCCTGCACGCCACAACTAACTGAAGCCGGTGAGCCTTGAGCCCGTGCGCCATTTATTTTTTGCAGAATAAAACCACCTCTGAGTGATTAAAATTTAGACCAGCTAATCAAAATGGTTTATCACCTGTTCTTCTAAAATACTGATCAACAGAAGGAGTTTTACTAGGGATAACAGTGTAATTGTATTCTGGAGTTCATATCGGCAATATGGTTTATGACCTTGATGCTGGATCACGACATTTCAATGGTATAACTGCTATTAATTGTCTGTTTGTTCAACGATTAAAGTCTCACGTGATCTGAGTTCAGACTGGAGTCATCCTGGTTGGTTTCTGTGTATTGCAGATTTCTTCCAGTATGAAAGGACAAGAGCAATACGGCTTACTTTACAAAATGTCTTCAAACTAAATGATGATATAATCTACATTCAATTAATTTATACATACCCTACTGTAGAACAGGGCTTGTTACGGTGGCAGAGCCCAGTAATTATGTAAAACTGAAACCTTTATCTGCACTGGTTCAAGTCCTTGTCCTAAGAATATGTTTATAATCAACATTCTTTCACAAATTACCCAATTTCATTCACCATAGCATTCCTCATATTAACTAAATGGAAAATCCTGGGCTATATACAAATTCAGAAAGGGCCAAAAATCATCAGCCTCCATAGATTATTACAACCCATTGCTGAGGCATTCAAATTACTTATTAAAGAACCACTATGTCCATCAACATCATCAATTTATATATTATGGCCCCAATGCTTGCCTTAACCCTGGCTCTCACAGCATGAATTCCTCTTCCCATATCTTGTCCACTAATTAATATAAATGTAGGCATATTATTTATATTAGCCATATCACACCTAGCCATTTATTCCATCGTCAGATCTGGATGAGCTTCACATTCAAAATATTCACTCACTGGAGCTCTAGGGACAGTAGCACAGACAATCTCATATGAAGTAATGTAGCAGTTATTCTATTCTCAGTCTTACTGATAAATGGGTCATTTACACTTTCAACAGTAATTATTACACAAGAACACCTATGACTAATTTTCTCCTGACCCCTACCCAGAATTTGATTATCTCCGCAGTAGCAGAAATCCAATGAAGCCCCACTTGATTTAACGGAAGTAGAATCAAAACCTGTATATGTCTTCAATGTAGAAAATGTAGCAGGACCATTCACCCCATCCTTCCTAGAGAATATTTCAATTTCCTTATAATAAACATTTCCACAACAATCTATTTTTAGGAGCATTCGGCAATCCGTAGGTGCTAGAATTATAGCTTCTTTCATCTTGTGAATATAGTTTAAAAAAAATTTATTTTCTAGTTTTACTACCTTTAAACAAAATGTACTCCATTGCTGTGGAATATTCCTTCATAGGAGCGTGCATGGTTCATTTCTGCATCCGCTTGTGATGGCCTTCAGTTTCTTTCAGGTTTGGCTCCTGCGGCTGCAGAGTCCATGTCCGTGTGTCCTGGTGCAGGGCTGGTGGGTTTGTGTTCAACTGGGAGGAGCACTGTGGGTCTCTGTGCACGGACTTCGCTATCTGAGGCCCGATTGCTTCAGAAGTGGTTGCATCCCCCCGTTGCGTACCAGGCTTTCCATTGCTCCACATCCTGATGATATTTGATATTATGTCTTTCATGTCTGCCATTCTGGTAGGTGTATGCACAGTATTTTTCTTATGGTTTTAATCCGTCGGTTGTTAGTGAAGTTGTGCATCTTGTGGTATTCATGGAGTATGTCCTGTTGTTTTTTAAAAAGTTTTAAAAATTGTGGTCAAATACACATAACATAAAATTTACTGTCTTAATCATTTTTAATTGCACATTTCAGGGTCAAGAAATAATGCTCATTCTTGTGCAAATCTGACTGCCATCGTCCTCCAGTACTTTTTCATCTTGCAAAATTGAAACAGTCCCCATTAAACACTTACTCCCCATTGTCCCTCCCTCAGCCCCTGGCACTCAACATCCTATATTATGTCTCTATGTTTCTGACTGCTCTAGGGGCCTTGTATGAGTGGATCAAGCACTGTTTGTTTTTTTGTGTCTAGCTTACATCACTGAGCGTAATGCCCTCAAGGTTCATCCCTGCTGCAGCCTGTGTCAGAATCGCCTTCCTTTTTAGGCTGAATAACATTCCCTTGGATGGATGGGCTGTGGTTTTTTTTTTAATTTTATTTATTTATTTATTTATGGCTGTGTTGGGTCTTCATTTCTGTGTGAGGGCTTTCTCTAGTTGTGGCAAGCGGGGGCCACTCTTCATTGCGCTGCGTGGGCCTCTCCCTGTCGCGGCCTCTCCTGTTGCAGAGCACAGGCTCCAGACGTGCAGGCTCAGTAGTTGCGGCTCACAGGCCTAGTTGCTCCACGGCATGTGGGATCTTCCCAGACCAGGGCTCGAACCTGTGTCCCCTGCATTGGCAGGCAGATTCTCAACCACTGTGCCACCAGGGAAGCCCGGGCCGTGGTTTTCTTCTCCATTCATCCATTAGTGGACACATGTAACATCTACATTCATTTCTCCTTTCATAATATTTGTGGAATAACATCAGAGAGTCCTATGAATCAAAAGTAATTTGCCATTAACTTTTTTCTTAAACTTTTTATTGTGAAAAACATCAAAGCTAAGAAAAGGGAAAAATACATGTCAGCTTCACTTGTGTTCAGGAATTAATGCTTTACAAATTCACTTTATTCCCTGTGTGTGTGCTATGCGTGTGCATGTGCCTGTTTGCATACATATGCTGTGCATGTGCATAGGTATGTGCACTTGCACACATTAGTGTGTGCATGGGCATATGTGTGCATGTGTGTTCATATGCTAGTGTGTGAATATATTTGTGCTGTGCACGTGCATATGTTTGTGTGTGTGCTGTGCCTGCCTGTGCGCACACCTGTGTGTTTGCTGGAACCACTTGCAAGTTGGCTGCAGACTGAATTGTGCCCCAGATATATCTTCACGCAGCTGCTCTAACAATCCTGCATAGCCACGTAAAGGTCACGGATCTCAGGGATTTAAATGGATGGAGCAGGATGTCCTGACACAGAGTCTGTCTTCCAATGACTCACTGTCTCAGTAACATCCTTCACACCTTCTTTAAGCCCCATTCAGGGTCCAGTTTAGACTCCCATTACATTCAGTCACCTGCCCCAGATCCCTTAAAGCTACAATGTCACAGTTGGTGAGACTGGCCAAGGCTGGGGGTGCCCCTCCCAGGCCCTGCACTTGGCTCCTGTGTTCCCATCTCTCAGCCAGGCCCCGACTTGGATGGGGCCGCCACCTCTTTCCACACAGGGTCCCATCGCCCAGTCAAGGGGGTTCATTCTCCCCAAACAAAGCATCAGGAGTAGGGGGTGACAGTCTCCACTTGGTCTCCTTCATGTGAGACCCTGTGCTGTTGAAAGAGCAGGCGCCCTGCCCTCGGAGGTGGGGGGCTGGTGTGTGACCTGCGGCCCACGATGGGCAGGCGGGTCCCCGGGTGGGGTGAGGCAGTGTGCAAGGAGTTCCGTGGTGGGTTCTCCTCTCCAACGGCTTCTGTGCCCCTACCTCTCCCGTGCCTCCCCTCGAAGACAACGCGGTGCCCGGGACGGGAGCCATGGGAGCTGTCAGCCTCTGCCCCCTCTACACACACACACACGCACATGCACACACACAGGCACACGCTGCAGGGAAGCAGGACCTGAGTGTAGGGCTCTCAGCGGCCCTGAGCGCCCCGCCCAGAATCGGCCAGCGGAATGGACAGACCGGGTCTCCTGGCCTGGACCATGCAGGACTGTCCTGCCTGGGCTTCCAGTGTGGCCACCTCCTTCTGGAAGCCTGCGAGGCTGGAATCAGGCCACTTCTTGTCTGTCCTGGCAGCAGACTGGGCTGCACTCTAAGAAGTTCGTGGTTCGCCCGTGGATCCTGACCATCAGGTGGACAGAGAAATTGGGAATATTTCTGTTTTGCCTGTTGAAATGTTTAATGACAAAGATTTTGTTCAGTTTCCTGATGTGGGTGTCCAAACATGAGAGACCCATGTGTGTAATCTGTACCTCCTATGAGATCAGCCCTAAGCTAGTTTAAACATGATCAGGTTCTGTCTACATGGTAGATTTAGACCTCTGCATGTCCTGTCCACTGATTATGTTTAGAGCTGACCATGTGTTGTCTATAATAAGAAGATTTAGACCTGACCATGTTCTGTGTACCCTAGGACTATGGGGACGTGGCCTGGCCTCAGTACTGGGAAGATCCTTGCCTGCATCTGAATGTCAGTGCTTAGATGTCTGGGGTCTGGAGCTGAGGTGGGCTTGTCTACGTAACAGCCTCCCTTCTGAGTGTGGTGACCTGGTCCTCCCAAGGGTCAGTGCCATGCTCGGGGCCTTACTCTTAATCCCTGCAAGGTTCACCTTCCCTGGGGCTCGTGGAGAATCCTCAGGAGGGCTACCTGGCAATAATTCCAATTTACCAGCACATGCATTGTGCGTAGGGAAGCAGGTTTAGCTGGTGAATTGATTGCAGGGCACGCAGATCGGGCAAAAGGCCGATGGGTAACAGCTGAGGCTGCTGCTGAGCTCTCCTTCCAGTCTACCGTCCCTACTCAGCAGAGTCCAGAGCTGCCCCTCGGCTTTCAGCCCTGCTGTCCTGTGAGTTTTCTCAACATGTAAGCAAGACGAGAAAGGACTGAGCCTGCCAGCACCAAGGTCGTGTGTTCAACTCTAGCATGAAGGCTTTAAAAACAGTTAAAATCACACAGAACAAAAGTGAGAAGAGGAAGACTCCTCTGGGACAAGTGTGGGGAAAGGAGACCCACCTGACACTTTTTCCCATCCCAGGAGGTCCCAGGGACCCAGCTTGTTTCCACATTGGGGGAGCCCCCTGCAGAGCCATGGTGTCCTGACCAAGGGGACGTGTGACCCCAGGTGCAGGGTCTGGGGAGGTGAGGTCACCCTGGGACTGTGGACATGTGACCCAGGTGGAGGGGTCTGGGGAGGTGGGTCACCCTGGTGAGTGTGGATGTGTGGCCCCAGGTATAGGGTGCGGGGACTGTGTGGGTCTCACCACACCTGCATGGGTCAGGATCACATGTATGGGGAGACCGCATATGCGCTCTTTGCCTGCAGTGTGTCCTGTCCCCTTTGAGATTTCCAACCTCTGCATTAAGGGTGTTGTCCTGATTAACCTGTGGTTCCTTTTCTTCTCTTAATCTTGTCACAATCATATGAGGTCAGGCATGTTTGAGTGGGTTGCTGCTCTGTGTTCTGGTGAGTGACAACACTTGGTGGTATCATATTAATACCATAGCATATCATATGTCTAATCTATGGGGGTCACCACTGCCTGGATCCCCCTGGACAGAGGTCAGGTGAGCACAGACTAGCCCCCCCTAAGAATGGTCTCCCACGTGCTCTGTGAGGGTACCGTGATGGCCCCTAAGGTAGGGGACTGTGTCTGGGCCTCCAACATTTGTGATGAAGGGGAGTCGAAATGGAATCTCAATTAACAGGACATTATTTTAAGAATTTATTTTAAGTGAAATAAAACATACGTCACATAACCTTTACCATCATCACCATTTTAAGTGCACGTTTCTGAGGCATCAGATATATTCACTTTCTCGTGGAGCCATCGCCACCATCCCTAGAACTTTTCATCTTGCAAAACCAAAATTCCACAACCATGAAAGTCTCATTCCCCATTGCCTCCCACTGCCCCTGGCACCGATATCCACTTCAGTCCCTGTCGACTCCAAGGCACCCACTGGAGAGGAATCCTGCAGTGTTTACTGACGGGTCATTTTGGAAGAGCTGACTTTCGGTCTGAAGCTCTGCCTGTTTGCATCTGAAGAATCTGCATTTAAGGAGAGGGTGTATGAGGAAGGGGGTGTATGAGGGACAAAGGTGTCCGGGGTGCAGATGAGCCAGGACCTGACCAGCTGCCTTTTGGGTCCTCTGGTCCCATCTCTTGGTCTGTGCCTCATCTGCATCATCACTGTTCCCGCTGGCACCACTGGGGTGTTGTTGTCTGAGTGAGATTCCCCTGGTGCCCCTGCTCTCCTCCCCTCCTCTTGCTGGTTGGGGAGGGAACTGCTTGCTGTGTGGTCTCTACTCCTGAGGCACGAAGGACCCTGTAGCATGGACCTGCAGAGTGTGGGGTGTGGTCCCAAGAGCATGGGGCCCACATAGGACACAACATCGGGGGGTGACAAGTGCTAGGGCTGCCTCATCACTGACAGGGAATGTTGCCCAGATCCTGCTCTAGAGGGCGTGGTGGGTGGCCTGGGACCCTAGAGGCCCCATTCCTATACTGGAGCTTGGAGAGTGCATCCCCATGGGCTCCAGATTCACCCCATATCTCAGCCATATCCCTCTGTCCTGTCTTTGAACTCAGGAAAACGATCTCTCTTGTCCACAACATAGGCCTGGTCCTGTTGATATTAGGATTCTTTAAGTTAGGTGTCCTGGGATAGCAGCTCTTTTTAGGCCTGAGAAGGAACAACTCCAGAGTGTACAACAATTTCAGATGAAACTAATATTCAATGACTATCTCTAACTACTCGGTTGTTGACTTCTATTAGTCATTTTTCTCCTGGTTTTAGCTCTGATGTGGGGATTACAGAGGAGTCAACTTTTAAATCTTCATAATCTGTGTATTTGTAGCTTCAGTATCATTACTGACCCATAGTTTTTTATGGTTTGGGAAGAGTTATTGATTTCATGTATCATGTAAAGGATTCACAATGATGATAGGGCAATTAAGATTACAATAATGGCTAGTAAATTGTTCACATTTTCTCTACCTGAGCATCTATTGTATGCATATGAGTTAGTTTAGATGTCAATATTAGTGAAATGATATAGAGGACTAGAGAACTTATTTTAAAAATCACTATTAATGTGTGATGATGAAAATGTAAAAGTTCTTCCATAATCGGTGATGTTGTATCTTGAGAACCTAGATGAAATGGATATGCCTTAGTGATATATAGGATTTTAGCCTATGATTTAACTTTGACAAAGCCACATCACTTTTTACTTTTATCTCATTTATTGAGAAAGACATAATTGTTATGGTGTTGGCTTGGAACTGGTTGAAAAGGACTTGAGTCTTTCCTTATTTTACATTTACATAGGTAGGATCTTGAAACATAGGATATGGTGGAGGGCATCCGTGTAACCATTCTAGGTTAGGAGTAGCAATTTCCACTGCTAAGACTTCTTTTTTAGACACAAATGCTTTTCAGAGTATGAAGATTATTAGCATTACTGCTGCTACTGAGATGAATGAGCCTAAAGACAAAATATTTCATGTTGTGTGTGCCTCAGGGTACTCAGACTAACGTAGTGACATCCCTGAGAGGCCAAGAAAGTGCTGCAGGAAGTCATATTTACTACTACAAATATACTTGTGAAGTGAATTTTTGCTCATGGTGAGTTAACTGTATAACCTGAGAATAGTGGGAATCAGTGTAGGAAGCCTCCTATAATAGTGAAGACTGCTCCCATGGATATTAGGTCATGGAAGTGTGTTACTACATAGTATGTATCCTGGAGGACAATGTCTGTGGATGAGTTGCTAAGATGATTCCTGTCAAACCACCTACTGTAAAAAGAAAAACTAAAGCCTAAAACTCATAATATAGTGGGAGGTCATATAATATTACCTCCGTGAACAGTTGCTAACCAGGGACTTCCCTGGTGACACAGTGGTTAAGAATTCACCTGCCAATGCAGGGGACACGGGTTCGAGCCCTCGTCTGGGAAGATTCCACATGCCGCAGAGCAAAAAGCCCGTGTGCCACAACTACTGAGCCTGCCCTCTAGAGCCCGCAAGCCACAACTACTGAAGGCCACACGCCTAGAGGCCGTGCTCTGCAACAAGAGAAGCCACTGCAATGAAAGGGCCGCACACCGCAACGAAGAGTAGCTGCCGCTCACCGCAACCAGAGAAAGCTCACGCGCAGCAACCAAGACCCAACTCAGCCAAAAAAAAATGAAAAGAAAAAGAAAAATTAAATAAACTGTTGCTAATCAGCTAGATACTTTTACTCCTGTAGGGATAGAAGTAATTACGGTAGCTGATGCAAAGGGTGCTCCTGAGTCGACAGCTATCCCTATGGTAAACATGTGATGGGCCCACAAGAGAACTCCTAAAAAGCCAGTGGACATGACTCATGCTATTCCCAGATAGCTGAAAGGCACTTTTTGTCTTAAATAGTATGTAATGATATGTGAGTTTATAACAAACCCTGTTAGGCCATGAATACAGACTTCAGCGTGAGCAAAGAATCAAAATAGGTGTTGGTATAGGATTCGGCCTCCTCCTGCAGGGTCAAAGAAAGTAGTGTTTAGATTTCTATCTCTTAACAGCATGGAAATTCTGGCTGCTCGGACTGAGATTGGTAATTATAGTAATATGGCTATAGTTGGGGAAGATTAAACAAATAATGGTGTTTGGTATTGGGATATGACTGCTGGTTTTGTATTAAAGACTATAGTAATAAAAGTAATAATACCAAGAATTGAGGAGACACCTGCTAAATGTAAGGAGAAAACAGTTAGGTCGACAGAGGCTCCTGCATGGGCCAGATTGCAGGCTAGAGCTGAATACACGGTTCCACTGGTACCAGAACCAGCTTCTACTATTGGTGATATGAGTAGGAGTAAGAATGATGGGGGAAGTAGTCAAAAGTTTATATGATTTATTGGGGGAAATGCTACTTCAGGTGTCCGAGTTATTAGTGGCCCAAGTCAGTTTTCAAAGCCTGCAATCATAACGGGTACAGCTATAAAGAAACTTATTACAAGTGCAGGGACTGTTATGACTACCTTACAGATTTGGGCATCTCCAAGTAGCGCTCCAGGTCAGCATAGCTCAGCCTGGATTAATATAATTAAGGTGCTGCCTGCTACTCCAGCTCAAGCACCAAATAGTAAATATGAAATGTCGATATCTTTGTGATTTGCTGAAAATAATCAGCAGTGTATGAACAGAGGTAAAATGACTGAGTTAGCATTAGACTGTAAATCTAAAGACAGAGATTGAGCCCTCTTTCTGGCAAACCCTGTGCTGAATCAACAAATTGAATTGTAACTTCAGAGAAGCAGCTTCAATTCTGCCAGCGATTTTCCTGCCTTTTTTTTCTTTTTTTCTTTCTCAAATGAAGGAGAAGTAGACTGAAGCCAGTTGACTAGAGGATTTGCCTGTTAACTAAAGTTTCCTGGGGTTAAAACTCATCCATCTCGTAAAGATTTGGCTTAAATACAGTGTTTGCTTTACATTCAATTGATGTAGAATAAAGTCTTGCAATCCTTATTTTTAGGAATTAAGTAAATTTTACTTGTTTAGGGTTTTGAAAGCTCTTGGTCTGAACTAACCTAAATTCCTGGTCCAGCACCGATAGAATGGGTGTTGTGTGTAGTAATCGTGTGGGTATTATGATTGGTAATGATAGGAAGGTTATTTCTTTGTATGTTCAAATCGTTTTGTGTTTGTGTTATTTAATGAAGGCAATATAGTTAGTGATGTGGAGTATGTTAGCTGCAAGTAGAAATATATGCTGAGGACTGCTATGATGGCTATTAGTGTTGGTAGAATGATGTTGTCATTTTTGTTATCTCTTGGATAATTATTCATTTGGGTAGAAACCCTGATAGTGATGGGCGATGTCCTAACGATACTATAATGGTGAGGAAAATGATTGTGATGGGAGGTGTTTTATCTCATGTGTGTGATAATGATACTCTTGTAGTACATGATCTGGGCATAAATAAGAAGAAGATAATGTTGTTATGATATAAATTAGTATGTTTAGGATTGTTATAATCTGAATATACATTATAATAGCTGTTATTCATCCTATATGGGCAATTGATGAGGAGCGTGTAATATTTTCCAGGTGAGTATGGCGAAGTCTGCCTCAGCCTCCAGCTATGATTTATAATATCACTATGATTAATAGTATATTTAGGTTGATGGATGCTGACATGTGGTATAAAACTGATAGGGGTGCAATTTTGTCATGTTGATAGCATCAGGTCTGCTGTTCATGGGATGCCTTGTGTGACTTCAGGCACTCAGAAGTGAAATGGGCAAAGTCCTACTTTTGTGACAAGGGCGATTGTCATGAGGGTGGATGCTGCTGGATTAAAGATTTTTGTTATTCATTGTGCTCTTTGACCAGAGTATATTAGAATAATGATAATAGCCATTATAAGTAGTATTGATGTGGTGGACTGTTTTAGGAAATATTTGTTGGATGCTTCTGTAGCTTATGGGTTCATGTTTTTTATTAGAATGGGGATACGATTAACCAGTGTGAGCTTGTTATACAATTATATTTCCTGAGAAAATGGTCAGTAGAATGATGGTAAAAACAATGAGAGTTTGTTAACACAGGAAGGATATACAAAAACATTTTGGGGGTATGGGCCTGAAGCTTACTTAGAGAACCTTACTATATAGCATGTGGTGTAATGTGGTAGGTAGCATGGAGAATGTAAAATTATTAGGAAGAATTCAATTCCAGGAATAAGAGCATTGAAACCTCTATGATTTACTCTATCAAAGTAACTCTTTTGTCAGACATATTTCTTAAGTTTGTGGTGGGTTGCCTGGTATGATGACAAGTAGTGAAAACTCTCATATACATAGGGTTAATGTTAGTCGTAAAAAAACTTTTTATAAGAGATGTATGCGTTGATCATATCAAAACTGTGGGTAGGATGCTCAAATTCATAGAAAGGAGATTGTTAGATGTGTTTTAATGATGAATTGGGCTGTATATAATTCTGGCACCTAGGGATTGTCAAATGCTCCTAAAAATAGATTGTTGTGGAAATGTTTATTATAGGGAAATTGACATATTCTCTAGGAAGGACGGGGTGAATGGGCCTGCTATATTTTCTACATTGAAGACATATACAGGTTTTGATTCTACTTCTGTTAAATCAAGTGGGGCTTCATTGGATTTCTGCTACTGCGGAGATAATCAAACTCTGGGTAGGGGTCAGGAGAAAATTAGTCATAGGTGTTCTCGTGTAATAATTACTGTTGAAAGTGTAAATGATCCATTTATCAGTAAGACTGAGAATAGAATAACTGCTACATTACTTCATATGAGATTGTCTGTGCTACTGTCCCTAGAGCTCCAGTGAGTGAATATTTTGAATGTGAAGCTCATCCAGATCTGAGGATGGAATAAATGGCTAGGTGTGATATGCCTAATATAAATAATATGCCTACATTTATATTAATTAGTGGATAAGATATGGGAAGAGGAATTCATGTTGTGAGAGCCAGGGTTAAGGCTAGCATTGGGGCAATAATATATAAATTGATGATGCTGATGGACATAGTGGTTCTTTAATAAGTAATTTGAATGCCTCAGCAATGGGTTTTAATAATCCATGGGGGCTGATGATTTCTGGCCCTTTCTGGATTCGTATATAGCCTAGGATTTTCCATTTAGTTAATATGAGGAATGCTATGGTGAATTAAATTGGGTAATTTGTGAAAGAATGTTGATTATAAACATATTCTTAGGAAGAGGACTTGAACCAGTGCAGAAAAAGTTTCAGTTTTACATAATTACTGGGCTCTGCCACCGTAACGAACCCTGTTCTACAGTAGGGCATGTATAAATTAATTGAATGTAGATTATATCATCATTTAGTTTGAAGATATTTTGTAAAGTAAGCCGTATTGCTCTTGTCCTTTCATACTGGAAGAAATCTGCAATAGACAGAAACCAACCAGGATGGCTCCAGTCTGAACTCAGATCACGTGAGACTTTAATCGTTGAACAAACAGACAATTAATAGCAGTTATACCATTGAAATGTCGTGATCCAGCATCAAGGTCATAAACCACATTGCACATATGAACTCCAGAATACAATTACACTGTTATCCCTAGTAAAACTCGTTCTGTTGATCAGTGTTTTAGAAGAACAGGTGATAAAGCATTTTGACTAGCTGGCTTAAATTTTAATCACTCAGAAGTGGTTTTATTCTCCAAAAAGTAAATGGCGCACGGGCTCAAGACACACCGGCTTCAATAGTTGTGGCGTGCAGACTCAATAGTTGTGGCCCACTGGCTTAGTTGTTCCGTGGCACGTGAGATCTTCCCGGACCGGGGATCGAACCGGGTCCCCTGCATTGGCAGGAGAATTCTTAATCACTGCGTCACCAGGGAAGTCCCAGAATTGCAGTCTCCCTTTTAATATACCTTAAGCCCAAAGAATCCATGGAAAATTGTTACAGAAAATAAGACAATAAAATATTGTAAGGACTATAACAGAAGCATATAGTACACAGTTCATATAGACACATCCCAAGCAGTTACAAAGTATATTAAAAGGGAGGTTGCAATTTTAAAAGAATAAGAAAAATTATACCCACAAACTCCCAATCTTTCCTGAAACGTTGCAATCTGAAACCCTATTGTAGGAAGCAGAAGATTCCAGCAGACCTTCTACAAATGAAGGACTCCAAACCCTGTGGCTGGATAAGGAATTCTGGAAGGAAGGTATCCTCACCCAAGGAGAGCAGGTTCCTATACTTCTCTAACATCACATCCCTGTACAATTCCCATTGATCTTGGTCCAGGCATTCTCACTCCTCTTGAGAGAAATCTATGGCCACATCCTGGAATGTCAGCAGTCCCTGAAATTAAAAGTACACATGCCATGTGGCCACAGGAAGAGTTCATAATGTGACCCAAGAAGAAAACAGCAAGTTAAGAGAACTGGTTTTAATTTAGAAGAGTGTCTTCAATTATCCACTAATATACATATATATATATATATATATATATATATATATATATATATATATATATATATATATATATTACAAAGTAACTTTCTCTACCTTATTTCTAACTACAAGAAAAGTGTATGGCATGTGATCCACAAAACCAGTATAGAGACTATACTTGTCTGGAAAAGAAATGATAAAATGATGGTTTCAACACAGGCATACGCATTTTTTGAGTGTTTTCTTTATATCAAACTGGATAAAATGTGTTTATTTCTCAGACAGAAAAGACATGTCGAGGTAGAAATGGACCTTTCAACTATTCATGGGTACACAAGTACACTGGGGAGATTGTAAAAGTGCAGATTGTGATTCAGTAGGTCCGGTGGGTCTGAGTTCTATTTTTTTAACAAGCTCATTTTTAACTAGTGATGCCACAGTCTCTGATTGATTAACCACAACTGTGAATATCAGAGACATAATTAGAAAGGTAAAAATTCATATTTAATTTTGAACTTAAAGTGTTTTGTGGATTTTACACCTTTAATAGAATAGTGAGCACAGCAGCAACAATCATTTGTGAATATTTACTATAGACTGTGTATCTTTCTAACATTTTTGTGTAGGATTCCAGGAAAAAGTCCTGGGCTGCGGCCAGAGTGGGCGTGGCCCTCAGGCCGGGCCGCCCCTCCAGGACCCCCGACGGGGCCCTGCGCTCCTGGCGGCTCCCTCCCCCGCCGCCCCGCTCCCTCCCGGAAGGCCTCGGGGCAGAGCGGTCCCACCCACCGCGCGCTGAACAGAGCCCGCGTTTCCTCAGAGCTGGAACTCCCGGCTCAGGCGGGGTCTCTTCCCTCCGCCGTCACGGAACTGCCCCGGAGCTCGAGGGGAGGGCGACCTCACCGAGGCTGCCGGCTCTGGAGGTGCCCCGGCGGCCGAAGCCATGACAGTCTCGGGGACGGCGGGCCGGGTAAGTGGGCGCCGACCCTCCACCTGGTCCGGTGCCCGGGCGGCAGCACAACACCAGCTTCTGAGGGGCAGGGATTCGCTGCCACCCGCCGCTGCTGTGCAGGAAGAGCGGTCCCCAGCGTCTGGTCCCGGGGAACTTCGGTCCCTCCTCTCGCCCCTGCCCTCGGCCTGGCTCGCGAGGCCTGGTGGGCGTGGGGAGGGGGTCGGCCTGAGCGTCCTGAGGGGAAACGGGGCAAGGGAGGCGCAGGGTCCGGCTGCAGCGTCAGCGCCCCTCCTCCCGACTGCGGGAAAGCGGCCGAAAACTCCTCCCGAGGCGCGCAGGCCCCTTATACAGCCGAGTCCCTCTGCGCTCCTTCCTCCCTGAGCTAAAGTACCGGGGGGAGGGGACAGGGCAGGGGACTGGCGCAGGTAATGGGGAACATCAAAAGGTGATTGTTAAGTAAGGAAAACCAGCTCTCCCAAGGTGAGGAATGCGGCGCTTTTCTTTGTATGGGCTCACTGAAATCCTTCCTTTGATATGCACCTCAGCTCTCTGGGGCCTGCATTCTGTATTTGCATATCCTGAGTGCCTCAGGGCCCGCCGGCTCACATTGGAGGGCTGCAAGTGCTGAAGACTGTGACATCCTTTGTTTACTGATATGGCAAGAAATATTCCATTTCTCACAGGCTTGAGGGGCAGACAGTGAAAAAAAGTCGGAGAATCTCACTCGGTATGTACTTTGGTTTACATATAGATAATATTTATACTTAACTGTGCTAATAGAGGTTCTCAAGTCCAATCAACTTGTACTACTGCCCTCTATGTATCAATTTCATCAATATCATAAGATAAATGCCTATAGAATTGACTTAATCCATTTAAATAGGATAATGATTTTTAAAGGAAACATAATAGAAATATAACAACAAAACCTTTACCACTAAAGGCTGGGTCTGGAACAACCTAAATAAATGTTCCATTGTTAAAATATTGAAAGATGTATTCAACAGAAATATCAGCAAAAATGACAAATAATAAGGGTAGTAGAATGTTGAAATGTTCTATCTTTATCATTAAAGTGGCAGAAAATCATTTATTAGTAGGCACTGGGGGCAGAAGATGCCTGATTTTATATCTTTGTCCTATTTGTGCAGTTGTTTCAACAAGTAACTTAAAGACAAAATGGAAAAACAAGGTTTGCGCCTGAGATCATGTTGATGTGAAACCAGGGATGGCCACCTTGTACCAGGTGAGTTAAGTTTACCGGGCAGGTAGACCGCAGAGCTCCTGGGAAGCAAGGGTTGGAATTTTTCTGCTGGGTGCCCCTTAGGTTCTGTGACTTGACTGACTGTGAGTCATGTTTCAGGAAAGACCTGATCACAGGAAAAGGGTGGGAATAGAGTGATTTGGGGAGCAGCTAACAACATTCATCACAGCTCACGGCCTGAATGAATTTTAAAGAAACAGGAAAACAAATGCTTCTTATGGAATCAGAGAATGTGAGGGCTGGACAATCCCAGAAAATGAGGAACACCCATCCCGTTTTCCAGGTGAGAAAACAGAGGTCCAGCAAGGTGAAATCCCTCACCCAAGTTGCACCCGTCTCTCCTCCCCACTACATGGTTCATGAAAGCAGGACTCTTCCTGTCTTGATCACTACTGAACCCCAAAAAGGGCCAGGCATCTAGCAGCTGCTCCAAAAATTTTGGTTGACTATAGGAACAATGCTATTTCTTTCTTTCTCACTCTTATTCAGGATTGTGCCAAGAACTCCCCAGGTTGCAATGTAATTCGATAAATGTAAATATTAATTGAGTTTTGTTGTGATGAGGACTTAGGCTTTGAAGGTAACAGACTTGGTTCAGATCTTGGTTCTGCCACTCAATAGCTGTTTGGCTTTGGGAAAATTACTAAACCTCTCTGAGATTATTTCCTCCTTTGTAAAGTGGGGATAAATCTATCTGAGCCAGCAGAGCACCTGCATGAGAGATGTGCACTAAATATTGGTCTTTCTCACTCTCCCACGCCATCTCTCTGTTCTTCCCAGAGAAGTTGTACAGAAGGATATAGTACTTATTTTAAAAAAATTATTTATTTTTGGCTGCGTTGGGTCTTCGTTGCTATGCGCAGGCTTTCTCTAGTTGCAGCAAGCGGGGGCTACTCTTTGTTGCGGTGCGCGGGCTTCTCATTGCGGTGGCTTCTCTTGCTGCGCTTGTTGTGGAGCACCAGTTCTAGGCGCGCGGGCTTCAGTAGTTGTGGCCTCAGGCTCAGTAGTTGTGGCACATGGGCTTAGCTGCTCCGCGGCGTGTGGGATCTTCCCAGACCAGGGCTCGAACCCATGTCCCCTGCCTTGCCAGGCAGATTCTTAACCACTGCACCACCAGGGAAGTCCGATATAGTACTTTTTAAAGAGGGGATTGAATTTATTTCAGATTGTGTACATTTTTCTTGTAGCAAAGATTATTCCACTATAGAAACATGAACACGCAAAACCACTCCAAATGCAGTATTCTATGGGTTAGATATTATCCGTCACATTTTATAAGTAACTGGGCAAATGCCAAAGCACTAGGTACTGGGGAGTAAGAAGACTCAAATCTGGGGGGCCCCCACCCCAATTTCAAGAGCAGGGTGTGTTTTTCAAATCCATGTTTCATCTGGTCTTTGTTTCTCATCCATCCTCTGTGTCTGCCTTTCTCAAGAAGGCTCAGATCCTCGGCTTTCACACCCTCCCGACTGGCTGTGCCCCAGCTCCCGGCCTGGAACCTCTGCATGCCTGGGTGTGCCTGCTCCCCCTTTGCATCACCAGCTTGGCCAGGGAGCTGCTGTATCGTGCACTGCTTGCTGTACCCAGAGTACCTGGACCCTTCTGGTACATGAAGTGCACCCTCCTCAGCACGTGTGCAGCCCATCCCCTTACCTTATATCCTGCCTCTAAGCCAGGCTTGGGGGTGACTACAGTGTGCATTCAGCTGCGTGAGGTGCTGGGATCAAAGTGAAGTTCCCAACTTTTGAAGTTGCAGGCTTGAGGGGCACACAGTGATTTCGAGTCGGGTCACCTGACTTAAAGGGGGGACTGATTGATTTAAAGCCAAGGCAGCTGACTTAAAGCCTGCCTCCCTCAGCTGCAGGACGAGACCAACTTTGGCGGTGCACGGGTTCGCTCCAAGCCAGCACTGCTGTTCAGGAAGAGCTTCCAGTAGCGCCTTAGTGCAGGGGGACTTGGTCCGTTGTCTTGCCCTTGCCCTCAGAGGGGGGCCACCTGCTCTTCTGGAGAATCAGGGAGGTGGAAGTGCAGAGTCCCAGCTGGAGTTGTGGCACCCCTTGTCTGATGGCAGGGAAAGGGGGACGGGGCTGTGTGGTGTTCTGGGGCTGGACTCACCAGGTCGACTCAGCCTCTCAGCCTCCTAACCTCCCCCCCCCACACACACACACTCCACAAGAGTTTCCAATAATATGTAATTGCGCCTTAGGTTCTCGGTCTTCAAACTCATACCCAGGCTCCCAGGTCCCTTGATTCAGCCAATTCCTCTGTGCTCTTTCTTCTATTAGATACAGTCCCAGAGGGAGGGGCTGGGGGATGGGACTGGAGGGATGCCGGCAGCACTGGCCTCAGCTGACTGAAGAGATTCGGGGCCTGCGCTATCACACATGTGCGAGGACCCTTAAGGCAGAATCGAGGGGACCAGTTAGCGGCAGTCCTGGCTGCCTCAAGTGAGTATGGATCACCATTGGGTGGGGAGCACGCTGACCCCTGAGAAGTACTGTAAGGAGGATGTGTTCCTCCCTCGGCTTCAAGGACGTGGGTGGGCTTCAGGGCTCCAGTTCCCCTCTAGGCCTCCAGGTCCGACTGCACCGCAGCGGCCTTGCAGACCCGCCTTCCTGTCCCAGAACTTGCCAGGCTCCAGGAAGAATCCAGACTGCAGAGATGGTGCCTGAGCGCTCCAGCTTGAAAAGTGCTGTCCCTGGGCACCCAACAGTGGAGGGAGGGAGGGTGAAGGGAGTGGGGGTGGGGTGGGTTCGGGAGGGGTGGCTGCCCTGGGAGACGTTGAGAGAGAAATATCGCCCCCCACAACCCCTGCCCCTGCAACTGACCCATTGATGCCATAGGATCTCAGGGCCTTTAAGTCAGAGATGCCTCTGCTTCTTTACTCCTGTGTTCAAAACGATGCAAAACCAACTCTTCATCCTCTTGCTGCCTTGCCAGGACTTTTAAAGCACTGTTCGTTTGAAGCCCTCGTTCCCTAAACTGCAGTTTGGAGCTGTCCCAGCTATTTAAAAGTGTTCTCCTTAAACCTAGACTAAATCCTACTCTTTTGGAAAAACGGCCTTCACTTCATTGGAGATCGTCTTTTCTCCCCATTCCTTCCTTCTACTGCCCTCTTAAGAACCCCTGTGCTCAACGATCTTGGTGATTTATTTTTTGCTTGATGTCAAAAAGAAATCTTCCCCATGCACCCCAAAAAGCTTTCCTGGAACATAGGTGTTTCACAACCATGACAGTGTTTTGCAGTTAGTATACACTGGGTAGACTGCCTAGCAATCCCTCCAAGAGCCAGAGGTGAGCAAACCTTTACTTATTGATTGGATGCCCTTCAAGTTTCGGAAGGTCCCATTCTTATGACCCAGCAGGTGAGACAGAGCCCTGGATGGCTGTGGCTGTGATTAGATAACTTCTGATGATTTTATTTCCCTTACTGAGCCACTGCTTCTAGGTTAAATTCATTTTATTACCTGTCCATTTTTAAAGAAAGGCTGACAAAGTCAGTGTA
This sequence comes from Balaenoptera physalus, assembly GCF_965194825.1. Classification (NCBI taxonomy): domain Eukaryota; kingdom Metazoa; phylum Chordata; class Mammalia; order Artiodactyla; family Balaenopteridae; genus Balaenoptera; species Balaenoptera physalus. Next base: position 88,811 of record NW_028126383.1, read on the forward strand.
ATAGGTCAGGAGTCTGAGCTCAGGGTTGGTCAAAGGTACTCACAGGGAGGAAGGTGGATAAAAATAGGTGGGTAAAATAGGAGGGTTGGCAAGTACAGCCAGGACACCCGTGTTCATCGTGCATACTAATAAAGGCCAGAATCTCCTCATTTATCTCTGGTGGGAAGTTCTGATGGTTTCACAGGATCAAACTCAAATCATATTCAAACTAGGGGATTTCCCTGAGCATAAAAGGAAGTATCCGTCGCTAGCAGGAGTCGCTGCAGAGGAATAAAGACGTAGATGTAGAGACCGGACCTGAGGACACAGGGGGGGGGAAGGGTAAGCTGGGATGAAGTGAGAGAGTGGCATGGACATATATATACGCTACCAAAGGTGAAATAGATAGCTATTGGGAAGCAGGTGCATATAGCACAGGGAGATCAGCTCAGTGCTTTGTGACCACCTAGAGGGGTGGGATAGGGAAGGTGGGAGAGAGACACAAGAGGGAGAGGATATGGGGATATATGTATATGAATAGTTGATTCACTTTGTTATACAGCAGAAGCTAACACAACAAGGTAAAGCAATTATATTCCAATAAAAATGTTAACAACAACAACAAAAAAAACCCCAAAATCTAAGTCAATCAAGCCAACGGAGACAATGTATGTGTTTACAGTTCAAGAAATCCGCAAGGGAATCCTTTATTCTGTAGGCAATGAATGGTCCATTCGAAAAGGAAAAAAACTTTCTAAAATGTTGTCTTTCCATTTATTGTTCAAAACATCATTTTTATACCTCTGCATTTCTTACTATTCAAAGCCAAGTCACGTGAGTTTCACGGAAGCAGCTGATTGATTTAAAGTTGGGTCATGTGATTTAAAAACCAGTGGCAGTTGATTGATTTAAATCCCGGTCATATGACATGAGGAGGGGGTGCTAAAAACTGCTTTTTCATCTCTGGCTCAGAATATCATATTTACCTTGGGTTTTCTTATGATTTAGAAAACTTGAGCTGTCTCTCCTTGGAATCATCAGGAGAAAAATACAGTATTTCAGGTTCATTCTTGAAACCAACTTCTCATGGTTAAGGTGTATTGGCTAAAAGATCTTCCTTCTTCAAGAGATTCCAAACCTCTGTAAGACACATCATTATAATTGGAGAAAAAAGAAGAATGAATTCAGGCCAGCAGCTGCAGGAGGCCAAGGCAGCCCCCAGGACTAGGGAAGGAGGAGGAGGAAGGGCTGAGAGTTGCCACTAGAGAAGACAACCTCCAGAGGGCGCTGAAGCACCGGCAGAGCCCACCTGCCACTCCCAGTTTGGCACTCCAGGGTCAGATTTGGGTTTGGAGATGGGGTTGCTGTAACCCCAAGGAGGTGAGCAGAGAGAAGGAGTTGATTACTGGTCTCCTCTGACTCTCTGACCCAAGTAGCCTGGCTTCACAGGGGGGACAGAGTTTTGCTTTCAGCAAACTGATGGGGCACTTCCAGGCTGGTCGGGTTGCCCAGTGGCCCGACAGCCTGACAGGCTGACTGAGGTGTGACCGCCCTTTGTTTCTCCAGAATCTGTACATCAGGAGGTGCATGGGTGCGGGAGCCCATTCACCGCCCCTCCCCCCAAAGGGGATGGCACCTTCCCTGGCTGTACCCTATGATCACCAGGTACTTGAAATGAATGCAAGTTTTTTGACTTCAAGGAAAATCTCACATAACCGTTTCTTCCTCATAATGTGTGGGATTTACTATAATGGAAGGACATTAGAAAGAACAGGTAGAAAACTCACCTGTTGGTCTCCATGTAGGAGTTTATTTTGCATGAATCCCTCCTACATGAGTAGATAGCAGAGGTTTATTTTTGTTCCCGTGTGTGTAGTTGTGGCAGAGGATGTAGGTATGGTGATTTGAAGCCCTCAAAGAAATATTCTCAGAACTCTCAAGATTTCTCTTGATCGGAACCGAAAGAGACCTGGAAAAGGAGGAAAAGAAAAGGGGGAGGGAGAACGAATGACTGTTTCTCAGTAAATTCACCTTCCTGGTTGATTGTTCTGTCTTCTCATTTCTTTTAACTTCTATGTATGTCTAATGGAATAATGTAGAAAGGCTGATTTTTATGCTTTAAAAGATTTTACATCACAAAGAAACTAGAAGTGGCTAACAGAACTTATTCAAATCAATTTTACCTAGAGACTTTGATATTAAATTTGTATACTAAAATGGGTTTATCCCAATTTTCTCTTTCTTTTTGAGTGAATATTTGTACCATATTTTTCTAGATAATAATTTATCCTAGATATACAAAATTGTGAGAATGGGTACCATTTTTTACCACTTAAATGATTTCTTTTAAATGAATAGATTGTACACTTTAAATGCCAATGTTGTGTCTTATGTGTTGTTTTTTAATTCCTTGATTTCCAAAACTTGTGTTTATTTAATTGATTTCTACCTAAGAATCTGTCTCCCCTTTATTGTTTCTTACTTTATATTTTATTGATCTATAGTTAATTTACATTATTATATTAGTTTTAGAGGTACAGCATAGTGATTCATAAATGTTTAGGTTCTTCTCCATTTATAGTTATTATAAAAGAGTGGCTATATTCCCCATGCTATACAGTACATCACTGTAGATTATTGATTTTATACATAGTGGATTGTACCTCAAAATCTCCTACTACTATTTTGCTCCTCCACCCTATCTCTCCCTGCTGGTAACCACTAGTCTGTTCTTTAATCTGTGAGTCTGTTTTTTTGTTGTTGTTGTATTCAATTTTTTAGATGCCACGTGTAAGTGATAACATACCATGCTTGTTTTCTCATAACATGCCATGCTTGTTTTCTCTGCGGCTTATTTTACTAAGCATAATACCCTCCAAATCCATCCATGTTCTTGCAAATGGCAAAATTTCATTTTTTGCTGAAGTCATCATAAAAAATCTTTTTTATCCACTAAGCTATGATGAACACTTAGTTTGACTCTATATCTTGGCTATGGCAAATAACACTGTTATGAACATTGGTGTGCAGTTATTTTTTTTTGAAATAGTGTTTTTGTTTTCTTCTGATATACCCAACAGTGAAATTGCTGGATATTATGGTAGTTCTATTTTTAGTTTTTTGTGGAACCTACATTCTGCTTTCCACAGTAGCTGCACTACTTCACATTCACATCAAGAGTGTACAAGAGTTTCCCTTTCTCCACATCCTCACTAACCTTTGTTATTTGTGATCTTTTTGACGACAGCCATTCTGACAAGACTGAGGTGATATATCTCATAGTTTTGATTTGCATTTTACTGCCGATTAGCTATGTTTAGCATCTTTGTGAGTTCTGGCTGTCTATATGTAGTTTTTCCTTGGAAAAAATGTCTATTTAGGTCTTCTCATTTTTTTAAAAAAGATTTTGGGTGTTTTTTTGATATTGAGTTGTATGTGCTGTTTCTGTAGTTTAGATATGAACCCTTGCTTGGTCATCTTTTTTGATGTTAACCTCTTACCATGTGCAAATATTGTCTCTCTTTCAGCAGATTGTCTTTTCACTTTGTCTTTGGTTTCCTTTGCTGTGAAAAATCTTTTAAGTTTAGTGAAGTCCCATTTGTTTATTTTTGCTTTTGTTTCATTTGCCTTAGTAGACTGAACCTAAAACTGTTGCTATCATTTATGTTGAAGAATGTTCTATATTTTCCTCTAGGGGTTTTATGGTTTCTGGTCCTACATTTAGGTCTTTATTCAGTTTTGCATTTATTTTATATATGGTGTGCTAAAATAATCTAATTTTATTCTTTTCCATGTAGCTGACCAGTTTTCCCAGTACCACTTATTGAAGAGACAGTTTTTTCTCCATATTGCCTGCTTTGTCATAAATCAATTAAATATAAGTGTGTGGGCTTATTTCTGGGATCTCTAGTCTATTCCAGTGATCTTTGTGTCTGTTTTTGCTCTGGTACCTTTCTCTTTGATTACTGTCGCTTTGCAGTATAGTCTGAAGTCAAGGTGCATGATTCCTCCAGCTGTGTTCTTTCTCAAGATTGTTTGGCTATTTGGGGTCTTTGTGTTTCTATACAAATTTTAAAATTACTTTTTCAAGTTCTGTGAAAATGCTTTGGTATTCTGATAGGGATTGCATTAAATCTGTAGATTGTCTTTGGTAGTATGGTTATTTTAACAGTATTAATTCTTCCAGTCCATGCACATGCTATACTTTTCCATCTTTTTGTGTTGTCTTCAACTTCTTTCACCAATGGCTGATAGATTTCTGAGCACATGTCTTTTACCTGCTTAGGTGTGTTTATTCCTAGGTATCTTATTCTTTTTGATGTCATTGCATATGGTATAGTTTTCTTAATTTTTCTTTCTGACAGCTTTGAGTTTTGTTTTTTCTTCTTTTTCTAATTCCTTCAGGTGTAATGTTAGGTTGTTTATTTGATATTTTTCTTGATTCCTAAGAATAAGCTTATATCACTATAACTTCCCCCTGTGAACTGCGTTGGCTGTGTCCCATAGATTTTGGATCATTGTGTGTTCATTTTCATTTGTCTTGGGTATTTTTAGAATCCCTCTTTAATTTCTTCAGTGTTCCTTTCTTCCCCTTTTATTCCCTTCATCTGTGATGTGAGGACTATCTTTAATATTATGTTTGGATTTCTTTCAGTTTTGTGTATATGTGTGTGTGTGTGTGTGTGTGTGTGATTATTTAAGTTGCTGAGCTCTTAATTTCACATGGACACTAACAACCCTGCATTGTTACTCTGCTCCCCCACAGTTACTGAATTTGACCTTATATTTTACATCTACTTGTTTTGTGTGTCCCTTAACTTCTTATTGTGAATATAGATGATTTTATTACTGTTTTCTTTCATCCTTCCTATTAGCTGTGTCCATGGTTGATTTACTACCTCTGTTGAATATTTGCCTTCACCAATGTGGTTTTTCCTTTAGTAAGTTTCCTTTCCTAATTTTTATGTTTCAATCGTGACCTTTTCTTTTTCACTTAGAAAAGCCCCTTTAAGATTTCTCATAAAGCTGGTTTGGCGATGCTGAGCTCTTTTAGTTTTGCTTCTCTGTAAAACTTTAGATCTCACCATCAAATCTGAAGGAGAGCCTTGCTGGGTATAGTATTTTTGCTTATAGGCTTTTCCCTTTCATGACTTTAAATATACCATGCCACTCCCTTCTGGCATGCAGAGATTACCCTGAAAAGTCAGCAGATAACTTTATGCAATTTCCCATGTTTGTAACTTGTTGCTTTCCTTTGCTCCTTTTAATAGTGTCTTTTTATCTTTATTTTTTTTTCCATTTTAATTACAATGAGTCTTGGTGTGGTCCTCTTTGGGTTGATCCTGTTTTGGCCTTACTGTGTTTACTGGACTTGGATATCTGTTTTCTTTCCCAGGTTAGGGAAATTTTCAGCTCTTATGTCTTCAGGTATGTTCTACACTGCTTTCTCTTTCCGTTTTGCTTCTGGGACCAGTATAATGCAAATATTAGTACACTTGATGTTGTTTCACAAGTCTGTTCAACTTTCCTCATTTCATTTTAATCTATTGTTTTACCGTTCATCTTCAGTGATTGCCAGTACTCTGTCCTTCAGTTTTGTGATTCATTCCTCTGTATCATTTAGTGTACAGTAGTTTCCTTTAATGTATTTTTCATTTCAGTTATTGTATTCCTCATCTCTGTTTTGTTGTTCTTTAATGGTCTAACTCTTTTTAAAAACATTCTAACTTCTTGCTCTGGTCGTCCATTCTTCTCCTGAGTTCTTTGATCATCTTTACAGTCATTACCTTGAACCCTTTGTTGAGGAGATTGGCTATCTCCACTTCACTTAGATCTTCTTCTGAATTCTTATCTTGGTCCTTCATTTGGATCGTGTTTCTGTGTCACCTCATTTTTCTTAACTTCCTGTTTTTATTGCTATGTGTGTAGTAGGTTCATTACATTTCCTGACCTTGGGGAAGTGGCCTTTTGTAGGAGATGTCCTATGGGTCCCAGCAGCCCCCTCTCCCCTGGTCACTAGACCTATATATTCTAGGTGTACCCCCTATGTGTGTTGCTTGGGCTCTTCTGCTGTGGTGGGCTGACTACTGTGGGTAGTCTGGTAGGCTTGGCTGCCCCCAGACTGCTTGTTTGCCAGGCTCTGCCTTGTATGGAGGCTGTCTGTGCTGCTTGGTAGGACTAAATCATAAGGCAGGTGGCTGCACAACTCTGGGGGACACCAAATCTGGTGCTGGTTCACTTATGGGTAGAATTGCAGTCCAGGGGATATCAGGGCTAGTGCCCAGTCACTGGTTCTGGGGCTATGCTGGCTACTGGGAGGAAGAGACAGGTTCTGCGCTCTGGCTGCAGGGCCCAGGAGCCACAGAGTTGGTGTTGGATCACTGTTCCTGACACAGCTCTCTGCAGGGTCGGGGGTATCCCTAATCTTGTGTTGGCATTCTGATGGGCAGGGTCAGGACCCAGCTGAGTCCATGGCTGCTTCTGGCCCGCAATTAAGTGGCCTGGTTACACAGGCTGCTGGGCTGTGGTATTCCTGGAGCTGGTGTGTGCCTGTTGGTGTATGAGGCTGATCCCGCTGCTAGAGCAGGTTTGCTGTTGGGTAGGTCCAAGCTCCATCCAGTCCCTGTGCAGTTATCATCTGCCGATGGTGAGGCTGACTCCAAGGCCAGAGCAGGCTCACTTGTCAGAGGGGCCAGGGACTCTGGGGCTGGTGCCTGTCCACTGAGGTGTGGAGGCTGGTCCTGGGGCTTTTGGTGGCTGGACCCATGTCCAGGGGCAGCTGTGCACTGAGAGGATCTGAAGGCAGCCTGTTTGCTGGTGGATGGGGCTATGCCCCTGCTCAGTTAGTTGCTTGGCCTGCAGCATCCTAGTACTTGTGTCTATAGTCTGGTGGAAATGGGTGGGGCTCGGTCCTGAGGCTGATAAGCTAGAGGGAGGATTCTGAAATTATGCTTGCTGGTACCAGCGTCCACGAGGTAGAAGGAGCTCCCCCGAATGGCTGCTGCCAGTGTCTCTGTCCCTGAGGCTGTGCTGTAGTTGCCTCTTGCCTCTCTGGGAGACTCTCCAAGATCAGGAGGTAGGTGTGAACCAGGATCGTTTCAAATGACTGCATCTGTTCTGATTCTCGGATCATGTGGGATTTTGTGAGCACCTTTTAAGAGTGGAATCTCTATTTCCCACAACCCTCTGGCTCTCTGGAAAATAAGCACTACTGGTCTTCAAAGCCCAACTTTCTAGGAACTCTTCTTTCCAGAATAGGATCCCTGGGCTTGGGAGCCTGATGTTGGCCTCATACCCCTTGCTATCTGGGAGCACCTGTGAAATTGTAATTATTCTCCCATTTGTGGGCCACCCACTTGGTGGTATGGGTCTTGACTCTATAGAGATTTTACCCTTCCTTTCTGTCTTGTCGAGGTGCCTTCCTTATATCTTTAGCTGTAAAACATCTTTTATGGTAGGTCCTGGGCTTTTTCATCAATTGCTGTTCTGTAAACTGTTGTGACTTTGGTGTGCCCATGAGAGGCATCAAGCTCTGGGTCTTTGAATGCTACCATGTTGGACAATCTCTCTACTTCATTCTTAAATCATATTATTTAAGTTTTCTTAGTATCTTATTTGATTAGCGACAGTTTGAAATTTATTACCACTCATGTTTACTTAGCCTGTTTAAGAAAATTGAATAGTGCATTCATTCAGTTTGAAATGAAGGTAGTGACCTGTGAATTTCCATACCTCAAAAATCAAGGATAGGACAAAAGCCTTTTCTACCTGTGTTACCCTCAAACTCTGCACCCCACCCCAGCCTGGGGATTAACCTCTTGCACCCATGCTCACCTTCTGTTTTCGGACCGTTAACCATCATTGCATCTGTATGTGTGTTGACAAAGTGAACTCTAGTCTTTGCAGTTTTTGTGTTTTGTTTCTTTGGTTTAGGGAACAGTCCTACTATGAATGTACATTTACTGGTCTGCTGAAGTTCATATATAAACCTGTCAAACACATTACCAGAATTAGAATTGCTTGTATATACACTTTGATAAATTTTAGGGACAATGGTAGAACAGAAGTAAATTGTATTTCAAATGCCACAGTATTCTCACACCATGAAAACCCGTCCCTTTTTAATATATTTGTGTGTAGTTTATCTTTATGCCCATACTATATTTCCCAGAGATGGGTAAGTGTTAAGTTTCTTGCTGGCACATTTACCGTATTGTTCAAAGTCAGGCATTTAGTGGTTTTAGCATGATCCTATTTCCATGAACTCGCAAATACAAGATCTTCTCTCACACTGTCTTTTACTCCCTGCTGTTTTATATTGCCCTCCTAATTCTCAGTCCTGGTCTTTCTGTATGTTCTTCATCAACCTGGATAGGTTATACTATTTTCTCCCTTATTCAAGACCAATAGAATAGAATAGAACACCCAGAAATAAACCCTGATATATGGCCAAATGATTTTTGACAAGTTGCCAAGACTTTTCAAAGCAGAAAGGATAGTATTTTCAACACATGGTGCTGAGAAGTCTTGTGGTCAACATGCAAAAGAAGGAAGATGGACCCTTACCTAACATCATATGCAAAAATTAATGAAAACGTATCAAGAAACTAAATATAAGACCTAATAAAATAAAAAGCCTTAGAAGAAGATACAGGACAAGAGCTTCATGATATTGGATTTGGCAGTGTTTTCCTCAGTGTGAAATGAAGGAACAACAAAGGTACAGCTAACAAAAAAAATAAACAATTTGCAGTACATAAGTTAAAAAAAATGTGTATCAAAGAAATGTAAACAGAATAAAATGGCAAACCACAAGGTGGGAGAAAATATTTCAGAGCCATCTATCTGACAAGAGATGTTTATTCAGAATATACAGAGAACTCCTACAACTGAACAAAAAGCAAACACCCTGATTCGAAAATGGATAAAAGACTTGAATAGATGGTTCTTCAGAAAGATGTACAAATGACTAAGTACTTGAATAGATGCTCCATATCACTAAATGCATGTTTATATATTTGTGTGCATGCATACACACACAAGCACACACACACATACACAAGCAGAAAACAACTATTGGTGAGGATGTGAGGGAGTTGGAACCATTGTGCTATGTCAGAGGGAAGGCAGAATGATACAGCTGCTTTGCAAAAGAGTATGGCAATTTTTCAGATATTGAAAAATAGAGTTACTTCATGATCCAGGAATTTTACTATGAAGTATACCCAAAGGTATTGAAATCAGGGTCTTAAAGAAATATTTGTACTCCAGTGTTTAGAGCAGTAATAATCACAGCAGCTAAAATATGAAAGCAACCTAAGTGTTCATCCAATAGTTCCTGGATAAGCAAAGTGTGGTATACCCATATAATACAATATTATTCAGTGTTAAGAAGGAAAAGATCTAGGAATATGCTACAACATGGATGGATCTTGAGGAAATTTAGCTACCCAAAATGCCATTTTTGTGACTTTTAGTGAGTCATAACGATACAACTACTTATTTCAATTATATGGGGTACTTAGTGTAGTCAAAACCATAGAAATCGGGAGGGTAATGATGCTTTTCAGGTGGTTATGGAACAAAAAGGAAAGTTATGTTTAAAGGATATAGAGTTACAGTTTTAAAACGTAGAAAAGAATTAGAAAGATAAATGGTGATGTTGATCGCCCAATAATATGAATGCATTTAATATCACTGAACGGTGCACTTTATAATAAGCAACATGTTATATTTTATGTTATTTGATTTTACCAACATACAAAATTGGGAAAGAATGTAATATCAGGAAAGGGAGTGGACCTGGGATAGAGCAGAGAGTAATCAGAAGGGTGAGACACTGCATATGTTGAAGAAGAAGAGCTGAGAGTCTTCATTGGCCAGAAGAGACTTTATAAAAAAGAAAAAAAAAATTACTCTGAGGGTGTATTAGATAGATATCTGTGGGTGTGCTGCTATATCCCATGGGTTACCTTAAAGAGTCTTTAATAAAGTCCATAAGACTTGCTGAGGCTTTTTTAAAAACTGGATTCCCTAGGAGATAATTAGAGGGTGGTACTTAAGTCTATGTCTAGGTTGACAGATTTTGCAGGGAAGACGAACCTGAGAACAGTGGAGGTCTTAAGAGTGTAAGTATATGGAAATTAGAAAAAAAATAATAAAGGGAATTGGGAAAACTTTGGACTTCCTAGGTCATGTATTATTACTGAGTCAGACCTCAGGTTTCTAAGGAGTTATATACACAGTTGCTATTTGGATTACTTGTTGATAAAGATAAGTGGAAAAACTAGAGTCGTTCCCAAGTGTAGGTAAGATATAATGAGAGGATGGAGGTGGAAAGTAGGGAGGCCCAGAGAAAATTGGGAAGGTCATATTGGGCCAAGATGGTGGTAATGTCCAACAGAACAGACGGTAGGACAGACTATGGATTCATCTTTTTTATTTCGCCTCCCCCCCTCATCCTTAATAATTCTTTGGGAATATTTCACTGCTCTGTGATGCAGGTACAGAATTCGAGTGAGGAGGCTACACCTTCAGTGTCCAGCTGTCTGAGTCCTCAGTGTGCTTCAAATGATGGAGAACTATTTCTTCTTTATGAGAAGGGTTAGTACCTCGTAGCTAAGCTTAAGCTGGAGCTTATGCAATATTGATTCTATTTTACATACACTGTTGGCATGGAGGTTCCTCCTCCTCTTTTCTTGAACATTATGAAATGAATTTATATTTCTCAGTATTTGGATATATCAGATAAATTCATTAAGTAAAGGAATCTTATATATTGCTCCCTGCATAGTTTGCTCTTTCTTGTTTCTCTTTTACCTTTACTAAATTAGCACAGGGAGAGACCTTGAAATGTTCTAATCAGGAGAGATTAGAACATCATATTTCTAGAGAGGTTGGTTGGACAGAGCAGGGGTCCCAGTGAGAATCCAAGCTTCTGTTTCTACCTGCACGTGTACCTGTGTAGAATAGAGGGCTCCAGGAAATATGCTAGAATATTCCAATGTCCCTGTGGGAGATCATTAAGAGAGGCAGGATCTGGTACCAGATCAGTGTACTATGACATGTTTGTCAGTCATCTGATGTGAGATCCTCGGAGCCAATCCTATATGGTAGGGCTGAGTGCAGAGTGATGAAGAACCTGTGAAAGCCTCTGATTGCATGTTAAAGATGAAGCTCTGATTTCGGGGAGAATTTTCTTACCCGTCTGAATGTCACCCTTCTGTGGGGATGAGATTCTGTGCTTTTCCTCTGTTGATGACCACTGACTGAAAATCATTAGAGGATCCTGTCTAGAAAGCATTCTTTATTTAATTTCTTAAAGAAGAAAGCATAGAAAACATTTTTATCCACTTTCAAATTGAGGATCAAGGGGAATGACATCAGTGAAAATGTCAGAGTAGGGAGCTCTGGCTTGTGTCCATCCCCAGAAACACTGACATACGTGGTAAAACCTGTCAAAATGACCTTATCAACACATGTAAGTTTTCTTTTCTTTTCACGCTGTAGATTTATCTTTCATTGAAACTTTACTTACTACAGGATGTGGAGAATAAACAAGGAAGTAGAAACTGTATTTCCTGATGAGAGAATCACTAAGTCACATTAGCTGTTCTGAGCTCTGCCTTACTCACCGTGACTCTAATTAAAACAAACAAACAAACAAAACACTTTTTTTTTGGTAAGTCAGTTCTGACATTTCCTCGTTAAAGACAAGGTAACAGATACAGACTTAGATCTACCAGAATTGAACAAACTTTTGATTGTACCTGTGTTGAACATATGAGCATGACCTGCTACAAATCTTCATTATACTTATTGCCACAACGGACAAATTCCCTTTTTCCACTCCTGATATGTTGCATGTAAGGAATGCATAGGTCACTAACCCCGGTTGGTCACAGGTAAACTCTGCCACACGGATTACTGCATGTTTTCCTGCTGGAAGACCACACATTCTCGAGGATCATGCCTGCAGAGTATCTGGGCTCTTCTTTTTTTCTGGATAAAGGTTAGATAATCACCTAATTTTATGAGAAATATATAAATTGTATTTGCATATTCTTCAGGTTTTTATTTATCCATTCTCTTTCAAGTCCTAAGTGCAAATATTAAAGTGATTTCCAAGAGGGTGGTAAATAAGACAGCTACATTTATGCTCCAAAATTAGCAATAAATCATAATACAATCGTGAATGCATTAATGTGTGATTAATATGTAGATACTTATGTAAATGCAAGTTTAGTAATGCTTTGTGGAGAGCTTCAGAATATAGGTATTCAAAAAAAAAAAAAAGAAGAAGAAGGAGTTCTTGAAACTCTCAGGGAATTATAGAGAAGTCTTTGTGTCTATAAATATCATTCTGAAATAATGCATATTCTCAGAAATAAACTAGGTATAACATTGTAGGAAAAAACTTCATGAAATGAAAGAGCATGTGAGATGGACATACAAGAAAAAGAATATTCTCAGAGAATAATGAACAGTGTGGAGTTCAGCAGAAGGGTCATACACATTCAGAGAGAAAAACTTTGGAGAGCCTAATTGTGAGTTCCTCATATTTCATCTTTGGAGAGACGGTAGTCTTTTGAAATATGATGTTATAAGATGACGTTAACATACTTAAATACTTTCGTTTAGAAATGACCACTTAGAACCAGAGTAAATGAAAGAGAACACAAAATTATGTTTATGTTGATTTTTAAAGACCTCAGGTGAGTGCTGATTATTTAAAAATACATGATGTCTTTCACGGCAAAGTAAAGGAGCTGTTGCAGTGGAGGATTACTGGACTGGATGTCAATATTATGACATAGTATGAGTGTGTTTCGTGTTTGGTAATTGCAATCATTGTTGCTTTTGTTGTGGTCATACATTTTCAGTGCTTGGTGTCAGTTGATTTATCTCTTGTAAAAATAAAGTATAGTCTGTGTGTGTGTGAAAAAAAACATACACGATGTCTTGACTAAAGTTGTATGGAATTTGAGATCTGAAAAGAAGCACTTCTTTTCTGTAATGCTAGGATGATAATTGGACATTTTTGCAAGAAAGAGATTTCAGGATGCAAATCTCGTGTCTCTAAGGTGGGAAGCCAGTTCATGGCGGAACATTCTATTAAACTTGTGTGAGTGGAGAAATATGTCTTTGGAAGGAAGAGGTCACGAATCCCTTTTTAATAGTTGATGGTTTACAGTATACCGAATGAGCAAAATGGCTATTTCTGAACTTTAGAAAAAAATAATATAGTTTTTCTGCATTTATAACATGAAGCTGATTTAAAATATCAAAAATTCTTTATTTTGAAAAGCAATGTAATCAATTTGACATAATTCATATATATTGAACCTGTGGTACACACACACAGTAAAACTTGTATTCAGAAAATTTTTTGCACTTAAGAAATATTTTCAAGTGTAGTTGATTTACAATGTTGTGGGTTTTTTAAATACATGTTTATTGGAGTATACTTACTTTATAACACTGTATTAGTTTCTGCTTTACAACAAAGTGAATCAGCTCTATGTATACATATATTCCCCATATCCCCCCCTCTTGAGCCTCCCTCCCACACTCCCTATCCCACCCATCTGGGGGACATAAAGCACCGAGCTGACTTCCCTGTGCTATGCGGCAGCTTACCATTAGCTATTTTACATTTGGTAGTGTATATATGTCAGTGCTACTCTCTCACTACGTCCCTGTCTCCCCTTGCCCCCTGTGTCCTTAAGTCCGTTCTCTACATCTGTGTCTTTATTCCTGCCCTGTCACTAGGTTCATCGGTACCATTTTTCTAGATTCCATATAGATGTGTTAGCATACGGTATTTGTTTTTCTCTTTCTGACTTACTTCACTCTGTATGACAGACTCTAGGTCCAACCACCTCACTGCAAATAACTCAATTTTGTTCCTTTTTATGGCTGAGTAACACTCCATTGTATAGACGTGCCACATCTTCTTTATATATTCATCTGTCGATGGACATTTAGGTTGCTTCTATGTCCTGGCTATTGTAAATAGTGCTACAGTGAACATTGTGGTACATGTATCTTTTTGAATTATGGTTTTCTCCAGGTATATGCCCAGTAGTGGGATTGCTGGGTCATATGGTAGTTCTATTTTTAGCATTTAAGGAATCTCCATACTGTTCTCCATAGTGGCTGTATCAGTTTACATTCCCACCAACAGTTCAGGAGGGTTCCCTATTCTCTACACCCTCTGCAGCCTTTATACATTGTTGTATTAATTTCTGCTGTGCAGCAAAGTGATTCAGTTTTATATCTATCTATCTATATATCTATATCTATATATCTATATACCTATATATATTCTTTTCCATTATGGTTTATCACAGGATATTTAGTATAATTTCCTGTGCTCTACAGTAGGTCTTTGTGGGTTGTCCATCCTATGTAGAATAGTTTGCTTCTGCTATTCCAAAACTCCCAATCTTTCCTTCACTCTGTCCTTGGCAACCACAACTCTCTTTTCTATATCTGTGTGTTTGTTTCTGTTTCGCTGCCATGTTCATTTGTGTCCTGTTTTCGATTCCACATATAAGTGATATTATATGTATTTGTCTTTCTCTCTCTGACTTACTTCACTTAGTATCATTATCTCTAGGTCCATCCATGTTGCTGCAAATGGCATTATTTCATTCTTTTTTATGTCTGAGTAATATCTATTGTATAAGTATACCACACCTTCTTTATACATTCACTTTTCAATGAACATTTAGGTTGTTTCCATGTCTTGGCTGTTATAAATAGTGCTGCTATGAACATAGGGTTTCATGTATCTTTTTGAATTATAGTTTTGTCTAGATATATGTCCACAAGTGGGATTGCTAGATCAGATGGCAACTCTCTTTATAGTTTTTTTGAGGAACCTCCATACTGTTTTCCATAGTGGCTGCACCAACTTACATGGCCACTGACAGTGTAGAAGGGTTCCCTTTTCCCCATACCCCCTCCAGCATTTGTTAATTGTAGATTTTTTTTAATGATGGCCATTCTGATCAGTGTGAAGTGATACCTCATTGTAATTTGGATTTGCGTTTATCTAATAATTAGTGATGATGAGCATCTTTTCATGGGCCTATTGGCTCTCTGTATGTCTTCTTTGGAGAAAGGTTTATTTAGGTCTTCTACCCATTTTTCCATTGAGTTATTTGTTATTTTGTTATTGAGTTGTATGAGCTGTTTGTATAGTTTGGAAATTAAGCCCTTGTCATTCTCATCATTTGCTAATATTTTCTCCCAGTCCATAGGTTGTATTTTCATTTTGATTATGGTTTCCTTTACTGTGCAAAAGCTTATAAGTTTGCTTAGTTCCTGTTTCTTTTTTGCTCTTACAGTAAGCCCCCTACATATGAACAAGTTCTGTTCCAAGAGTGCGTTTGTAAGTCCAATTTGTTTGTAAGTCCAACAAAGTTCGCCTAGGTACCCAACTTACACAGTCGGCTATATGGTATTTTACCGTAATAGGTTTATAATACTTTTCACACAAACAATACATAAAAAACAAGCACAAAAACAAAGAAAGCATTTTTAATCTTACAGTACAGTAACTTGAAAAGTACAGTAATACAGTACAACAGCTGGGATACTCGGGCTGGCATCGAGGGAACAGGCGAGAAGAGTTACTGATTGGAGGAGGGAGAGGAGGTGGGAGATGGTAGAGGTGAAGGATTATCAGCAGTAGGAGACAGAGGGCAAGCTGCAGTTTCACTCATACCTGACGTTGATGGCAAAGGTTCTGGTTCCTTGCTGGATTTAATTCTATCTACCCTCTTGAAAGAATGATCCATTGATGTCTGGGTAGTAGCTCTTTTTTTCTCATCATAGATGACAAGGTACCACTGGATTGCATTCTGAATGGATGCTGCCACCCTTGGGTCCCATTCTAGGTTCAGGTCCTGTGCCTCAAACACTAACAGTGCTTCCTCAGATAACGAAGATTCCCTTGCCATTTTCTGTGTCGTGAATCTCTTCAGTTCTTCAGTTACTTTTTCTTCCTCCTGTCCCTCTTCATCCTTTCTCTGGGCCTCCAATTCCATCAGTAAGCTCCTCATGTTGCATAACAAGGAGTTCAGCGAAATCGTCCTCTTGCAGATCTAGCTCCAGCTTCTCGCTGAGGGTCATTACGTTGCTGAAGACCTCTTCGGACTTCTGATCTACCTTCTCAAATCCACAAAAATCATGAACAAACTGTGGGCAAAGGTTCTTCCAAACCCCATTCATGGTGACAGCCATACCCTCACACCATGCAAAGTCAATGTTTTTTATGGTCTTGTAGATGTTATAGTCCTTCCAAAGTTGTCCCTAGGTTGTTCCTGATTTGTCACTTACCTTTACTGCCTGACAAAAAGTGTGACATAAATAATATTTCTTGAAAGTCGCTATAACGCCCTGGTCCATAGGTTGGATGAGCAACGTAGTATTTGGTGACAGATGCAGTACTTTGACGTTGGGATGAAAGTCATCCATGAATGGGGGGTGGCCCAGAGCATAGTCGAGCAGCAAAAGAATGTTTTGCTGGAACGTCCTTCTCCAAGCAATATTTCTCTACATCTGGGATAAAGTGGTGGCAAAACCAGTCCTGGAACGTGGCCTGTGTAATCCGGGATTTGGGGTTACGCTTCCACACAACAGGAAGAGAGCCCTTGGCTATGTTTTTAAGGGTTCTTGGGTTCTGTGAATGATAAACTAAGAGAGGTTTCAGCTTCAATTCACCGGAAGCATTGCCACCAAACAACAGTTAGCCTATCCTTTGCTGCTTTACAGCCCGACATCAACTTTTCCTCCTTAGTGATGTAACTTTGGTCTGGCACCCTCTTCCAGTACAGTTGTGTCTCATCCACATTAAAAACCTGGTTGGGCAAATACACACCATCATCAATAATTTCTCAAAGTGTTTCCGGAAGTTCCTGGACAGCTACCCTATCTGCACTTGCTGTCTCTCCACTTACTTTTACATTGTGAAGGTTGGCTCTAGCCTTGAACTGATGAAACCAGCCATGGCTGGCATTAAAAGATGTGCCTTCTGATTCTTTGCCGTGTTTCTTCTTCAAGTCTTCATAAAGGCTTTTAGCTTTCTCTTGAATCAGCGTTAAGTTGAGCAGGACTCAGCGCTGATGTTGATCCTGCATCCGCACACTGAGAAGTTTCTCCATCTCCTCCATCACTTTTCCGTGCTTCTTGGATATTTTGTCAACATCGTCGGCAAAGTAGACTTCACATGTTCCAAGATCTTGTCCTTGTTGTTTAGATTCGTGCCAATGATTGAATGATTCATGTTATAAGAATGAGCAATGTCTAACATCTTTTTGCCTCGCTCCACTCTCTCAATTACTTTCACTTTTGTTTCCGTCATTATCGCTTGGCGCTTCTTAACAGTACCAGCTACATCACCTCTGCTTTTACGCTTGCTTCCAGGCATCTTGGGCTTGAAATAAAGGTACTGTACTACTGTACTCTATACATTACTGTAAAGTACACAAAAGCACAACCACATATAGAGGAAGCACGCACGTGACAATGTATGCCAGACACGTGAACTAACTTACATGATTGGACATGCGAATGGACGTTTGCATCTTTGAAAGTTTGCAACTTGAAGGTTCGTATGTAGGTGACTTACTGTATTTGTACTGCCTAAGGAGAACTACCTAGGAAAATTTTGGTATGACTTATGTCAGAGAATGTTTTGCTTATGTTCTCTTCGAGGAGTTATAAGGTGTCCTATCTTATATTTAAGCATATAAGCCGTTTTGAGTTTATTTTTGTGTATGGTGTGAGGGTATGTTCTGACTTCACTAATTTGCATACAGCTCTCCAACTTTCAAAACACCACTTGCTGAAGAGACTGTCTTTTCCCCATTGTATATTCTTGCCTCATTTGTCAAAGGTGAATTGACCATAGGTGTGTGGGTTTATTTCTTATCTCTCTATTCTATTCCATTGATCCATGTATCTCTTTCTGTTCCAGTACCATGCGGCTTTGATTACTGTAACTTTGTAGTATTGTCTGAAGTTTAGGAGGGTTATGCCTCCTGCTTTGTTCTTTTTCCTGGGGATTGTGTTCACATTTCTGACTTTTTATGGTTCCAGATACATTTTAGGATTATTTGTTCTAGTTCTGGGGAAAATGTCGTGGGTAATTTGATAGGGATCACATTAAATCTGTAGATTGCTTTGGGTAGTATAGCCATTTTAACAGTATTAATTCTTCCCATCCAAGAGTGTGGGATGTCTTTCCATTTCTTTGAATCATCTTCAGTTTCCTTTACTAATGTTTTGTAGTTCTCAGTATATAAGTCTTTCACCTCCTTGGTGAGGTTTATTCCCAAGCATTTTATTTTTTTGATGCCATTATAAAAAGGATTGCTTGTTTACATTTCCTTTCTGATATTTCATTGTTAGTGTAAAGAAATGCAACCAGGGACTTCCCTGGTGGCTCCGTGGTGGAGAATCCGCCTGCCAATACAGGGGACACGGGTTTGAGCCCTGATGCAGGAAGATCTCACATGCCATGGAGCAACTAAACCTGTGTGCCACAACTACTTAGCCTGCACTCTAGAGCCAGTGAGCCACAAATACTGAGCTCATGTGCCACAACTACTTAAGCCTGCGTGCCTAGAGCCCGTGCTCCACAACAAGAGAAACCACTGCAATGAGAAGCCTGCGCACTACAAGAAAGTCTAGTCCCCACTGGCCACAACTAGAGAAAGCCCATGCACAGCGATGAAGACCCAATGCAGCCAAAATAAATTTAAAAAAAAGAAGGAAAAACCAGTAAATGCAACCAATTTATATATGTTAATCTTGTATCCTGCTACTTTGCTGAATTTGTTTATCAGTTCTAGTAGTGTTTGAGTGGAATTTTTAGGGTTTCCTTTATATATATTATCATGTCATCTGCATATAATGACAACTTTACCTCTTCCCTTCCAATTTGGTTAGATTTTATTTCTTTTTCTTGTCTGATTGTTGTGGCTAGGACTTCCAATACTATGTTGAAGAGAAAACGTGAGAGTGGGCATCCTTGTCTTGTTCCAGATTTTAGCGGGAAGGCTTTCAGCTTATGAACGTTGAGTATTATATTGGCTGTGGGTTTGTCATAAATAGCTTTTATTATGTTGAGATGTTTCCTCTATACCCACTTTGGTAAGTGTTTTTGTCATGAATGGATGTTGAAGCTTTTCAAATGCTTTTTCGCCATCTATTGAGATCATCGTTTGTTTCTTGTTTTTCCTTTGTTGATGGGGTGTATCATGTTGATTGATTTGCATATGTTGAAACAACTTTGTGACACTGGGGTGAATCAAATTTGGTCATGGTGTATGATCCACTTATGTGTTTTCGGATTCGGTTTTCTAATATTCAGTTGAGAATTTTTGTATCTATATTTATCAACGATATTGGCCTGAAGTTTTCTTTTTTGGTAGTGTCTTTCTCTGTGTTTTTTTTTTAAGTCGTTATTGAATTTGTTCCAATATTGCTTCTGTTTTATGTTTTGGTTTCTTGTTTGTGAGGCATGTGGGATCTTAGCTCCAAAACCAGGGATCGACCCCGCACCCCCTGTACTGGAAGGCGAAATCTTAACTGCTGGACCACCAGAAAAGTCCCCATCTGTTTTATTTGTTTTTTTTAAGTAAATTTCTTTCTTTATTTATTTTTGGATGCATTGGGCATTCGTTGCTGTGCTCGGGCTCTCTCTAGTTGCGGCGAGCGGGGGCTACTCTTCGTTGTGGTGTGCAGGCTGTTCATTGTGGTGGCTTCTTTTGTTGCAGATCATGGGCTCTGGGTGCGTGGGTTTCAGCAGTTGTGGCTATCAGGCTCAGTAGTTGTGGCTCGTGGGCTGTAGAGCGCAGGCTCAGTAGTTGTGGCACACAGGCTTAGTTGCTCCATGGCATGTGGGATCTTTCCAGACCAGGTCTCGAACCTATGTCCCCTGCAGTGGCAGACAGATTCTTAACCACTGTGCCACCAGGGAAGTCCGCCCCCTCATCTGTTTTTGATATCAGCATGATAGTGGCTTCATAGAATGTCTTTGGAAGGATTCCTTACTCTTCAATTTTTTCGAAGAGTTTGAGAAGAATCAGTGTAAGTTCTGCTTTTTATATTTGGTAGAATTTGCCTGTGAAACCATCTGATCCTGGACTTCTGTTGGTAGGGAGTTTTTTTAAATTACAGATTCTATTTTTTTTTAAATTCTATTTACTTATTTATTTATTTTTGGCTGTGTTGGGTCTTCATTTCTGTGCGAGGGCTTTCTCTAGTTGCAGCGAGCGGGGGCCACTATTAATCACGGTGCGTGGGCCTCTCACTATCGCGACCTCTCTTGTTGCGGAGCACGGGCTCCACACGCTCAGGCTCAGTAGTTGTGGCTCACGGGCCCAGTTGCTCCGCGGCATATGGGATCTTCCAAGACCAGGGCTCGAACCCGTGTCCCCTGCATTGGCAGGCAGATTCTCAACCACTGCGCCACCAGGGAAGCCTTCTATTTTGCTTTTAGTGATCAGTATGTTCAAGTTATCTATTTCTTCTTGATTCAGTTTTGTTCGGCTGTAAAAAAAACAAAATATATTTTAAAGTTATGTTAGCACCTAAATACTTACCATGTATTAGACCACAAAAGAGCAAAGAAAAAATATTAAAATATTTTTTCAAATTCAAAAAGTATTGAAATGTTTTAAAGAAATTGGTATAGTAATACTAATTACAATGATGACAAATTGTTCTGAACTTAAAGACTACTTATATCTAAGATGTATATTATATGCTTATTGTTTTATTGTTTTTAAATACATGGAATGTTTTCTCCTTTCTAATGTAATTCTTTTATTTTACCTGTATATTGTGAAAAATATTTAGTGGCACATAATATGAAAATTACACTTTAATAGGAGATATTCATCCATCTACATTTACTATAGTACTGAAAATACTTAGGTTTAGCGTTCCATGTCATTGAGTGCTCTTTTTTATTTATTTATTTTTAAAAAAGATTTAATTTGGGGGGGCATAAATTATTTATTTATTTAATTAATTAATTTTAACATCTTTATTGGGCTATAATTGCTTTACAATGGTGTGTTAGTCTCTGCTTTATAACAAAGTGAATCAGCTATACATATCCATATATCCCCATATCTCCTTCCTGTTGCATCCCCCTCCCGCTCTCCCTATCCCACCCCTCTAAGTGGTCATAAAGCACTGAGCTGATCTCCCTGTTCTATGCAGCTGTTTCCTACTAGTTAGCTATTTTACATTTGGTAGTATATATAAGTCCATGCCACTCTCTCACTTCATCCCAGCTTACGCTTCCCACTCCCCATGTCCTCAAGTCCATTCTCTATGTCTGCGTCTTTATTCCTCTCCTCTCCTTAGGTTCTTCCCAACCGTTTTTTTTTTCCTTTTCTTTTTAGATTCCACATATATGTGTTAGCATACAGTATTTGTTTTTCTCTTTCTGACTTACTTCACTCTGTATGACAGACTCTAGGTCCATCCATCTCACTACAAATAACTCAATTTCATTTCTTTCTATGGCTGAATAATATTCCATTTTATATTGAAGATGTGCAACATCTTTTTTACCTATTCATCAGTTGATGGACACTTAGGTTGCTTCCATGTCCTGGCTATTGCAAATAGAGCTGCAGTGAACATTGTGGAACATGACTCTTTTTGAATTATAGTTTTCTCCAGGTATATGCCCACTAGTGGGATTGCTGTGTCACATGGTAGTTCTATTTTTAGTTTTTTAAGGAACCTCCATACTGTTCTCGATAGTGGCTGTATCAATTTACACTCCCACCAACGGTGCAAGAGGGTTCCCTTTTTTCCACACCTCTGCAGCATTTATTGTTTGTAGATATTTTGATGATGGCCATTCTTACCTGTGTGTGGTGATACCTCATTGTAATTTCGATTTGCATTTCTCTAATGATCAGTGATGTTGAGCATTCTTTCACGTGTTTGTTAGCAATCTGTATATCTTCTTTGGAGAAATGTGTATTTAGGTCTTCTGCCCATTTTTGGATTGGGTTGTTTGTTTTTTTTTTGATATTGAGCTGCATGGGCTGCTTGTAAAGTTTGGAGATTAATCCTTTGTCAGCTGCTTCGTTGGCAAATATTTTCTCCCATTCTGAGGGTGGCCTTTTCGTCTTGTTTACGTTTTCCTTTGCTGTGCAAAAGCGTTTAAGTCTCCTTAGGTCTCATTTGTTTATGTTTCTTTTTAATTTCCGTTTTCTAGGAGGTGGGTCAAAAAGGATCTTGCTGTGATTGATGTCATAGAGTGTTCTGCCTATGTTTTCCTCTAAGAGTTTTATAGTGTCTGGCCTTACATTTAGGTCTTTAATCCATTTTGAGTTTATTTTTGTGTATGGTGTTAGGGAGTCTTCTAATTTCATTCTTTTACCTGTAGCTGTCCAGTTTTCCCAGCACCACTTATTGAAGAGGCTGTGATTTCTCCATTGTATATTCTTGCCTCCTTTATCAAAAATAAGGTGACCATATGTGTATGGGTTTATGTCTGGGCTTTCTCTCCTGTTCCATTGATCTATATTTCTGTTTTTGTGCCAGTACCATACTGTCTTGACTACTGTAGCTTTGTAGTATTGTGTGAAGTCAGGGAGCCTGATTCCTCCAGCTCTGTTTTTCTTCTCAAGATTGCTTTGGCTGTTCGGGGTATTTTGTGTTTCCATACAAATTGTGAAATTTTTTTGTTCTAGTTCTCTGAAAAATCCCATTGGTAGTTTGATAGGGATTGCATTGAATCTGTAGATTGCTTTGGGTAGTAGAGTCATTTTCACAATGTTGATTCTTCCAATCCAAGAACATGGTATATCTCTGTATCTGTTTGTGTCATCTTTGATTTCTTTCATCAGTGTCTTATAGTTTGTTGAGTAAACGTCTTTTGTCTCCTTAGGTAGGTTTATTCCTAGGTATTTTGTTCTTTTTGTTGCAGTGGTAAATGGGAGTGTTTCCTTAATTTCTGTTTCAGATTTTTCATCTTTAGTGTATAGGAATGAAAGAGATATCTATACATTAATTTTGTATCCTGCAACCTTCCCAGGTTCATTGATTAACTCTAGTAGGTTTCTGCTAGCATCTTTAGGATTCTCTGTGTATAGTATCATGTCATCTGCAAACAGTGAGAGCTTAACTTCTTCTTTTGCGATTTGGATTCCTTTTATTTCTTTTTCTTCTCTGATTGCTGTAGCTAAAAATTCCAAAAGTGTGTGGAATAATAGTGGTGAGAGTGGGCAACCTTGTCTTGTTCCTGATCTTGGTGGAAATGGTTTCACTTTTTCACCATTGAGAACGATGCTGGCTGTGGGTTTGTCATATACGGCCTTTATTATGTTGAGGAAAGTTCCCTCTATGCCTACTTTCTGGAGGGTTTTTATGATAAATGGGTGTTTAATATTGTCGAAAGCATTTTCTGCATCTATTGAGATGACCATGTGGTTTTTATCCTTCAGTTTTTTAATATGGTGCATCACATTGATTTGCATGTATTGAAGAATCCTTGCATCCCTGGGATAAACCCCACTTGATCATGGTGTATGATCCTTTTAAGGTGCTGTTGGATTCTGTTTGCTAATATTGTGCAGTGGATTTTTGCAGCTATGTTCATCAGTGATATTGGCCTGTAGTTTTCTTTCTTTGTGACATCTTTGTCTGGTTTTGGTGTCAGGGAGATGGTGGTCTCATAGAATAAGTTTGGGAGAGTTCCTCCCTCTGCTATATTTTGGAAGAGTTTGAGAAGGATAGGTGTTAACTCTTCTCTAAATGTTTGATAGAATTTGCCTGTGAAGCCATCTGGTCCTGGACTTTTGTTCGTTGGAATATTTTTAATCACAGTCTCAAGTTCAGTGCTTGGGATTGGTTTGTTTATAGTTTCTATTTCTTCCTGGTTCAGTCTTGGAAGATTGTGCTTTTCTAAGAATTTGTCCCTTTCTTCCAGGTTGTCCATTTTATTGGCATATAGTTGCTTGCAGTAATCTCTCATGATCCTTTGTATTTCTGCAGTGTCAGTTGTTACTTCTCCTTTTTCATTTGTAATTCTATTGATTTGAGTCTTCTCCCTTTTTTTCTTGATGAGTCTGGTTAATGGTTTATCAATTTTGTTTATCTTCTCAAGGAACCAGGTTTTAGTTTTTTTGATCTTTGCTGTTGTTTCCTTCTTTTCTTTTTCATTTATTTCTGATCTGATCTTTATGATTTCTTTCCTCTGCTGACTTTGGGTTTTTTTTCTTTCTTTCTTTCTCTAATTGCTTTAGGTGTAAGGTTAGCTTCTTTATTTGAGATGTTTCTTGTTTCTTGAGGTAAGATTGTGTTGCTATAAACTTCCCTCTTAGAATTGCTTTTGCTGCATCCCATAGATTTTGGGCCTTCATGTTTTCATTGTCATTTGTTTCTAGGTATTTTTTAATTTCCTCTTTGATTTCTTCAGTGAAGTTTTGGTTATTAAGTAGTGTATTGTTTAACGTCCATGTGTTTGTGTTTTTTTTACAGATCTTTTCCTGTAATTGATATCTAGTCTGATAGCGTTGTAGTCGGAAAAGATACTTGATACGATTTCAATTTTCTTAAATTTACCAAGGCTTGATTTGTGACCCAAGATATGATCTATCCTGGAGAATGTTCCACGAGCACTTGAGAAAAAGTGTATTCTGTTATTGTTGGATGGAATGTCCTATAAATATCAATTAAGTCCATCTTGTTTAATGTATCATTTAAAGCTTGTGTTTCCTTATTGATTTTCATTTTGGATGATTTGTTCATTGATGAAAGAGGGGTGCTAAAGTTCCCTACTATGATTGTGTTACTGTTGATTTCCCCTTTTATGGCTGTTAACATTTGCCTTATGTATTGAGGTGCTCCTATGTTGGGTGCATAAATATGTACAATTGTTATGTCTTCTTCTTGGATTGATCCCTTGATCATTATGTAGTGTCCTTCTTTGTCTCCTGTAATAGTCTTTATTTTAAAGTCTTTTTTGTCTGATATGAGAATTGCTACTCTAGCTTTCTTTTGACTTCCATTTGCATGGAATACCTTATTCCATCCCCTCACTTTCCATGTGTATATGTCCCTATGTCTGAAGTGGGTCTCTTGTAGACCACATACATACCGGTCGTGTTTTCGGATCCATTCAGCCAGTCTATGTCTTTTGGTTGGAGCATTTAATCCACTTACATTTAAGGTAATTATTGATATGTATGTTCTTATTACCATTTTCTTAATTGTTTTGGGTTTCTTATTGTAGGTCTTTTCCTTCTCTTGTGTTTCCTGCCTAGAGAAGTTCCTTTAGCATTTGTTGTAAAGCGGGTTTGGTGGTGCTGAATTCTCTTAGCTTTTGCTTGTCTGTAAAGGTTTTAGTTTCTCTGTCGAATCTGAACGAGATCCTTGGTGGGTCAAGTAATCTTGGTTGTAGCTTTTCCCCTTTCATTACTTTAAATATGTCCTGCCAGTCCCTTCTGGCTTGCAGAGTTTCTGCTGAAAGTTCAGCTGTTAACCTTATGGGGATTCCCTTGTATATTATTTGTTGTTTTTCCTTTGCTCCTTTTAATATTTTTTCTTTGTATTTAATTTTTGATAGTTTGATTAATATATGTTTTGGCATGTTTCTCCTTGGGTTTATCTTGTATGGCACTCTCTGTGCTTCCTGGACTTGATTAACGATTTCCGTTCCCATATTAGGGAAGTTTTCAACTATAATCTCTTTAAATATTTTCTCAGTGTCTTTCTTTTTCTCTTCTACTTCTGGGACCCCTATATTCGAATGTTGGTGCGTTTAATGTTATCCCAGAGGTGTCTCAGATTGTCCTCAATTCTTTTCATTCTTTTTACTTTATTCTGCTTTGCAGTAGTTATTTCCACTATTTTCTCTTCCCGGTCATTTATCCATTCTTTTGCCTCAGTTATTCTGCTATTGTTTCCTTCTAGAGAATTTTTAATTCCATTTATTGTGTTTTTCATCATTGTTTGTTTGCTCTTTAGTTCTTCTAGGTCCTTGTTAAACGTTTCTTGTCTATTCTCCATTCCAGTTCCAAGATTTGGGATCATCTTTACTATCATTACTCTGAATTCTTTATCAGGTACACTGCCTATTTGCTCTACATTTGTTTGGTCTGGTGGGTTTTTACCTTGCTCCTTCATCTGCTGTGTGTTTCTGTGTCTTCTCATTTGGCTTTAGGGACTGTGTTTGGGGGTCTCCTTTTCAGAGGCTGAAGATTCGTAGTTCCCGTGGTTTCTGGTGTCTTCCCCCAGTGGCTAAGGTTGGTTCAGTGGGTTGTGTAGGCTTTCTGATGGAGGGGACTGGTGCCTGTGTTCTGGTGGGTGTGTCTGGATCTTGTCTTTCTGGTAGACAGATCCTCATCTGGTGGTGTGTTTTGGGGTGTCTGTGACCTTATTGTGATTTTTCAGCAGCCTGTCTGCTAATGGGTGGGCCTGCATTCCTGTCTTGCTAGTTGTTTGGCATGGGATGTCCAGCACTGGATCTTGCTGGTCTCTGAGTGGAGCTGGGTCTTAGCGTTGAGACGGATATCTCTGGGAGAGCTTTCACCATTTGATATTACAAGGTGCCGGAGGTCTCTGGTAGACCAATGTCCTGAATTCGGCTCTCCACCTCAGAGGCACAGGCTTGACACCCAGCTGGAGCACCAAGACCCTGTCAGCCACACGGCTTGGGGTGAGAGCAAGACGTAGCTTTGGTACATCTCAAAGACCACCAATGAGATTCACTGACCATTTTCTCTCCAGAAGTGAAGAAAACAAAATTCAGTCTTTGGCTAGTCAGCCACTTTGGTAGCCAGCCTCCAAGATGGCCCTAATTATCCCCTAATTAAAAGTAATTTATTTTTATAATGGGGTTTAGCTGCTTTTCACTGCTGTGTTTATACCGCTTTACACCCACTTGACTCACTTACAGAGAGATATCAATACATAGGTTTTAAGATTCTTACCAGTCAGATGTATTCTTGGGTGGTGAATAGGGGGTGTTGAGTCCACTTCACTGAGCAAGGAGTAGGATTTGTCTATTACATATTGGGTTTATGGAACGGTATCTGATCTAATTTGAAACCCTTGTTTTATGCATCACCCCACCTCACTTTCCCGTTCAGCAGCCATAGTGTGTTTTATAATGTGTGACTCTCTTCTGTTTTGTAATTCAGTTCAAGTGTAGCGATTTTTACATTCCCTCTATAAGTGATATCTTATGATAAGTGTCTTTTTCTGTGTGACTTATTTCACTTAGAATCGTCGTACCTAAATCCAATCATCATGCTGCTAGTAGCTTTATGACGTTGATTTCATGGCTGAGTGATATTCCATTGTACATGAGGTCCAGAACTTCTTTATCCATTTTTCTCTTTCCTGGAATATTTAAGGTGTAACGAAGTGGAGATTCTTGTCAACAGAGCAGCCCTAAACTTTGGGGTGCCTGTGTCTTGCTGATTTTTAGTTTTCCCAATTTATACGCCCATGAGTGGAAATGCCCTATGCTCTGTAAGCTGTGTTTTTTAGATGTTCCAGGACACACCGTACACTTCGCCAGAGTGGTTGTTGGCAATTTACATCCCGCCCATCAGCGTAGCAGGGCTCCCATTTCTCCATGGCCTGTCCTGCATTTCTCGTTTTGACACTTTTTTCAGCATGGCCCTTTTGACCGATGGGAAGCGAGAATTCTTTGTAACGCTGATTTGCCTTTCCAGGTTGCTTGGTTGGCCAAAAAGGGCGTATGCGTTTTTTCCTGAATATATTCAGGAAAAAATGTATACGCCCTTTTTGGCCAAGGGCATCATTGTCGACGTTTTACCGCTTTGCATGTGCTTTAAACGTGATTCGAATCTACATCCTGCAATCTGTTTCCTGCAATTCTGCCTTGCTTTGAAATCCTCTTCGTTGCCTTCCCTCAATATATTTGTGGAAGAGAGTTATCAATGATAACTCTGCAGGTTTGTGACTTGCAGTGCCCTTGCACTCCGTTTTTCAACTCGCTTTTTTGGGAGCTGGCCGCAAAAGCGAAGGATTGCTTCAGGCCCTATTCTGGTTCCGGGGGGCAGGCTGAGCCCGTGGTTAATTCTTCTTCCTGATGGGAAATTAGAGCGACCTGTGCCTGTCCCAACACCTAGAGCTAGTGGCTCATTGGTTCCCCCTCTTCCCATTCATCCTCATGATAAATTGCAACCAGTACGGAACAGGAGGTTAAAGGTGCTGATTCTCCAAGGAGGGAGATTGCTAGTAAAGCGGCTGGAATGGCGAACCCGAGCTCAAGGAGATGAGAAATGAGGTGCGTTTTAGAAACATTTCCTGATCGCATGGTGTACCATGTTCTGGGTTTCTTATGCATGTTTTCGATGTAGGAAGATGCCCGTGAATCTGGAGATTTGGGAACCATGGGATGGGTACCACCCAGTATTACTTTAAAGGGTCTGTGCTTGCTCAACCAACCTCACCAAACCTCTCGGCCCCAAGAGTGTCCACTCTTATGTCTCATCCAGCTGTGGGTCTAGATATGGTCAATCCAGGTTGCATCACAGCCCCTGAACGAATTTTGTAAGAATTTCTCTCTCTTTCACTGTCTTTGTTTCATGGGTTTTTAAAAGTAATTTATTTTTATAATGGGGTTTAGCTGCTTTTCACTGCTGTGTTTATGCCGCTTTACACCCACTTGACTCACTTACAGAGAGATATCAATACATAGGTTTTAAAATTCTTACTACTGAGATATCTTCTTGTGCGTCGAATAGGGGGTGTTGAGTCCAGTTCACGGAGCAAGGAGTAGGTCTTGTCTATAACATATTGGGTTTATGGAACGGTATCTGAGCTAATTTGAAACCCTTGTTGTATGCATCACCCCACCTCACCTTTCTTGTACAGCAGCCATAGTGTGTTTTCTAAATGTATGACTCTGTTCTGTTTTGTAATTCAATTCAAGTGTAGTGATTTTTACATTCCCTCTATAAGTGATATCTTATGAAAAGTGTCTTTTTCTGTGTGACTTATTTCACTTAGAATCGTCGTACCTATATCCACTCATCATGCTGCTACTAGCCTTATGACATTGATTTCATGGCTGAGTGATATTCCATTGTACATGTGGTCCACAACTTCTTTATACATTTTTCTCTTTCCTGTGATATTTAATGTGTAATGAAGTGGTGGTTCTTGTCAACAGAGGAGCCCTAAACTTTGGGATGCCTGTATCTTGCTGATTTTTAGTTTTTCCAATTTATACGCCCATCAGTGGAAGTGCCCTATGCTCTCTAACCTGTGTTTTTTAGATGTTCCAGGACACACCGTACACTTCTCCAGAGTGGCTGTTGGCAATTTACATCCTGCCCATCAGCTTATCAAGGCTCCCATTTCTCCATGTGCTGTCGTGCATTTCTGGTTTTGACACTTTTTTCAGCATGGCCCTTTTGACCGATGGGAAACGAGACTTCTTTGTAGCTCTGATTTGCCTTTCCAGGTTGGTTGGTTGGCCAAAAAGGGCGTATGCTTTTTTTTCTGAATATATTCAGGAAAAAACGCATACGCCCTTTTTGGCCAAGGGCAGCATTGTCGACGTTTTGCCGCTTTTCATGTGCTTTACAGGCGATTCGAATCTACCTCCTGAAATCTGTTTCCTGCAATTCTGCCTTGCTTTCAAATCTTCTTCGTTGCCTTCCCTCAATATGTTTGTGGACGAGAGTTATCATTTATAACTCTGCAGGTTTGTGAATTGTAGTGCCCCTGAGCTCCATTTTTCAACTCGCTTTTTTGGGAGCTGGCCGCAAAAGCACAGGATTGCTTCAGGCCCTATTCTGGTTCTGGGGGGCAGGCTGAGCCTGTGGCTAATGCTTCTTCCTGATGGGAAAATAGAGTGACATGTGCCTGTCCCAACACCTAGAGCTAGTCTCTCATTGGTTCCGCCTCTTCCCGTTCATCCTCAGGACAAATTGCAACCTCTACGGAACAGGAGGTTAAAGGTGCTGATTCTCCAAGGAGGGAGATTGCTAATAAAGCGGCTGGAGTGGCAAACCCGAGCACAAGGAGATGGGAACTGAGGTGTATTTTAGAAACCATTTTCGAATACACGGTGTACCATGTTCTGGGTTTCTCATGCATGTTTTCGATGTAGGAAGATGCCCTTGAACCTGGAGATTTGGGACCCATGGGTTGGGTACCTTGCAGTATTACTTTAAACGGTCTGCGTTTGCTCACCCAACCTCACCAAACCTCTCAGCCCCAAGAGTGTCCACCCTTATGTCTCATCCAGCTGTGGGTCTAGATATGGTCAATCCAGGCTGCATCACAGCCCCTGAACGAACTTTGTAAGAATTTCTCTCTGTTTCACTGTCTTTGGTTCACGGGTTTTTAAAAGTAATTTATTTTTATAATGGGGTTTAGCTGCTTTTCACTGCTGTGTTTATGCCGCTTTACACCCACTTGACTCACTTACACAGAGATATCAATACATAGGTTTTAAGATTCTTACTAGTCAGATATATTCTTGTGCGTTGAATAGGGGGTGTTGAGTCCAGTTCACTGAGCAAGGAGTAGGATTTGTCTATTACATATTGGGTTTATGGAACGGTATCTGATCTAATTTGAAACCCTTGTTTTATGCATCACCCCACCTCACCTTTCCCGTACAGCAGCCATAGTGTGTTTTCTAAATGTGTGACTCTGTTCTGTTTTGTAATTCAGTTCAAGGGTAGCAATATTTACATTCCCTCTATAAGTGATATCTTATGATAAGTGTCTTTTTCTGTGTGACTTATTTCACTTAGAATCGTCATACCTAAATCCACTCATTAAGCTGCTACTAGCCTTATGGCATTGATTTCATGGCTGAGTGATATTCCATTGTATATAAGGAGCACAAATTCTTTATCCATTTTTCTCTTTCCTGGGATATTTAAGGTGTAACGAAGTGGAGGTTCTTGTCAACAGAGCAGCCCTAAACTTTGGGGTGCCTGTGTCTTGCTGATTTTTAGTTTTCCAATTTATACGCCCATGAGTGGAAGTACTCTATGCTGTCTAGCTGTGTTTTTTAGATGTTCTGGAAAACACCATACAGTTCTCCTGAGTAGCCGTTGGCTGTTTACATCCCACCCATCAGCCTAACAAGGATCCCTTTTCTCCCTGGCCTGTCCTGTACTTCTTGTTTTTACATATTTGTAGGATGGCCTTTTGGACCGATGGGAAGTGAGACTTCCTTGTAGTTCGGATTTGCCTTTCCGGCTTGCTTTGTTTGCCAAAAAGGGCGTATGCGTTTTTTACTGAATATATTCAGGAAAAAACGCATACGCCCTTTTTAGCCAAGTGCATCATTGTCGACGTTTTGCCGCTTTTCATGTGCTTTAAAGGCGATTCGTATCTACCTCCTGAAATGTGTTTCTTGCAATTCTGCCTTGCTTTCAAATCCTCTTCGTAGCCTTCCCTCAATATATTATTGGACGAGAGTTATCATTTATACCTGTGCAGGTTTGTGAATTGCAGTGCCCCTGAGCTCCATTTTTCAACTGGCTTTTTTGGGAGCAGTCCGCAAAACCGCAGGATTGCTTCAGGCCCTATTCTGGTTCCGTGGGGCAGGCTGAGCCTGTGGTTAATTCTTCTTCCTGATGGGAAATTAGAGTGACCTGTGCCTGTCCCAACACCTAGAGCTAGTCTCTCATGGGTTCCCCCTCTTCCCATTCATCGTCAGGACAAATTGCAACCGGTACGAAACAGGAGGTTAAAGGTGGTGAACCTCCAAATGTGGAGATTGTTAGTAAAGCGGCTGGAATTATGAACCCAAGCACCAGAAGATGAGAAATGAGGTGTATTTTAGAAACCTTTCCCGATCACATGGTGTACCATTCTCTGGGTTTCCCATGCATGTTTTCGCTGTAGGACGATTCCCTTGAACGTGGAGATTTGGGAGACATGGAATGGGTATCACGCAGTATTACTTTAAAGGGTCTTCGTTTGCTCACCCAACCTCACCAAAGCTCTCAGCCCCAAGAGTATCCAGCCTTATGTCTCATCCAGTTGTGGGTCTAGATATGGTCA
The DNA here is from genome assembly GCF_965194825.1 of Balaenoptera physalus. Lineage (NCBI taxonomy): Eukaryota > Metazoa > Chordata > Mammalia > Artiodactyla > Balaenopteridae > Balaenoptera > Balaenoptera physalus. The sequence goes on from NW_028126383.1 coordinate 120,845, forward strand.
ATCCAGGTTGCTTCAAAGCCCCTGAACGAACTCTGTAAGTATTTCTCTCTCTTTCAATGTCTTTGTAGTTTTTTATTTTTGAAATTTATTTTTATAAAGGGGTTTAGCTAATTTTCACTGCTGTGTTTATGCCGTTTTACTCCGAGTTGATTCACTTACAGAGAGATATCAATACATAGGTTTTAAGATTCTTATTAGTCAGATATATTTTTGTGCATTGGATATGGTGTGTGGAGTCCAGTTCACTGAGCAAGGAGTAGGGCTTGTCTGTTACATATTTGGTTTATGAAACGGTATCTGTGCTAATTTCAAACCCTTTTTTTATGCCTCACTGCACCTTACCTTTCCCGTTCAGCAGTCATAGTGTGTTTTCTACATGTGTGACTCTGTTCTTTTTTATAATTCATGTCATGGGTAGCGACTTTTACATTCTCTTTACAAGCGATATCTTATGATAAGTGTCTTTTTCTCTGTGACTTATTTCACTTAGAAACATGGTACGTAAATCCACTCAGCATGCTGCTACTAGCCTTATGACATTGATTTCATGGCTGAGTGATATTCTATTGTACATAAGTACCACAACTTCTTTATCCATTTTTCTCTTTCCTGGCATATTTAAGGTGTACCGAAGTGGAGTTTCTTGTAAACAGAGCAGCCCTAAAGTTTGAGGTGCCCTTGTCTTGTTGATTTTTACATTTCCCATTTTATACGTCCATGAGTGGAAGGGCCCAATGCTGTCTAGCTGTGTTTTTTAGATGTTCTGGGAAACACCATACAGTTCTCCGGATTGGACGTTGGCAGTTTACATCCTGCCCATCAGCCTAACAAGGCTCCCTTTTCTCCCTGTCCTGTCCTGCACTTCTTGTTTTTACACTTTTTTAAGATGGCCCTTTGGACCGATGAGAAGTGACACTTCTTTGTAATGCTGATTTGCCTTTCCGGTTTGCTTGGCTGGCCAAAAAGGGCGTATGCGTTTTTTCCTGAATATATTCAGGAAAAAACGCATACGCCCTTTTTGGCCAAGGGCATCATTGACGACGTTTTGCCGCTTTTCATGTGCTTTAAATGCGATTCGTATCTACCTCCTGAAATCTGTTTCCTGCAATTCTGCCTTGCTTTCACATCCTCTTCGTTGCCTTCCCTCAATATATTTTTGGACGAGAGTTATCATTTATAACTCTGCAGGTTTGTGAATTGCAGTGCCCCTGAGCTCCATTTTTCAACTCGCTTTCTTGGGAGCAGGCCGCAAAAGTACAGGATTGCTTCTGGCCCTATTCTGGTTCCGGGGGGCAGGCTGAGCCTGTGGCTAATGCTTCTTCCTGATGGGAAATTAGAGTGACCTGTGCCTGTCCCTACACCTAGGGCTAGTCTCGCATGGGTTCCCCCTCTTCCCATTCATCGTCAGGACAAATTGCAACTGGTACGAAACAGGAGGTTAAAGGTGCTGAGGATGTGCTCTCACTCCCTCTTGCGAGAGCACCAGAATCAAAACTGGCTGCTGGACAATCATTGACAGGAAGAACCTGGACTTCACCAAGGAGGATACCCCACGTCCAAGGACAGAGGAGAAGCCACAGTGAGACGGTAGGAGGGGTGCAATCAGAGTAAAATCAAATCCCATAACTGCTGGGTGGGTGACTCACAGACTGGCGAACACTTATACCACAGAAGTCCACCCACTGGAGTGAAGGTTCTGAGCCCCACGTCAGGCTTCCCAACCTGGGGGTCTGGCTACGGGAGAAGGAATTCCTAGAGAATCAGACTTTGAAGCCTAGTGGGAATTGATTGCAGGACTTTGACAGGACTGGGGGAAACAGAGACCCCACTCTTGGAGGGCACACACAAAGTAATGTGTGCATCGGGACCCAGGGGAAGGAGCAGTGACTCTTGGGGAGACTGAACCAGACCTACCTGCTGGTGTTGGGGGGTCTCCTGCAGAGGCGAGTGGTGGCTTTCTTTCACCGTGGGGATAAGGACACTGGCAGCTGAGGTTCTGGGAAGCTCTCCTTGCCGTGAGCCCTCCCAGAGTCTGCCATTAACCCCACCAAAGAGCACGGGTAGGCTCCAGTGTTGGGTTGCCTCAGGCAAAACAACCAACAGGGAGGGAACCCAGCCCCACCCATCAACAGTCAAGTGGATTAAGGTTTTACTGAGCTCAGACCGCCACAGCAACAGTCAGCTCTACCCACCACCAGAGCCTACCATCAAGCCTCTTAGATAGCCTCAACCACCAGAGGGCAGAGAGCAGAAGCAAGAAAAACTACAATCCTGCAGCCTGTGGACCAAAAACCACAGTTACAGAAAGATAGAGAAGATGAAAAGGCAGATGGCTATATACCAGATGTAGGAACAAGAAAAAACCCCAGAAAAACAACTAAATGAAGTGGAGATAGGCAACCTTCCAGAGAAAGAATTCAGAATAATGATAGTGAAGATGATCCAGGACCTCGGAATAAGAATGGAGGCAAAGATTGAGAAGATGCAAGAAATGATTAACAAAGACCTAGAAGAATTAAAGAACAAACAAACAGAGATGACCAATACAATAACTGAAATGAAAACTACACTAGAAGGAATCAATAGCAGAATAACTGAGGCAGAAGAACGGATAAGTGACCTGGAAGACAGAATGGTGGAATTCACTGCTGCGGAACAGACTAAAGAAAAAAGAATGAAAAGAAATGAAGACAGCCTAAGAGACCTCTGGGACAACATTAAACGCAACAACATTCGCATTATAGGGGTCCCAGAAGGAGAAGAGAGGGAGAAAGGACCAGAGAAAATATTTGAAGAGATTATAGTCGAAAACTTCCCTAACATGGGAAAGGAGATAGCCACCCAAGTCCAGGAAGCGCAGAGAGTCCCATGCAGAATAAACCCAAGGAGAAACACGCCGAGACACATAGTAATCAAAGTGGCAAAAATTAAAGACAAAGAAAAATTATTGAAAGCAGCAAGGGAAAAACGACAAATAACATGCAAGGGGACTCCCATAAGGTTAACAGCTGATTTCTCAGCAGAAACTCTGCAAGCCAGAAGGGAGTGGCATGATATACTTAAAGTGATGAAAGGGAAGAACCTACAACCAAGATTACTCTACCCGGCAAGGATCTCATTTAGATTTGATGGAGAAATCAAAAGCTTTACAGACAAGCAAAAGCTAAGAGAATTCAGCACCACCAAACCAGCTCTACAACAAATGCTAAAGGAACTTCTCTAAGTGGGAAACACAAGAGAAGAAAAGGACCTACAAAAACAAACCCAAAACAATTAAGAAAATGGTCATAGGAACATACATATCGATAATTACCTTAAACGTGAATGGATTAAACGCCCCAACCAAAAGACATAGACTGGCTGAATGGATACAAAAACAGGACCCATATATATGCTGTCTACAAGAGACCCACTTTAGACCTAGGGACACATACAGACTGAAAGTGAGGGGATGGAAAAAGATATTCCATGCAAATGGAAATCAAAAGAAAGCTGGAGTAGCTATACTCATATCAGATAAAATAGACTTTAAAATAAAGAATGTTACAAGAGACAAGGAAGGACACTACATAATGATCCAGGGATCAATCCAAGAAGAAGATATAACAATTATAAATATATATGCACCCAACATAGGAGCACCTCAATACATAAGGCAACTGCTAACAGCTATAAAAGAGGAAATCGACAGTAACACAATAATAGTGGGGGACTTTAACACTTCACTTACACCAATGGACAGATCATCCAAAATGAAAATAAATAAGGAAACAGAAGCTTTAAATGACACAATAGACCAGATAGATTTAATTGATATATATAGGACATTCCATCCAAAAACAGCAGATTACACGTTCTTCTCAAGTGCGCACAGAACATTCTCCAGGATAGATCACATCTTGGGTCACAAATCAAGCCTCAGTAAATTTAAGAAAATTGAAATCATACCAAGCATCTTTTCTGACCACAATGCTATGAGATTAGAAATGAATTACAGGGAAAAAAACGTAAAAAAGACAAACACATGGAGGCTAAACAATACATTACTAAATAACCAAAAGATCACTGAAGAAATCAAAGAGGAAATAAAAAAATACCTAGAGACAAATGACAATGAAAACACGACGACCCAAAACCTATGGGATGCAGCAAAAGCGGTTCTAAGAGGGAAGTTTATAGCTATACAAGCCTACCTAAAGAAACAAGAAAAATCTCAAGTAAACAATCTAACCTTACACCTAAAGAAACTAGAGAAAGAAGAGCAAACAAAACCCAAAGTTAGCAGAAGGAAAGAAATCATAAAGATCAGAGCAGAAATAAATGAGATAGAAACAAAGAAAACAATAGCAAAGATCAATAAAACTAAAAGTTGGTTCTTTGAGAAGATAAACAAAATTGATAAGCCATTAGCCAGACTCATCAAGAAAAAGAGGGAGAGGACTCAAATCAATAAAATCAGAAATGAAAATGGAGAAGTTACAACAGACACTGCAGAAATACAAAACATCCTAAGAGACTACTATAAGCAACTTTATGCCAATAAAATGGACAACCTGGAAGAAATGGACAAATTCTTAGAAAGGTATAACCTTCCAAGACTGAATCAGGAAGAAACAGAAAATATGAACAGACCAATCACAAGTAATGAAATTGAAACTGTGATTAAAAATCTTCCAACAAACAAAAGTCCAGGACCAGATGGCTTCACAGGTGAATTCTATCAAACATTTAGAGAAGAGCTAACACCCATCCTTCTCAAACTCTTCCAAAAAATTGCAGAGGAAGGAACACTCCCAAACTCATTCTATGAGGCCACCATCACCCTGATACCAAAACCAGACAAAGACACTACAAAAAAAGAAAATTACAGACCAATATCACTGATGAATATAGATGCAAAAATCCTCAACAAAATACTAGCAAACAGAATCCAACAACACATTAAAAGGATCATACACCACGATCAAGTGGGATTTATCCCAGGGATGCAAGGATTCTTCAATATACGCAAATCAATCAATGTGATACACCATATTAACAAACTGAAGAATAAAAACCATATGATCATCTCAATAGATGCAGAAAAAGCTTTTGACAAAATTCAACACCCATTTATGATAAAAACTCTCCAGAAAGTGGGCATAGAGGGAACCTACCTCAACATAATAAAGGCCATATATGACAAACCCACAGCAAACATCATTCTCAATGGTGAAAAACTGAAAGCATTTCCTCTAAGATCAGGAACGAGACAAGGTTGCCCACTCTCACCACTATTATTCAACATAGTTCTGGAAGTCCTAGCCACGGCAATCAGAGAAGAAAAAGAAATAAAAGGAATACAAATTGGAAAAGAGGAAGTAAAACTGTCACTGTTTGCGGATGACATGATACTATACATAGAGAATCCTAAAACTGCCACCAGAAAACTGCTAGAGCTAATTAATGAATATGGTAAAGTTGCAGGATACAAAATTAATGCACAGAAATCTCTTGCATTCCTATACACTAATGATGAAAAATCTGAAAGAGAAATTATGGAAACACTCCCATTTACCATTGCAACAAAAAGAATAAAATACCTAGGAATAAACCTACCTAGGGAGACAAAAGACCTGTATGCAGAAAACTATAAGACACTGATGAAAGAAATTAAAGATGATACCAACAGATGGAGAGATATACCATGTTCTTGGATTGGAAGAATCAACATTGTGAAAATGAGTATACTACCCAAAGCAATCTACAGATTCAATGCAATCCCTATCAAATTACCAATGGCATTTTTTACGGAGCTAGAACAAATCATCTTAAAATTTGTGTGGAGACACAAAAGACCCCGAATAGCCAAAGCAGTCTTGAGGCAAAAAAATGGAGCTGGAGGAATCAGACTCCCTGACTTCAGACTATACTACAAAGCTACAGTAATCAAGACAATATGGTACTGGCACAAAAACAGAAACATAGATCAATGGAACAAGATAGAAAGCCCAGAGATTAACCCACGCACCTATGGTCAACTAATCTATGACAAAGGAGGCAAAGATATACAATGGAGAAAAGACAGTCTCTTCAATAAGTGGTGCTGGGAAAACTGGACAGCTACATGTAAAAGAATGAAATTAGAATACTCCCTAACACCATACACAAAAATAAACTCAAAATGGATTAGAGACCTAAATATAAGACTGGACACTATAAAACTCTTAGAGGAAAACATAGGAAGAACACTCTTTGACATAAATCACAGCAAGATCTTTTTTGATCCACCTCCTAGAGTAATGGAAATAAAAACAAAAATAAACAAGTGGGACCTAATGAAACTTCAAAGCTTTTGCACAGCAAAGGAAACCATAAACAAGACAAAAAGACAACCCTCAGAATGGGAGAAAATATTTGCAAACGAATCAACGGACAAAGGATTAATCTCCAAAATATATAAACAGCTCATTCAGCTCAATATCAAAGAAACAAACACCGCAATCCAAAAATGGGCAGAAGACCTAAATAGACATTTCTCCAAAGAAGACATACAGACGGCCACGAAGCACATGAAAAGCTGCTCAACATCACTAATTATTAGAGAAATGCAAATCAAAACTACAATGAGGTATCACCTCACTCCTGTTAGAATGGGCATCATCAGAAAATCTACAAACAACAAATGCTGGAGAGGGTGTGGAGAAAAGGGAACCCTCTTGCACTGTTGGTGGGAATGTAAATTGATACAGCCACTATGGAGAACAATATGGAGGTTCCTTAAAAAACTAAAAATAGAATTACCATATGACCCAGCAATCCCACTACTGGGCATATACCCAGAGAAAACCGTAATTCAAAAAGACACATGCACCCGAATGTTCATTGCAGCACTATTTACAATAGGCAGGTCATGGAAGCAACCTAAATGCCCATCAACAGACGAATGGATAAAGAAGATGTGGTACATATATACAATGGAATATTACTCAGCCATAAAAAGGAACGAAACTGAGTCATTTGTTGAGACGTGGATGGATCTAGAGACTGTCATACAGAGTGAAGTAAGTCAGAAAGAGAAAAACAAATATCATATATTAATGCATGTATGTGGAACCTAGAAAAATGGTACAGATGAGCCAGTTTGCAGGGCAGAAGTTGAGACACAGATGTAGAGAATGGACATATGGACACCAAGGGGGGAAAACTGCGGTGAGGTGGGGATGGTGGTGTGATGAATTGGGCGATTGGGATTGACATGTATACACTGATATGTATAAAATTGATGCCTAATAAGAACCTGCAGTATAAAAAAACAAACAAAACAACTAATACTAAACTTTCATTGGGTTATTTGTATGGAAATATGTTAATATAAATGTTTCAGACATTACATGAAATTCCTAAAAATCTTATATTTGTATTTGTATGGAAATATGTATGGAAATATGTTAATATAAATGTTTCAGACATTACATGAAATTTCTAAAAATCTTATATGTTCTGGTATAATGTTATAAGTCATAATCCTAGTTATTACTTTAAAATGTATATCTCAGAAATAACTAATTTTCTTGTCAACTGCATTATTATGAACTTTCATCAAATGTTTTACCGTGGTCATTTTTAAGTCTTTTGTCATTTACAGACAGTTCTGGGTGTACTCTGATGATTTTGCAAATATGTTCCTATAAAAGGGTTTCATCTTCAAGAAATTCATGGAAAAGACTCTGACAAGTACAGGTTTCTGGTAACTGACTGTACTGCTGAACTGAATGAATAAGCATTTTCAGAACTCTGATGAAAAATTGAGGAACTCATAAAAGTGCTAACAAAAGATCAAGATGAAAAAAAACAATTAATTACATGGGACTGAGTGAACTGATGAGGATGAGTATAATTTTTGTGACTTTCTGTCTGAATTTAAAAAAAAAAAAAAAAATCCCACAAGGACTCAGAGGCAAAGAATATACAAATCAATTTTCACTGCAAAGTAAAGGAGCTGTTACAGTGGAGGATTACTGGACTGAATGTCATTATTATGGCATAGTATGAGTGTGTTTCATGTTTGGTAATTGCAATCATTGTTGCTTTTGTTGTGGTCATCCATGTACAATGCTTGGTGTCAGTCTATTTATCGCTTGTAAAAATAAAATACAGTGTGTGTGTGTGTGTGTGAAAAAATAAATAAATAAATAAAAGTTTGAGATCAAAAAAAAAAAAAAAAAAAAAAAAGTGCTGAACCTCCAAATGGGGAGATTGTTAGTAAAGCGGCTGGAATTACGAACCCGAGCACCAGGAGATGATAAATGAGATGCGTTTTAGAAATCTTTTCCGATCACACGGTGTACCATTCTCTGGGTTTCCCATGCATGTTTTTGCTGTAGGACGATTCCCTTGAACCTGGAGATTTGGGACACATGGAATGGGTATCACGCAGTATTACTTTAAAGGGTCTTCGTTTGCTCACCGAACCTCACCCAAGCTCTCAGCCCCAAGAGTGCCCAGCCTTATGTCTCATCCAGTTGTGGGTCTAGATATGGTCAATCCAGGTTGCTTCAAAGCCCCTGAACGAACTCTGTAAGGATTTCTCTCTCTTTCAATGTCTTTGTTGTTTTTTAATTTTGAAATTTATTTTTATAATGGGGTTTAACTGATTTTCACTGCTGTGTTTATGTGTTTTACACCCACTTGATTCACTTACAGAGAGATATGAATACATAGGTTTTAAGATTCTTACTAGTCAGATATATTTTTGTGTGTTGAATAGGGGGTGTGGAATCCAGTTCACTGAGCAATGAGTAGGGCTTGTCTGTTACATATTTGGTTTATGGAACGGTATCTATGCTAATTTCAAACCCTTGTTTTATGCCTCACCCCACCTAACCTTTCCCGTTAAGCAGCCATAGTGTGTTTTCTAAATGTGTGACTCTCTTCTGTTTTGTAATTCAGGTCATGGGTAGCGATTTTTACTTTCCCTCTATAAGTGATATCTTATGACAAGTGTCTTTTTCTGTGTGACTTATTTCACTTAGAAACATGGTACGTAAATCCTCTCAGCATGCTGCTACTAGCCTTATGACATTGATTTCATGGCTGAGTGATATTCCATTTTACATAAGTACCACAACTTCTTTATCCATTTTTCTCTTTCCTGGCATATTTAAGGTGTACCGAAGTGGCCAAAGTGGAAATTGTGCCTTTCCGAAAATCTAGGGCTTGTCTCTCATTGTTTCTCCTCCTTCACCTTCATCCTCTGGACAAATTCCAAACTCTGTGCAACAAGATGTTGAAGGTGCTGACATCCTCAAGTGTGGAGAGTGTTAGGAAAGGGGCTGGAGGGGTGAACCCAACAACCAGGGGATTAGGAGATGAGGTGCCTTTTCCAAAATCTTCCTGATCCAACCGTGTACCATCTTCTGGGTGTCACAGGCATTTTTTAGCTGTATGAAAGGTCTCATGTATGTAAGGAGAACACCAGGTATTTTCCCAAATCAGTGTCATTCCGAACCCCAATCTGGGGAATTTTTAAGCTACTGGTAAATGTATGTTCTTTAAGGGACTTGGGCCATAGGCAGAGTCCGAACTTTAGATGATTGAAGTCTTCAGGGTCAGAAACGCTCACCATCGGCCTCCTTTAGGTTCCATTTTATCTGTAGTTGATAGATGATGTTGATATAGATATCTATTGTTTTTCAAATTATTTCCTCTTAGGGGTTATTACAAAATATTGAGTATAGTTCCCTGTGCTATACAGTAGTTCCTTGTTGATGATATATTTTATACATAGCAGTGTGTATATGTTAATCTGAAACTGTTAATTTATCCCTCCTCCCACCTTTCCCCTTTGGTAATAAAACAATATAAGATTGATTTTATACTTCTCAGAAATCTAGGCGCTGAAAGAGAGGTATCATTTTCAATGGAAAATCATTCAAAACAAGATTGAAACTTCAGCCAAGATTATTAGATGTACATCCTTGGAAAGAAGTCACTGCATTTCTCTAATGTTGACCTGACAAATAAGACAAACCCTTCCACTGAACTTGCTTATAATAAAGTGATGGAAATATCAAATGGAAGTGTTAGAAACATCTTATTTTACACCGGCCTTATACACTGCTCTATGTTAATTACAGTTTGGCTCACACATCTGTTTATTGAAGTTACAGTGTTCTCAAATTCTGTTACTGATCCTGCAGAGTGGGCCCCAACAAGGGTCCCCCTGCCCAGTGTCATTGGAGCCAACAGATCGAGACTGACTTTGGTTCAGAAGCAAAGGAAAACTTTATATTTTGATCAGAGAATGGAGAGGTGGTAGCGTGCGCTCCCCCGCAGGCTGTGGGCCAGGCTGCTCTGTAGGGATCCCGTCAGAGTCAGCGGGAGGGACGGGGAGGAGCTATTGAGGGCCGGGTTGGCTGGAGCTCAGGCTCTGTGTTACGGAGTCTGCTCTGCATGGAGCCCCGCGAGCTGAGGTGTCAGCCCAGGCATTTTGCACTAGGAAATTGGGTCTGAAGTGCCGGGTGTGGGACCTCTGCCTGTGGAAACCTAGGAGCAAGTGAAATTAGACAAAGCACAAAGGAAAAAAAGGTTAGACTTTATTTTATTGCCCAGATTCTATTTTTATCTCCCAGGAATTTTTAATGGGCTTTGCCGGTGACAAACCCCTCCTCTGCCTCTTGTCCCATTCCACATTCTTGGGGCGCTGAGGGTGCAGACACCTCTTCTGTAAATGCTTCGTGCTGAGTTAGGTGTCCTCATACCTGGGGGGAGGGGCAGGACTTCTCCCCAGCAGCCTCCAGGTGAGGTTGATTGTCCCCAGGCCTCCTCCCTCACTGCTTGTCCACCTGAGCACCAGCATTGGAAGTTTTATAGATTCTAATGACCTTTAAAAGTCCAGGAAAGAGATGCGCAGGGACGCTGGGGGGGCCGGTTTTACTCTGTTCCACATTGGTTTGGCCCCTTTAGGCTGACGGTTTCTGCCAGCCTAGATGCTCTGACCAGTAGTCTGTGCTTTCTTCAGTTAGGCCACTGAATTAACGTACAAACAGCACCAGGTGTCAGAGCCCTGCTTGCTCAACTCCCAGACAGTCCAGGGCCGGTGGTGATCCAGGACCATGACGGCCACTCAGTCAACGGCCTTTTGAAGTAACCAGGAGTACAGCTGGTCTCATTGGCTGCCGTCACCATGGTGTCTGTAGGCTTTTCTATGGTGGCAACCTTATTTACGGGTCCCCTGCCAAGTTTATTAGCTCCGCTCTGGGTTCAGTAAGTCCTGCAAGCAATAGTCTGTTCTTTTGGGGCACACTCTTGTGGTTTTCTGAGAGAAGCTCCAGGTCAAGTGATGGTCACACGAGTCGTCATGGGGGCCTGTTGCCCCAGGTTGTCTCTCTGGAGGTTGGAGTTGGAGGGCCTCCTCACTCGAGGTCATTGTGCCCACAGAGCGATCCCTGCAACTTCAGGGCATGGTGGGTGGTTAGGATCACCAAGTGGCGTCCTTTTCCCTTAGGAGGGAGCTGGCTTGTGGGCTGCTCGTTTCCAGGTTTTTAGATACCCCCAGTATCCTGGTCGGATGGGGTGGCTGGCCAATGCCTGGAGGGCATTCTTGCATTGTTCCATTTCAAGTGGTCCCAGTTTTTGCACTAATACTCCAAGGGTGATTCGCCTTCGACCAGGAATGTAAAGGTCAAAGGGTTTAGCTAAATTAGGGAGGTCCAGGGCAAGGGTCTGAATTGACTGCTCTTTCCATTCTTGAAAGGCCGCTTCTGGATTCTATTCAAAAGGATCATCATCTTTTCCTTTCAGTGTTTCATATAGAGGCCCAGCTATTAGACTGTATTTAGGGATCCAGATGCAGCAAACCCCGGTCTCCCCAGGAACCCCTAAGCTGTCTTCTAGTTTTAGGAAGGGTGAGGCTGCAAATGGCTTCTTCCCTTTCCTGGGATGGGCTTCTCTGATCTTCTGTGAGAATGAAGCCCAGGCAGGTCACCTTAGTCTGTGATATTTGAGCCTTTTTCTTGGACACCTTCTATCTTTTATTGTCTAGGTAGTTCAGAGACCACCTTAGTAGGGCTGGCGATCAGAATGTCGTCTGCGTATTGAAGGAGGGTTCCCTTCTCCAGAGGTAGATATTTTAGGGCTTTAGCTAACGTTTCCCCAAAGATGGTGTGGGTATTTTTGAACCGCTGGGGCAGGATGGCCCAGCAGTATTGTTTTTGTTGTATGTTGAGTCCTGCCACTCACAGCCAAAATTTCTTGTGACTCTGGGACTAATGGAATACACAAGAAGGCATCATTGAAGTCTAATACAGAATAGCATGTCCTGGTGGATGGTAGAATGACCAGCAGGGTGTAGGAATTAGGAACTACTGGATGTATATCCTCTGTGGCTTCACTGACTGTCCTGGCGTCCTTTACCAGGTCCCCAGCAGCCCACGGGGCTCTCGTGGTCAGGCCCCTCCCAGGATATGGAGCTCACCTGTGCAGGTATCCAGCAGCCACAGGGCTCTTGTGGTTAGGGCCCTCCCAGGATATGGAGTTCACCTGGGCAGGTACCCAGCAGCCCACGGGGCTCTCGTGGTCAGGCCCCTCCCAGGATATGGAGCTCACCTGTACAGGTACCCAGCAGCCCACGGGGCTCTCGTGGTTAGGGCCCTCCCAGGATATGGAGCTCACCTGGGCAGGTACCCAGCAGCCCACGGGGCTCTCGTGGTCAGGCCCCTCCCTGCATATGGAGCTCACCTGGGCAGGTACCCAGAAGCCCACGGGGCTCTCGTGGTCAGGCCCCTCCCTGGATATGGAGCTCACTGGGCAGGTACCCAGCAGCCCACGGGGCTCTCGTGGTCAGGCCCCTCCCTGGATATGGAGCTCCCTGGACAGGTACCCCGGCAGGGCTGGGCACACAGGAACCGTGCACATAGCCCTCATTGCAGAGCACCCCCAGCACACCTGTCACTCAGAGCTGGCACAGAGCACCTCAGAGCAGGGCTTGAACTAACAAACAGTAGCTCCGACATGTCTGTGACCCTAGCATTCACTCTGTGTGGCCTCCTTCCACCTGGTCTTCCAGGGGCTTCCACTGCAGCCAGGGCACCAGGCCTCTGTCTCCACCCACCACCCCTCCTCTTCCTGACTCCTGGGTTCCTCTCATTAGGAGAGGGTCTTCTTGAAGTTGTGTCCCACTCATGGACCAGATAAAATGATTAGAAAACAAGCCAGGGCTGCCGCCCCTTGTCTATCCTGACTCTCGGGACCGTACACCTGTTTCTTGGATCTGGCCAGTGCAGCAAGGCCCATTTTCTGCAACTCAGCCCCTGATGGGCGAGGATTAGCTGACCTGGGCAGCCTGACCCGGCCGGCCAGCCCTTCCCAGGTGTGCCTGGGTTGAGGTCAATATAAACACCCCTCCAGGCAGCAAAAGCCTCTGCAGCTGTGCCTGACGCCATATTCTCTGCCCCGTCAGCAGTCTCGGGATTGGGCTGGTGGGAGGGAGTAGGGCCCAGGGCTCTATGAGTGGCCCCGTGTGAGTGGGGTTCTGCTGGACTTTCTGCAGGAGTTGCCGGGCTGTCACCTGCTAAAGAAGAGGATGTGTCACCCATACCTGCTGCTGGAATTTCTCCCTGGGCAGAGGTGAGGAAGGAAAAAAGCAGTGGGGGCCGGGACAGGAGGGGTACCTCAGGCAGGGAAGTGGAACGCTTCCAGAAGAGCGCCTGGGGCCAGGACCATCCTGGCTGGCCTGCAGACACTAAGTCGGCCTGCATGCTGTCGCTGGTGTGACTCCAAGCCCCTTCCTCTAGGCTTTAAAGCCTTTGCACACATTCAGGTGTTTTACCTGGGAAGGGTGGGAAAAGTTCAGAAGCAGCTGGCCTGGGGCTCAGCTCATGTTTACTCAGAGACGCCTTCTCACGGTCCCCCAACTTTGCAATGAGGACGCTCCTTGCGGGGGTGCTGCTGGCTGCATGGGAGACGATTCCCCACCTCTGACCAACTTCAGAATTGTTTACCACTGGAGCAAGTGCCCTGATAGGGTTTTCCTCTGTATGGCCAGTGGGTTCTGTTTTTTTTTTTCTTTTTTGGTTCAAGGTAGGTTTTATTCCTCTTTTTGTATTTATAGACATAAGCATGGAAATAATTCATTCATATAAATACGTCTATGGGAAGGACAGAACTTTTTTTTTGTTTTATTTTTTTAAATATTATTTATTTTTTAATTTTTGAATTTTATTTTATTCATTTTTTATACAGCAGGTTCTTCTTGGTTATCTATTTTATACATATAAGTGTATATATGTCAATCTCAGGCTCGCAATTCATCCCACCACCACCACCCTGCCACTTTCCCCCCTTGGTGTCCATACATTTGTTCTCTACATCTGTGTCTCTACTTCTGCCTCGCAAACCGGTTCATCTGTACCATTTTTCTAGGTTCCACATGTATGCGTTAATATACGATATTTGTTTTTCTCTTTCTGACTTACTTCACTCTGTATGACAGTCTCTAGATCTATCCACGTCTCTACAAATGACCCAATTTCATTCCTTTTTATGGCTGAGTAATATTCCATTTTATATATGTACCACATCTTTTCCATTTGTCTGTCTATGGGCATTTAGGTTGCTTCCATGACCTGGTTATTGTAAATAGTGCTGCAATGAACATTGTGATGAATGTGTCTTTTTGAATTATGGTTTTCTCTGGGTATATGCCCAGTAGTGGGATTGCTGGGTCATATGGTAATTCTATTTTTAGTTTTTTAAGGAACCTCCATACTGTTCTCCATAGTGACTGTATCAATTTACATTCTCACAAATAGTGCAAGAGGGTTCCCTTTTCTCCACACCCTCTCCAGCATTTGTTGTTTGTAGATTTTCTGATGATGCCCATTCTAACTTGTGTGAGGTGATACCTTATTGTAGTTTTGGTTTATATTCCTCTAATAATTAGTGATGTTGAGTAGCTTTTCATGTGCTTCTTGGCCATCTGTATGTCTTCTTGGGACAAATGTCTATTTACGTCATCTGCCCATTTTTGAATTGGGTTGTTTGTTTTTTTACTGTTGAGCTGCATGAGCTGTTTATATATATTGGAGATTAATCCTTTGTCCATTGATTCGTTTGCAAATATTTTCTCCAATTCTGAGGGTTGTCTTTTCGTCTTGTTTGTAGTTTCCTTTGCTTTGCAAAAGCTTTTAGGTTTCATTTGCTCCCATTTGTTTATTTTTGTTTTTTATTCCATTACTCTAGGAGGTGGATCAAAAAAGATCTTACTGTGATTTATGTCAAAGAGTATTCTTCCTATGTTTTCCTCTAAGAGTTTTATAGTGTCCGGTCTTACATTTCGGTCTCTAATCCATTTTGAGTTTATTTTTTGTGTATGGTGTTTGGGAGTGTTCTAATTTCATTCTTTTACATGTAGCTGTCCATTTTTCCCAGCACCACTTATTGAAGAGACTGTCTTTTCTCCATTGTATATCCTTGCCTCCTTTGTCATAGATTAGTGGACCATAGGTGTGTAGGTTTGTCTCTGGGCTTTCTGTTTTTTTTCTTTTACATCTTTGTTGGAGTATAATTGCTTTACAATTGTGTGTTAGTTTCTGCTGTATAAAAAAGTGAATCAGCTATACGTATACATATAACACCATATCCCCTCCCTCTTTCACCTCCCTCTCATTCCCTTTTCCCACCCCTTTAGGTGGTCACAAAGCACCGAGCTGATCTCCCTGTGCTATGTGGCTGTTTCCCAGTAGCTATCAATTTTACATTTGGTAGTGTATATAAGTCCATACCACTCTCTCACTTTGTCCCAGCTTACCCTTCCCCCTCCCCGTGTCCTCAAGTCCTTTCTCTATGTCTGTGTCCTTAATCTTTTCCTGCCCCTAGGTTCTTCATAAACTTTTTTTCTTTTAGATTCCATATATATATGTTAGCATACAGTATTTGTTTTTCTCTTTCTGACTTACTTCACTCTGTAGGACAGATTCTAGGTCCATCCATCTCACTACATATAACTCAATTTCATTTCTTTTTATGGCTGTGTAATATTCCATTTTATATTGAAGATGTGAAACATCTTTTTTACCCATTCATCAGTTGATGGACACTTAGGTTGCTTCCATGTCCTGGCTATTGCAAATAGAGCTGCAGTGAACATTGTGGAACATGACTCTTTTTGAATTATGGTTTTCTCCAGGTATATGCCCAGTAGTGGGATTGCTGTGTCATATGGTAATTCTATTTTTAGTTTTTTAAGGAACCTCCATATTGTTCTCGATAGTGGCTGTATGAAGTTACACTCCCACCAACGGTGCAAGAGGGTTCCCTTTTTTCCACACCTCTGCAGCATTTATTGTTTGTAGATTTTTTTGATGATGGCCATTCTTACCTGTGTGTGGTGATACCTCATTGTAATTTCGATTTGCATTTCTCTAATGATCAGTGATGTTGAGCATTCTTTCATGTGTTTTTTGGCAATCTGTATATCTTCTTTGGAGAAATGTCTATTTAGGTCTTCTGCCCATGTTTGGATTGGGTTGTTTGGTTTTGTGATATTGAGCTACATGAGCTGCTTTTTGGATATTAATCCTTTGCCATTTGCTTCATTTGAAAATATTTTCTCCCATTCTGATGGTTGTCTTTTCGTTTTGCTTATGTTTTCCTTTGCTGTGCAAAAGATTTTAAGTTTCATTAGGTCCCATTTTTTAATTTTTGTTTTTATTTCCATTTATCTAGGAGGTGGGTCAAAGAAGGATCTTTCTGTGATTTATGTCATAGACTGTTCTGCTTATGTTTTCCTCTAAGAGTTTTATAGTGGCTGGTCTTACATTTAGGTCTCTAATCCAGTTTGAGTTTATGTTTGTGTATGGTGTTAGGGAGTGTTCTAATATCATTCTTTTACATGTAGCTGTCCAGTTTTCCCAGCACCACTTACTGAAGACACTGTCTTTTCTCCATTGTATACCCTTGCCTCCTTTGTCATAGATTAGTTAACCATAGGTACGTGGGTTTATCTCTGTGCTTTCTATCCTGTTCTATTGATCTCTATTTCTGTTTTTGTGTCAGTACCATATTATCTTGATTGCTGTAGCTTTGTAATATAGTCTGAAGTCTGGAAGTCTGATTCCTCTAGCTCTTTTTTTTTTCCCCCTCAAGACTGCTTTGGCTATCCGGGGTCTTTTGTGTCTCCCTACAAATTTTAAGATTTTTTTCTAGTTCTGTAGAAAATGCCAAAGGTATTTTGATAGGGATTGCATTGAATCTGTAGATTGCTTTGGGTAGTATAGTCTTTTTCACAATATTGATTCTTCTAATCCAAGAACATGGTATATGTCTCCATCTGTTTATATCATCTTTTATTTCTTTCATCAGTGTCTTATAGTTTTCTGAGTACAGGGCTTTTACTTCCTTAGTTAGGTTTATTCCTAGGTATTTTATTCTTTTTGTTGCAGTGGTAATGGGATTGTTTCCTTAATTTCTCCTTCTGTTCTTTCATTTTTAGTGTATAGGAATGCAAGCAATTTCTGTGCATTAATTTTGTATCCTGCAACTTTACCAAATTCATTGATTTACTCCAGTGGTTTTCTGGTGGCATCTTTAGGCTTCTCTATCTATGATATCATGTCATCTGCAAACAGTGACAATTTTACTTCTTCTTTTCCTTTTTGTATTCCTTTTATTTCTTTTTCTTCTCTGATTGCCATGGCTAGGACTTCCAAAGCTATGTCGAATAGTAGTGGTGAGAGTGGACATCCTCGTCTTGTTCCTGATCTTAGAGGAAACGCTTTCAGTTTTTCACCATTGAGAATGCTGTTTGCTGTGGGTTTGTCATATATGGTCTTTATTATGTTGAGGTAGTTTCCCTCTATGCCCACACTCTGCATAGTTTTTATCATAAATGGGTGTTGAATTTGCTCAAAATCTTTTCCTGCATATATTGAGATGATCATATGGTTTTATTCTACAATTTGTTAATATGGTGTATCACATTGATTTGTGTATATTGAAGAATCCTTGCATCCCTGGGATAAACCCCACTTGATCATGGTGTATGAGCCTTTTAATGTGTTGTTCGATTCTGTTTGCTAGTATTTTGTTGAGGATTTTTACATCTATATTCATCAGTGATATTGGTCTATAATTTTCTTTCCTTGTAGTACCTTTGTCTGGTTTTGGTATCAGGGTGATGGTGGTCTCATAGAATGAGTTTGGGAGTGTTCCTTCCCCTGCAATTGTTTTGAAGAATTTGAGAAGGTTGGATGTTAGCTCTTCTCTAAATATTTGATAGAATTCACCTGTGATGCCATCTGGTTCTGGACTTTTGTTTGTTGGAAGATTTTTAATCACAGTTTCAATTTCATTGCTTGTGATAGGTTTGTTCATATTCTCTATTTCTTCCTGATTCAGTCTTGGAAGGTTATCCCTTTCTAAGAATTTGTCCATTTCTTCCAGGTTGTCCATTTTATTGGCATAGAGTTGCTTGTAGTAGTCTCTTAGGATGCTTTGTATTCCTGTGGTGTCTGTTGTAACTTCTCCTTTTTCACTTCTAATTTTGTTGTTTTGAGTCCTCTCCCTCTTTTTCTTGAGTCTGGCTAAAGGTTTATCATTTTTGTTTATCTTCTCAAAGAACCAGCTTTTAGTTTTATTGATCTTTGCTTTCGTTTTCTTTGTTTCTATTTCATTTATTCCTTCTCTGATCTTTATGATTCCTTTCCTTCTACTAACTTTGGGTTTTGTTTTTCTTTCTCTAGTTCCTCTAGGTGTAAGGTTAGATTGTTTATTTGAGATTTTTCTTGTTTCTTGAGGTAGGCTTGTATTGCTATAAACTTCCCTCTTAGAACTGTTTTTGCTGCATCCCATAGGTTTTGGATCATCGTGTTTTTGTTGTCATTTGTCTCTAGGTAGTTTTTGATTTCCTCTTTGATTTCTTCAGTGATCTCTTGGTTATTTAGTAACGTATTGTTTAGCCTCCATGTGTTTGTGTTTTTTTCAGTTTTTTCCCTGTAATTGATTTCTAATCTCATAGCATTGTGGTCGGAACAGCTGCTTGATATGATTTCAGTTTTCTTAAATTTACTGAGGCTTTTTTGTGACCCAAGATGTGATCTGTCCTGGAGAATGTTCTGTGTGCAGTTGAGAAGAACGTGTAATCTGCTGTTTTTGGATGGAATGTCCTATAAATATCAATTAACTCTATCTGGTCTATTGTGTCATTTAAAGCTTGTGTTTCCTTATTAATTTTCTGTCTGGATGATCTCCACTGGTGTAAGTGAGCTGTTAAAGTCCCCCGCTATTATTGTGTTACTGTCGATTTCCTCTTTTATAGCTGTTAGCAGTTGCCTTATATATTGAGGTGCTCCTATGTTGGGTACATATATATTTATAATTGTTATATCTTCTTCTTGGATAGATCCCTTGACCATTATGTAGTGTCTTTCCTTGTCTCTTGTAACATTCTTTATTTTAAAGTCTATTTTATCTGATATGAGTATTGCTACTCCAGCTTTCTTTTGATTTTCATTTGCATAGAATATATTTTTCCATCGCCTCAATTTCAGTCTGTATGTGTCCCTAGGTCTCAAATGGGTCTCTTGTAGACAGCATATATATGGGTTTTGTTTTTGTATCCATTCAGAGAGCCTGTGTCTTTTGGTTGGAACATTTAGTCCATTCATTTTTAAGGTAATTATCGATACGTATGTTCCTATTACTATTTTCTTAATTGTTACGGGTTTGTCTTGGTGGGTCCTTTTCTTCTCTTGTGTTTCCCACTTAGAGAAGTTCCTTTAGCATTTGGTGTAGAGCTGGTTTCATGGTGCTGAATTCTCTTAGCTTTTGCTTGTCTGTAGGACTTTTGATTTCTCTGTGAAATCTGAATGAGTTCCTTGCTGGGTGGAGTACTCTTGGTTGTAGGTTCTTCCCTTTCATCACTTTAAATTTATCATGCCACTCCATTCTGGCTTGTAGATTTTCTGCTGAGAAATCAGCTGTTATGGGAGTTCCCTTTTATGTTATTTGTTATTTTTCCCTTGTTGCTTTCAATAATTTTTCTTTGTCTTTAATTTTTGTCAATTTGGTTACTATGTGTCTTGGCATTTTTCTCCTTTGGTTTATCCTGCCTGGGACTCTCTACACTTACTGGACTTGGCTGGCTATTTCTTTTCCCATGCTAGGGAAGTTTTTGACTATAATCTCTTCAAATATATTCTTGGGTCATTTCTCTCTCTCTTCTCCTTCTGGGACCCCTATAATGTGAATGTTGTTGCGTTTAATGTTGTCCCAGAGGACTCTTAGGGTGTCTTCATTTATTTTCATTCTTTTTCTTTATTCTGTTCCATGGCAGTGATTTCCACCTTTCTGTCTTCCAGGTCACTTATCCGTTCTTCTGCCACAGTTATTCTGCTACTGATTCCTTCTAGTGTATTTTTCATTTCAGTTATTATATTATTCACCACTGTTTGTTTGTTCTTTAATTCTTCTAGGTGTTTGTTCCTTAATTCTTCTAGTTCTTTGTTAAGCATTTCTTGCATCCTCTCGATCTTTGCCTCCATTCTTTTTCCAAGATCTTGGATCATCTTCACTATCATTATTTGGAATTCTTTTTCTGGGAGGTTCCCTATCTCCATCTCATTTCGTTTTTTTTCTGGGGTTTTATCTTGTTCCTTGATCTGGTATAAAGTCCTCTGCCTTTTCATTTTGTCTATCTTTCTGTGAATGAGGTTTTCCTTCCACAGGCTTCAGAATTGTAGTTCTTCTTGCTTCTGCTGTCTGCTCTCCAGTGGATGAGTCTATCTTAGAGTCTTGTGCAAGCTTCCTGATGGGAGGGACAGGTGGTGAGTAGAGCTGGGTGTTGCTTTGGTGGGCAGAGCTTTAATCCGCTTGTCTGTGGATTAAATAAAACTTTAATAAAAAAGTTTAATCCACTTGTCTGCTGATGCATGGGGCTGGGTTCCCTCCCTGTTGGTTGTTTGGCCTGAGGCAAGCCAGCACTGGAGCCTACCTTGCTCTTGGTGGGGCTAATGGCGGACTCTGGGAGGGCTCACACCAAGGAGTATTTCCCAGAACTTCTGCTGCCAGTGTCGTTGTCCTCATGGTGAGCCACAGCCACAGCCACCACCTGCCTCTGCAGGAGACCCTCTAAAACTAGCAGGTAGTTCTGGTCATTCTCTTATGGGGTCACTGCTCCTTCCCCTGGGTCTTGATGTGCACACTACTTTGTGTGTGCCCTCCAAGAGTGGAGTATCTGAGTGGAGTTGAGACTCTGATACTCTGCGTGGAATCACACAGATTCTGGGTCCTGTGAAGCTTCGATGTTTTGTGGTTCTAGAAATCCTATAGGAGACGGTCCTCAGCAGGTGAACCTAATGCTGTCAGTAGAGGTGATGAAGCCAAAGATCTGCAGTTCCGACTAGAGGTGCCGATGTACATACAGGACAAAATCATCTCGTGTGATTGTAGTTCAGGCATGTTTAAGATGAATGCAGCCATGTTAATGCCTACCATATTCTATCTTGAGCCTCTCCTCAGGGACCCCATCCTCAGTTCCTGAGGCTCCTGTAAGTCATGTACAGGGGACTGGAGAGTGGGCTCTGTCCAGCCTGAGCCCTGAGTTACGCTGTGTGTATCTTAGGATACTTTGTATTTCTGTGGTGTCTGTTGTAACATCATCTCTTTCATTTCAGGTTTATTTGGGCCCTCTCTTTTTAAAAAAAAACATACTACTGTTGTCTTTTATTCTTTAAAGTAGTTTAATAAGTGTTTGATCTACTATCCTTACTCTATGTATACATTTTGCAGTGATATTTTTACTTTACTTTGTTTTCTTGTTACTATCAATAATTAGTGAGACATCTTTTAAGCTATCTTCAACATTGCTTATAAAGCTGCTTTATTAGTGATGACAGAGCCTTAATGGAAGTCATGTTCTGGTTGTAAATTAGAATACAATGTGCCAGCAAAAAGCCCCTTAAGTTTATGTCTCATTACTTCTTGTTCTTTTTTTAATTTAATTTTTATTTTTTACCAGAGCAAATTTGATTAAAATGTTTTGTTTCTTCTAGGTGGGCAAGATGTGATTCTTTTAAACATATACATATATCTATTCTTCTTTGGATCATTTTCCCATGTAGGTTATGACACACTGTTGAGTAATCTTCTCTTGGTATTACATAGGTCTTTGGTGATTACATATTTCACAAGTGTTTCTATATCTATCTTAACCCCAATACCTAATGTATCCAATCCTCACACCTTTCCATTTGGTGAACCATAAGCTTATTTAATGAATCTGTGATTGCATTTCTCTGTGGAAATATCTTCCTTGGTATCAATTTTTAGCTAAGACCTATAAGTGATATTATAGGATATGTGTCTTTTGCTTTCTGACTTAGTAAAATTTGCCTGATTACCACAAGAATCATACATGGTGCTGCAAATAGCATTGTTTCATTTTTTTCTCTGGCTAATATTCCATCTGTACGTGTACCAGTTTTTCTTTGACCACGCACCTCTTGATGGACTTTTTGGTTGCGTCCATGTCTTGGCTATTGTAATACTGCAGCAATGCACATTTGCTTGCCTGTGTCTTTCCAGTTTTATCTTCTTATGTTATAGGACAAGGAGTGGGCTTGCTGTATCATATGGTAGCTCAGTGTGTACATTTTAAAGGCACCACCATTCAGTTCTCATTACTGGCTCTTTCCAGGTTACGTCCCACTTAAAGTTGAGGGTATGCATTTCTCCAAAACACCTTCAGTATTTATTGTTTGTAGTTTTCTTGCTGATGGTTATTCTGACAGGTGCGAGCTGAGACCTCTTTGTGGTTGAATTTGCATGTGTCCCATAATCTGTTGAAATTGAGCTTTAAAGCATGTCCTTTTTATTTATCAAACTGTGATTACAGCTTAGATCTTCAAAGTGTTTTCTTAAGTATGTGTCACATTTTGAAAATTTTTGGCCATTACCTCCCTCAAGACATTTTGAGGGCAGGTTTCATTTACAGCCCTGCAGTACTTGTTCATCTGAAGTGACCATTAGCCCAGGCTATAAAGCTGCTTTTGCAGGTAACGGCCAGAGGGTGGCAGCCTTTCTACATTCCCCACGCTGGTACTTGGGAAACAGACCTACCCGCCAGTGGTGTTCTTCGGTTATAAATTAGAGTGGAATGTGCTCGGATAAACCCACAAATGCTGATGTCTCCTTACATTTGTTTGTTTTTTAAATTTAATTGATATTTTTTACTGGAGTAATATTCCATTGTATACAAGGACCACTTCTTCTTGGTGCATTCCTCTGTTGATGGACATTTGTGTTGCTTCCAAGTGTTCACTATGGTAAATATTGCTGGTGTACAGGTTTGCCCGCCTGTGAGTTTTTGATTCTCATTTTCTCAGGTGATAGTTCCAGCAGTGGTTGTGATTGATTCACTGGTAGCTCAATGTTTCCCTTTTCAAAGCACCTACATTGTGTTTTCATTAGTGGCTCTTTACATGTCCCCCCTCCTTTCAACCGAGGGTACACATTTCTCCACAATCCCTTTAGCATTTATTTTTTGCAGGATTTTTCGTAATGGCCATTCTGACTGCTGTGAGCTGATAGGTTTTTGTAATATGGGTATGCATGTCATTAAAATTTCTAAAATTCATCATTTTTCCACGCCTTTTTCTTTTCTGTTTAAAAAAAGAAAAAAGTGTGCGTACAATATACCTCTTGAAAGTGTCTTCTTGAACGTTGCCCTCTTTTGAATTTTTTGGTCAATTTTCAACCCCAGGATTGTTTTGGAGGGTAGGTGTCATTTACAGGCCTACAAGTTTTGTGAATATGTAGTGACCTTAATCAATGGGTTTAAAGCTGCTGTTGCGGGAAACGGCTACAATGAGGTAGAATTTCTCCATTCCCAAATCTGGATACTAGGGCAAGGGCCTTTCTGGAAGTCGTGTTCCTAGGTTGTAAATTAGAATGGAATGTGTCAGAAGATACCCCCATAAGTTTATGTCTCATTACTTCTTCTTGGTTTTGTTAATTTTTTTAATTGGGGTGAAGATTAGAGTATTGTTTGTCCTAAGTGTACACAATCTGGTTCATTTGTACATTATATACGTCTATTCATGTACAGATCCTCTTCCCATGTAAAATATTACAGAGTGTTCCGTAGACCCCCTTAATATATGGTCTGGCTTTTTGATATATGTATATAGTATGTATTTGTATACGTATACTAACACTAATCTTTATTTATAAATTCCCCCCTCCTTTCCTTTTAGATGAGCATAGTTTGTTTTCTAAACCTGTGAGTGTCTTTCTCTTTGGAAATATGTTCATTTGTGTCAGTTATTAGATAATGCCATAAGTGATATTATAGGATATAGGTCTTTTGCTTTCTGACCTACTTTATGTTTTGTGATTATCTCCAGGCTCATCTATGGTGCCTCAAAGAGCAGTGCTTCAATGTTTTCCATGGCTAATATTCCATTGTGTACATGGACAACTTCTTCTTGGTGCATTCCTCTGTTGATGGACATTTTTGTTGCTTCCAAGTGTTGCCTATGGTAAATATTGCTGGAGTGAAGGATTGCCAGCCTGTGATGTTTGATTTTCATTTTCTCAGGTGATAGACCCAGCAGTGGGTATGATTTATTGACTGGTATGGTAGCTCAATGTTTACCTTTTCAAGGCACCTCAATTGTGCTTTCATTAGTGGCTCTTACCACGTCCCCCTTAGAATCGAGGGTACGCATTTCTCCACAATCACGTCAGCATTTATTGTTTGCAACATTTTTGTTGATGGCCATTCTGACTGGTGTGAGCTGATAGGTTTTTGTAATTTGGGTTTACATGTCTGTAAATATTCCTAAAATACATCATTTGTCCACGCCATTTTCTTTTTTGTTAAAAGAAAAAAGGACAAAATTTTGAGTACAATATGCTTCTTCAAATTGTCTTTTTGGAAGGTTGCACTCTTGAATATTTTGGTCAAATTTCGACCTCAGTATTTTTTGGAGGGCAGGTGTCATTTACAGAACTGCAATTGGTGAATATTTAGTGACCTTTTGCAGTGTGTTTAAAGCTGCTGTTGTGGGAAATGGCCACACGGATGCAGCATTTCTCCATTCCCAAATCTGGATACTAGGGCAGCAGAGCCCTTCTGGAAGTTGTTTACCTAGGTTGTAAATTTGAATGGAATGTGCCAGGAAACCCCCCCCATAAGTTTATGTCTCATTACTCCTAGTTCATTGTTTAAATTTTTTAAATTGGGGTAATGGTTAGAATGTTGCTTGTCGAAGGTGTACACACTCTGGTTCATTTACACATTATATATATCTATTTAAGTAGAGAGTCTCTTCCCATGTAAATTATTACAGAGTGTTCCGTAAACCTCCCTTGCTATATGGTCGGTCTTTTTGATATATGTATATAATATGTATTTGTATACATATGGTAATGCTAATCTTCATTTATCCATTCCCCCCACCTTTCCTTTTAGATAAGCATAGTTTTTTTTAATAAGTCTGTGATTGACTTTCTCTATGGAAATATGTTCATTTGTGTCAGTTATTAGATAACGTCTATAAGTGATATCATAGGATATAGGACTTTTGCTTTCCGACTTACCTCATGTTCTGTGATTATCTCCAAGATCATCTATGGTGCCTAAAAGAGCAGTGTTTCATGGTTTTCCATGGCTAGTATTCATTGTGTACATGGACCACTTCTTTATCCCTTCATCTGTTGATGGACATTTTGGTTGCTTCACTGTCTTGTCTATTGTTAATAAGGCTGCACTGCAGCTTTTGCAGCCCGGGTCTTCTTGATTCTGTTCTTTTCAGGTGAGAGGCCCATAGGTGCGCCTGCTGGATTGAATGGTTCCTCAATTTTCCTTTTTAAACGCAGCTCCTTTCTGTTCTCTTTACTTTCTGTTAACCATTTTACATCTCACCAGCAGCTAGAGGGTACACAGTTTTCTAAAACCCCTTCAGCATTTATAGTTTGTAGACTTTTTGCTGATGGTCATTTGACTGGTGTGAGCTGAAACCTTTCTGGAGATTGGATTTGCATGTGGCTACTAATTCCTTATACTGAGCTTTAGGCATGTTCTGTTATTTCTTTTCCTTTCATTTCTTAAAGAGTGAGAACAACTTCCCTCTTCATATTGTCTTCTTGAAAAATTTGTCATGTGTTGAATTTTCTTGCCTATTCCTTATCCGAGGGCATTTTTTGAGGGCTGGTGTCATTTACAGCCCTGCAGGCCTTGTGACTATTAAGCAACCATTAGCACTGGGTTTAAAGCTGCTGTTGTGGGAAACAGCCACAAGGCGGCAGCATTATTATGTTCTCAACTCTTGTTACCAGGGCAACAGAGTCTTACTGCAGGTAGTGTTCCCAGGTTGTAAATTAGAGTGGAATGTGCTGGGGCAATCGCTCAGAAGGTTATGTCTCCTTGCTTATGTTTGTTTTTAAAATTTAATTTATATTTCATGTCGGAGTAAATTTGATTAGAGTGTTGTGATTATCTGGCTGTACAGAATCTGCTCAATGATTCATACATATGTCTGTTCATCTTCGGATCCTGTTACCATGTATGTTATTACAGAATGTTGAGTAGACCTCCCTTGGTATTTGGTAGTTGTTTTGTCATTATATATTTTATATGTATTGGTGATTATATAATTCCTATAGTTTATATGTTATATGTTTATAGACATTTAACATACATTAGTATATGTATGTTAGCCCCATAATCCTAATTTATCCATCCTCCCACCTTTCATTTTGGTTAACCATTAGTTTGTTTTATAAGTCTGTGAGTGTCTTTTTCTTTGGAAATATGTTCATTGGTAGCAATCTTAGGATAACATGTATAAACGATACCATAGGATATTTGTCATTCCCTTTTGACTTACTTAACCCAATATGATTACTTCTAGGCTCATCTGCACTCCTGAAAACGGCACTGTTCATTTTTTTCCCAAAGCTACTATTCCATTCGGTATGTATACCGCTTCTTCTTTGTCCATTTGTCTGTTGATGGACATTTTGTTGGCTTGCCTGTCTTGGCTATTGTAAATATGGCTGCAGTGCATGTTTTCCTGTCTGTGCCTTTCCGATTCTGGTCTCCTTAGGGTATAGGCCCGTTAGGGGATGGGCCGCAACATATGGTAGCTCAGTTTCTACCTTTTAAATGCAGCTCCATTCTGTTCTCATGATTAGCTGTTACCAATTTACATCCAACCAACAGCATAGTTGGTATGCCTTTCTCCACTAACCCGTCAGCATTCATTGTTTGTAGACGTTTTACAGATGGCATTTTAATACTGAGTGGCGAAAACTTTTTGTAGTTTGGATTTGCATCCAACCAATAATTCCTGATATTGAGCTTTTATCCATGTTCTTCTTTTTTTAAAATAACAGATTGAGTAACACTTACCTCTTCAAACTGTTTTCTTGAAAAGTTTTCCGTGTTGTGAACTTTTTTGACCATTCCCAGACCCAGGACATTTTTTGAGGGCATGAGTCATTTACAGCGCTGCAGTACTTGTGAATATTAGTGACCATTAGCAGTAGATTGAAAGCTGCTGTTTGAGGAAACGGCCTTTGGGTGGCAGCATTTCTACGTTGCCAACTCTGCTTGCTAGGGAAACAGAACCTTGCTGCAAGTTGTGCTTTTTGGTTGCAGATTAGAGTGGAATGTGCCAGGAAAAAACCCCGTAAGGTTTAGCCTCCTAAATTCTTGTTTGTGTCTTTAATTTGTAGTTTTTGTCCGAGGACATTTGATTGAAAAATGTCTTTTGTTCTGGGTGAACAGAATCTTGTTCATTTACACATATACATATATCTATTGATCTTTGGGTCCTTTTCCATGTAGGTTGATACAGAGTGTTGAGTAGACCACTCTTTGTATTCCATAGTTCTTTGGGGATGATATATTTTATATGTATTAGTATATGTTTGTTAACCCCAATATCCTAATTTATCCATTCCTCACACCTTTTCTTAGCTTAACCATAAGTTTGTCTTCTCAATGTGAGATTGTCTTTCTCTGTGGAAACATGTTCATTTTTATGAATTGTCAGATGTCATAAGTGATATCCTAGGACATTTGTCTCTCGCATCCTGACTTACTTCATGTTGTGTGATTATCTCTAGGCTCATCTGTGGTGCTGCCTATGCCTTTCTTTTATTTTTTTTCGTGACTAATATTCCAATGTGTCCATATTCCACTTCTTCTTTATCCATTCATTTGTTTATGGACCTTTTTTTTGCTTCCATGTCTTGGGTATTTCAATATTGCTGCAGTGCACATTTGCCTGCCTCTGTCTTTCTGATTCTGGTGGTCTTAGGTTATAGGCCCAAAAGGTGCCCTGCCGCATCATATGGTAGCTCAATTTTTACCTTTTAGAGCAGCTCTGTTCAGTTTTCGTTAGTGCTGATACCACTTTACATCCCACCAGCAGCTAGAAGGTACACAGTTCTCTAAAACCCCTTCAGCATTTATAATTTGTAGACTTTTGCTGATGGTCATTTGACTGGTGTGAGCTGAAACCTTTCTGGAGGTTGGATTTGCATGTGGCTACTAATTCCCTATACTGAGCTTTAGGCATTTTCTGTTTTTTCTTTCCGTTTCTTTTCTTAAAGAGTGAGTACAACTTCCCTCTTCATATTGACTTCTTGACAAATTTGTCATGTGTTGAATTTTCTTGCCTATTCCCTACCCCAGGGCATTTTTTGAGGGCAGGTGTCATTTACAGCCCTGCAGGCCTTGTGACTATTAAGCAACCATTAGCACTGGGTTTAAAGCTGCTGTTGTGGGAAACAGCCACAAGGCGGCAGCATTATTACGTTCTCGACTCTTGTTACTAGGGCAACAGTCTTCCTGGAGGTAGTGTTGTGAGGTTGTAAATTAGAGTGGAATGTGCTGGGGCAAGCCCTCAGAAGGTTATGTCTCCTTACTTATGTTTGTTTTTTTAATTTAATTTATATTTCTTTTCGGAGTAAATTTGATTAGAGTGTTGTGATTGTCTGGCTGTACAGAATCTGCTCAATGATTCATACATATGTCTGTTCATCTTCGGATCCTGTTACCATGTATGTTATTACAGAATGTTGAGTAGACCTCCCTTGGTATTTGGTAGTTGTTTTGTCATTATATATTTTATATGTATTGGTGATTATATAATTCCTATAGTTTATATGTTATATGTTTATAGACATTTAACATACATTAGTATATGTATGTTAGCCCCATAATCCTAATTTATCCATCCTCCCACCTTTCATTTTGGTTAACCATTAGTTTGTTTTATAAGTCTGTGAGTGTCTTTTTCTTTGGAAATATGTTCATTGGTAGCAGTCTTAGGATAACATGTATAAACGATACCATAGGATATTTGTCATTCCCTTTTGACTTACTTAACCCAATATGATTACTTCTAGGCTCATCTGCACTCCTGAAAACGTCACTGTTCATTTTTTTCCCAAAGCTACTATTCCATTCGGTACGTATACCGCTTCTTCTTTGTCCATTTATCTGTTGATGGACATTTTGTTGGCTTGCCTGTCTTGGCTATTGTAAATATGGCTGCAGTGCATGTTTTCCTGTCTGTGCCTTTCCGATTCTGGTCTCCTTAGGGTATAGGCCCATTAGGGGATGGGCCGCAACATATGGTAGCTCAGTTTCTACCTTTTAAATGCAGCTCCATTCTGTTCTCATGATTAGCTGTTACCAATTTACATCCAACCAACAGCATAGTGGGTATGCCTTTCTCCACTAACCCGTCAGCATTCATTGTTTGTAGACGTTTTACAGATGGCATTTTAATACTGAGTGGCGAAAACTTTTTGTAGTTTGGATTTGCATCCAACCAATAATTCCTGATATTGAGCTTTTATCCATGTTCTTCTTTTTTTAAAATAACAGATTGAGTAACACTTACCTCTTCAAACTGTTTTCTTGAAAAGTTTTCCGTGTTGTGAACTTTTTTGACCATTCCCAGACCCAGGACATTTTTTGAGGGCATGAGTCATTTACAGCTCTGCAGTACTTGTGAATATTAGTGACCATTAGCAGTAGATTGAAAGCTGCTGTTTGAGGAAACGGCCTTTGGGTGGCAGCATTTCTACGTTGCCAACTCTGCTTGCTAGGGAAACAGAACCTTGCTGCAAGTTGTGCTTTTTGGTTGCAGATTAGAGTGGAATGTGCCAGGAAAAACCCCCGTAAGGTTTAGCCTCCTAAATTCTTGTTTGTGTCTTTAATTTGTAGTTTTTGTCCGAGGACATTTGATTGAAAAATGTCTTTTGCTCTGGGTGAACAGAATCTTGTTCATTTACACATATACATATATCTATTGATCTTTGGGTCCTTTTCCATGTAGGTTGATACAGAGTGTTGAGTAGACCACTCTTTGTATTCCATAGTTCTTTGGGGATGATATATTTTATATGTGTTAGTATATGTTTGTTAACCCCAATATCCTAATTTATCCATTCCTCACACCTTTTCTTAGCTTAACCATAAGTTTGTCTTCTCAATGTGAGATTGTCTTTCTCTGTGGAAATATGTTCATTTTTATGAATTTTCAAATGACATAAGTGATATCCTAGGACATTTGTGTCTCGCATTCTGAATTACTTCACGTTGTGTGATTATGCCTAGGCTCATCTGTGGTGCTGCCTATGCCATTCTTTTATTTTTTTTCGTGACTCATATTCCAATGTGTCCATATACCACTTCTTCTTTGTCCATTCATTTGTTTATGGACCTTCTTTTTGCCTCCTTGTCTTGGGTATTTCAATATTGCTGCAGTGCACATTTGCCTGCCCCTGTCTTTCCAATTCTGGTGGTCTTAGGTTATATGCCCAAAAGGTGCACTGCCGCATCATATGGTAGCTCAACTTTTTCTTTTAAAGCAGCTCCGTTCAGTTTTCATTAGTGCTGATACCACTTTACATCCCACCAGCAGCTAGAAGGTACACAGTTTTCTAAAACTCCTTCAGCATTTATAGTTTGTAGACTTTTTGCTGATGGTCATTTGACTGGTGTGAGCTGAAACCATTCTGGAGGTTGGATTTGCATGTGGCTACTAATTCCTTATACTGAGCTTTAGGAATGTTCTGTTATTTCTTTTCCTTTCTTTTCTTAAAGAGTGAGTACAACTTCCCTTTTCATATTGACTTCTTGTCAAATTTGTCATGTGTTGAATTTTCTTGCCTATTCCCTACCCCAGGGCATTTTTTGAGGGCAGGTGTCATTTACAGCCCTGCAGGCCTTGTGACTATTAAGCAACCATTAGCACTGGGTTTAAAGCTGCTGTTGTGGGAAACAGCCACAAGGCGGCAGCATTATTACGTTCTCGACTCTTGTTACTAGGGCAACAGTCTTCCTGGTGGTCGTGTTCCGAGGTTGTAAATTAGAGTGGAATGTGCTGGGGCAAGCCCTCAGAAGGATATGTCTCCTTACTTATGTTTGTTTTTTAAATTTAATTTATATTTCTTATCAGAGTAATTTGATTAGAGTGTTGTGATTGCCTGGCCGTACAGAATCTGCTCAATGACTCATATATATGTCTGTTCATCTTCGGATCTTGTTACCATGTATGTTATTACAGAATATTGAGTAGACCTCCTTGGTATTTGGTAGTTTTTTTCTCATTATATATTTTATATGAATTGGTGATTATATAATTCCTATAGTTTATATGTTATATGTTTATAGACATTTAACATACATTAGTATATGTATGTTAGCCCCTTAATCCTAATTTATAAATCGTCCCACCTTTCATTTTGGTTAACCATTAGTTTGTTTTCTAAGTCTGTGAGTGCCTTTCTCTGTTGAAATATGTTCATTTGTGTCAGTTCTTAGATAACGCCTATAAGTGATATCATAGAATATAGGTCTCTTGCTTTCCGACTTACCTCATGTTTTGTGATTATCTCCAGGCTCATTTGTGGTGCCTGAAAGAGCAGTGTTTCACTGTTTTCCATGGCTAATATTCCATTGTGTACATGGATCACTTCTTCTTTATCCATTCCCCTGTGGATGGACATTTTGGTTGCTTCACTGTCTTGTCTATTGTGTATAAGGCTGCAGTATAGCTTTTGCAGCCCGGGTCTTCTCGATTCTGGTCTTCTCAGGTGTGAGCCCCAGTGGTGCACCTGATGGATGGAATGGTACCTCAGTTTTTACTTTCAAACGCAGCTCCTTTCTGTTCTCATCATTGGCTGTTACCCACTTTACATCTCACCAGCAGCTAGAGTGCACATATTTCTCTAAAACCCCGTCAGCATTTATTGTTTGTAGACTTTTTGCTAATGGTCAGTTGACTCGTGTGAGTTGAAACCTTTTTGTAGATTAGATTGTATGAGTCTAATACTTCCTGAGGTTGAGCTTTTATCCATTTTCCTTTTTTCAGAAAGACAGTGAGTAAAATTTACCTCTTCATACAATCTCCTTGAAACATTTGCCTGTTTTGAATTTTTAAATCCATTTCCCACCTCAGCAGAATTTTGAAGGCAGGGGTCTTTACAGCCCTGAGTCCTTGTGAATGTTAAGTGACCATTAGCTGTGGGTTAAAAGCCGCTCTTGCGGGAAACGGCCACAAGGCGGCAGCATTTCTCCTTTACCAAATCTGGTCACTAGGGCAACAGAGCCTTAATGGAAGTCGTGTTCTAGGCTGTAAATTACAATGGAATGTGCCAGGAAAAAGCCATTTAATGTTATGTCTCATTACTTCTTGTTCGTATTTTTAATTTTATTTTTAGTTTTTAATCACAGCAAATTTGATTACAATGTTTTGTTTGTTCTAGGTGTGCAAGATGTGGTTCTTTCATACCTATACATATATCTATTCTTCTTTGGATCCTTTTCCCATGTAGGTTATGGCACAATGTTGAGTAGTCTTCTCTTGGAATTGCGTACGTGATTTGGTGATTATATATTTCACATGTGTTTTTATATGTCTGTTAACCCCAATATAGTAATGTGTCCAATCCTCACACCTTTCCATTTGGTGAACCATACGTTTTTGTACTGAATCTGTGATTGCCTTTCTCCGTGGATATATCTTCATTGGTATCAATTCGTAGGTAACACCTGTAAATGATATGGTAGGATATGTGTCTTTCGCTTTGTCACTTACTAAAAGTTGCGTGATTACTTCTAGACTCATCTATGGTGCTGCAAATGGCATTGTTTCATTCTATCGCTAGCTCATAATCCATCTGTATATGTAGCAATTCTTCTTTGTCCACCCATCTGTCGGTGGACTTTTCGGTGACTTCCATATCTTGGCTATTGTAATATTGTGCAATGCAGATTTGCCTGCCTCTTTCTTTCCAATTCTGTCTTCTTAGGTTATAGGTCCAGGAATAAGCCTCTGGATCATTCGGTAGCTCAATGTTTACCTTTGAAAGACACCGCCACTCTGTTCTCTTTAGTGGCTCTTTCCAGGTTACATCCCACTTAAAGTTGAGGGTTTGCATTTCTCCACAGCACCTTCAGCATTTATTCTTTGTAGTTTTTTAATGATGGTTATTCTGACTGGTGTGAGCTGATACGTCTTTGTGGTTGAATTTGCATGTGTCTCATGATCCGTTCAAACTGAGCTTTAAGGCAGGTCCTTTTCATTTTTCAGGCTGTGAGTACAGCTTAGTTCTTCAAAGTGTTTTCTTAAAGTATGTGTTAAAATTTTTTGGACATTACCTCCCTCAAGACATTTTGCGGTGACCACTAGCACAGGCTTAAACCTGCGTTTGCAGGTAACGGCCAGAGGGCGGCAGTCTTTCTACGTTCCCCACGCTGGTACTAGGGAAACAGACCTTCTGGCCAGTGGTGTTCCTCGGTTATAAATTAGAGTGGAATATGCCTGAATAAACCCACAAATGCTGATGTCTCCTTACTTATGTCTGTCTTTTAAATTTAACTTATATTTATTATTGGAGTAATATTCCATTGTGTACATGGAACAGTTCTTCTTGGTGCATTCCTCTGTTGATGGACATTTTCATTGCTTCCAAATGTTGGCTATGGTAAATATGGCTGGAGTGCAGGATTGCCAGCCTGTGACGTTTTGATTCACATTTTCTCAGGAGATATGCCCAGCAGCGGGTATGACTGATTGACGGGTAGCACAATGTTGATCTTTTCAAGGCACTTCCATTGTGTTTTCATTAGTGGCTCTTACCACGTCCCCCTTAGAGCCGAGTGTACGCCTTCCTCCACAGTCCCTTCAGCATTTATTTTTGGAAACATTTTTGCTGATGCCCATTCTGACTGCTGTGAGCTGATAGGTATTTTGTAATTTGGGTTTGCATGTCTTTAAAAATTCCTTAAATACATCATTTTCCCACACCTTTTTCTTTTCTCTTAAAAGAAAAATCTGTGAGTACAATATACCTCTTGAAACTGTCTTCTTGGAAGGTTGCCCTCTTTTGAAATTTTTGCTCCATTTTTGATCGCAGGATTTATTTGGAGGGCAGGTGTCATTTACAGAATTGCAAGTTGGTGAATATTTAGTGACCTTTAGCAGTGGGTTTATAGCTGCTGTTGTGGGAAATGGGCACAAGGAGGCAGCATTTCTCCATTCCCAAATCTGGGTACTAGGGCAGCAGAGCCTTTCTGGAAGTCGTGTTCCTAGGTTGTAAATTAGAATGGAATGTGCCAGGAGAAACCCCCATAAGTTTAGGTCTCATTACTTCTTGTTTTTGTTATTTTTTTTTAATTGGGGTAAAGACTAGAATATTGTTTGTCCTAGGGGTACACAATCTGGTTCATTTGTATATTATATATGTCTACTCTACAGATCCTCTTCCCATGTAAAATATTACAGAGTGTTCTGTCGACCTCCCTTGCTATATGGTCGGTCTTTTTGAAATATGTATATAATATGTATTTGGATATGTATAGTAACACTAATCTCATTTATCCATTCCCCCCACCTTTCCTTTTAGATGAGCATAGTTGGTTTTCTAAGTCTGTGAGTGTCTTTCTCTGTGGAAATATGTTCACTTGTGTCAGTTATTAGATAATGCCTATAAGGGATATCATAGGATATAGCTCTTCTGCTTTCCGACTTACCTCATGTTTTGTGATTATCTCCAGGCTCATCTCTGGTGCCTCAAAGAGCAGTGTTTCATTGTTTTCCATGGCTAATATTCCATTGTGTACATGGACTCCTTCTTCTTTATCCATTCACCTGTTGATGGACATTTTGGTTGCTTGCCATCTTGGCTATTTTGAATAAGGCTGCAGTGCAGCTTTTGCAGCCTGTGTCTTTTCGATTCTGGTCTTCTCAGGTGAGAGGCCCAGTGGTGTGCCTGCTGGATTGAATGGTACCTCAGTTTTTACTTTTAAACGCAGTTCCTTTCTGTACTCATTATTGGCTGTTAACCACTTTAGATCTCACCAGCACCTAGAGGTTACACAGTTCTCTACAACCCCATCAGCATTTATTGTTTGTAGACTTTTTGCTGACAGTCAGTAGACAGGTGTGAGTTGAAACCTTTTGGTTGATTAGATTGCATGTGTCTAATAATTCCTGAGGTTGAGCTTTTATCCATTTTCCTGTTTTTTTGTTTAAAGAGAGTGAGGAATACTTACCTCTTCATACTATCTTCTTGAAACATTTGCCTGTTTTGAATTTTTTTGTCCATTCCCTACCTGAGCACAATTTTTGATGGCAGGTGTCCTTTACAGCCCTGAGTCCTTGTGAATTTTAAGTGACCATTAGCTGTGGGTTTAAAGCTGCTCTTGCGGGAAACGGCCACAAGGCGGCAGCATTTCTCCTTTACCAAATCTGGTCACTAGGGCAACAGAGCCTTAATGGAAGTCGTGTTCTAGGTTGTAAATGACAAAGGAATGTGCCAGGAAAAAGCCCTTTAAGTTTATGTGTCATTACTTCTTGTTCGTATTTTTAACATAATTTTTATTCTTTATCACAGCAAATTCGATTACAATGGTTTGTTTGTTCTAGGTGTGCAAGATGTGGTTCCTTCACACATATACATATATCTATTCCTCTTTGGAATCTTTTCCCATGTAGGTTATGACACAATGTTGAGTAGTCTTCTCTTGGTATTCTGTAGGTCTTTGGTGATTATATATTTCACGTGTGTTTGTATATCTCTGTTCACCTCAATATGGTGATGTATCCAATCCTCACACCTTTCCATTTGGTGAACCATAAGTTTTTGTACTGAATCTGGGATTGCCTTTCTCTGTGGAAATATCTTCGTTTGTATCAATTTTTAGCTAACACCTATATGTGATATGATAGGATATGTGTCTTTCGCTTTCTCACTTACTCCAAGTTGCGTGATTACTTCTAGACTCATCTATGGTGCTGCAAATGGCATTGTTTCATTTTTTCGCTAGCTCATATTCCATCTGTACATGTAGCAGTTCTTCTTTGTCCACCCATCTGTCGGTGGACTTTTTGGTTACTTCTGTATCTTGGCTATTGTAATACTGTGCAATGCAGATTTGCCTGCCTGTGTCTTTCCAATTCTGTCTTCTTAGGTTATAGGTCCAGGTATAGGTCTACTGGATCATATGGTAGCTCAGCGTTAACCTTTTAAAGGAACCTCCATTCTGTTCTATTTAGTGGCTCTTTCCAGGTTACGTCCCACTTAAAGTTGAGGGTATGCATTTCTCCACAGCACCTTTAGCATTTATTCTTTGTAGTTTATTGCGGATGGTTATTCAGACCGGTGTGAGCTGATACCTCTTTGTGGTTGAATTTCCATGTGTCTCATAATCCGTTGAAATTGAGCTTTAAGGCATGTACTTTTTATTTTTCCAGCTGTGATTACGGCTTAGTTCTTCAAAGTGTTTTCTTAAAGTATGTGTCCCATTTTGAAATATTGTAACCATTACTTTCCTCAAGACATTTTGAGGGCAGGTTTCATTTACAGCCCTGCAGTACTTGTTCATATGAAGTGACCATTAGCCCAGGCTTTAAAGCTGCTTTTGCAGGTAACGGCCAGAGGGTGGCAGCCTTTCTACGTTCCCCACGCTGGTACTTGGGAAACAGACCTACCCGCCAGTGGTGTTCTTCGGTTATAAATTAGAGTGGAATGTGCTCGGATAAACCCACAAATGCTGATGTCTCCTTACATTTGTTTGTTTTTTAAATTTAATTGATATTTTTTACTGGAGTAATATTCCATTGTATACAAGAACCACTTCTTCTTGGTGCATTCCTCTGTTGATGGACATTTGTGTTGCTTCCAAGTGTTGACTATGGTAAATATTGCTGGCGTACAGGTTTGCCAGCCTGTGACCTTTTGATTCTCATTTTCTCAGGAGATAGGCCCAGCAGATGGTATGCTTGATTCACTGGTAGCTCAATGTTTACCTTTTCAAAGCACCTCCATCGTGTTTTCATTAGTGGCTCTTCCCACGTCCCCCTTAGAGCTGAGGGTACACATTTCTCCACAATCCCTTCAGCATTTATTGTTTGCAGCATTTTTGCTGATGGACATTCTGCCTGGTGTGAGCTGATAGGTTTTTGTAAATTGGGTTTGAATGTCTTTAAAAATTCCTAGAATTTATCATTTTTTCCAGGCGTTTTTCTATTCTGGTATAAAAACAAAGTGTGAGTACAGTATACCTCTTGAAATTATCTTCTTGAAAGATTGCCCTCTTTTTAATATTCTGGTGGATTTTCGTCCCCAGGGTATTTTTTGGAAGGCAGGTGTCATTTACAGGCCTGCAATGTGTGTCAATATTTAGTAACCACTAGCACTGGGTTTAAGCTGCCGTTGTACGAAACGGCCACAAGGCAGGAGCATTTCTCCATTAACAAATCTGGTTACTAGGGCAGCAGAGCCGTTCTGGAAGTGGTTTTCCTAGCTTGTAGATTTGAATGGAATGTGCCAGGAAAACCCCCCATAAGTTTATGTCTCATTACTTCTAGTCCGTTGTTTTAATTTTTTAAATTGGGGTAATGTTTAGAATGTTGTTTGTCCAAGGTGTACACACTCTGGTTCATCTACACATTATATATATCTATATATGTCGAGATCCTCTTCCCATGTAAATTATTACAGAGTGTTCCGTAGACCTCCCTTGCTATATGGTGGGTCTCTTGGATATATGTATATAATATGTATTTGCATACATATGGTAACGCTAATCTTCATTTATCCAATCCCCCCACTTTTCCTTTTAGATAAGCATAGTTTTTTTTCTAAGTCTCTGAGTGCCTTTCTCTGTGGAAACATGTTCATTTGTGTCAGTTCTTAGATAACGCCTATAAGTGATATCATAGAATATAGGTCTCTTGCTTTCCGACTTACCTCATGTTTTGTGATTATCTCCAGGCTCATTTGTGGTGCCTCAAAGAGCAGTGTTTCACTCTTTTCCACGGCTAATATTCCATTGTGTACATGGACCACTTCTTTTTTATCCATTCCCCTGTGGATGGACATTTTGGTTGCTTCACTGTCTTGTCTATTGTGAATAAGGCTGCAGTACAGCTTTTGCAGCCCGGGTCTTCTCGATTCTGGTCTTCTCAGGTGTGAGGCCCAGTGGTGCACCTGCTGGATGGAATGGTACCTCAATTTTTACTTTCAAACGCAGCTCCTTTCTGTTCTCATCATTGGCTGTTAACCACTTTACATCTCACCAGCAGCTAGAGGGTACACAGTTCTCTAAAACCCCGTCAGCATTTATTGTTTGTAGACTTTTTGCTAATGGTCAGTTGACTCGTGTGAGTTGAAACCTTTTTGTAGATTAGATTGTATGAGTCTAATACTTCCTGAGGTTGAGCTTTTATCCATTTTCCTTTTTTCAGAAAGACAGTGAGTAAAATTTACCTCTTCATACAATCTCCTTGAAACATTTGCCTGTTTTGAATTTTTAAATCCATTTCCCACCTCAGCAGAATTTTGAAGGCAGGGGTCTTTACAGCCCTGAGTCCTTGTGAATGTTAAGTGACCATTAGCTGTGGGTTAAAAGCCGCTCTTGCGGGAAACGGCCACAAGGCGGCAGCATTTCTCCTTTAC
Organism: Balaenoptera physalus; assembly: GCF_965194825.1. NCBI lineage: Eukaryota > Metazoa > Chordata > Mammalia > Artiodactyla > Balaenopteridae > Balaenoptera > Balaenoptera physalus. Next base: position 159,815 of record NW_028126383.1, read on the forward strand.
CAAATCTGGTCACTAGGGCAACAGAGCCTTAATGGAAGTCGTGTTCTAGGCTGTAAATTACAATGGAATGTGCCAGGAAAAAGCCATTTAATGTTATGTCTCATTACTTCTTGTTCGTATTTTTAATTTTATTTTTAGTTTTTAATCACAGCAAATTTGATTACAATGTTTTGTTTGTTCTAGGTGTGCAAGATGTGTTTCTTTCATACCTATACATATATCTATTCTTCTTCGGAACCTTTTCCCATGTAGATTATTACACAATGTTGAGGAGTCTTCTCTTGGAATTGCGTTCGTCTTTGGTGATTATATATTTCACATGTGTTTTTATATGTCGGTTAACCCCAATATAGTAATGTGTCCAATCCTCACACCTTTCCATTTGGTGAACCATACGTTTTTGTACTGAATCTGTGATTGCCTTTCTCCGTGGATATATCTTCATTGGTATCAATTCGTAGGTAACACCTGTAAATGATATGGTAGGATATGTGTCTTTCGCTTTGTCACTTACTAAAAGTTGCGTGATTACTTCTAGACTCATCTATGGTGCTGCAAATGGCATTGTTTCATGTTATCACTAGCTCATAATCCATCTGTACATGTAGCAGTTCTTCTTTGTCCACCCATCTGTCGGTGGACTTTTCGGTGACTTCCATATCTTGGCTATTGTAATATTGTGCAATGCAGATTTGCCTGCCTCTTTCTTTCCAATTCTGTCTTCTTAGGTTATAGGTCCAGGAATAAGCCTCTGGATCATATGGTAGCTCAATGTTTACCTTTGAAAGACACCGCCACTCTGTTCTCTTTAGTGGCTCTTTCCAGGTTACATCCCACTTAAAGTTGAGGGTTTGCATTTCTCCACAGCACCTTCAGCATTTATTCTTTGTAGTTTTTTACTGATGGTTATTCTGACTGGTGTGAGCTGATACGTCTTTGTGGTTGAATTTGCATGTGTCTCATGATCCGTTCAAACTGAGCTTTAAGGCAGGTCCTTTTCATTTTTCAGGCTGTGAGTACAGCTTAGTTCTTCAAAGTGTTTTCTTAAAGTATGTGTTAAAATTTTTTGGACATTACCTCCCTCAAGACATTTTGCGGTGACCATTAGCACAGGCTTAAACCTGCGTTTGCAGGTAACGGCCAGAGGGCGGCAGTCTTTCTACGTTCCCCACGCTGGTACTAGGGAAACAGACCTTCCGGCCAGTGGTGTTCCTCGGTTATAAATTAGAGTGGAATGTGCCTGAATAAACCCACAAATGCTGATGTCTCCTTACTTATGTCTGTCTTTTAAATTTAACTTATATTTATTATTGGAGTAATATTCCATTGTGTACATGGAACAGTTCTTCTTGGTGCATTCCTCTGTTGATGGACATTTTCATTGCTTCCAAATGTTGGCTATGGTAAATATGGCTGGAGTGCAGGATTGCCAGCCTGTGACGTTTTGATTCACATTTTCTCAGGAGATAGGCCCAGCAGTGGGTATGACTGATTGACGGGTAGCTCAATGTTGACCTTTTCAAGGCACGTCCATTGTGTTTTCATTAGTGGCTCTTACCACGTCCCCCTTAGAGCCGAGTGTACGCCTTCCTCCACAGTCCCTTCAGCATTTATTTTTGGAAATATTTTTGCTGATGGCCATTCTGACTGCTGTGAGCTGATAGGTATTTTGTAATTTGGGTTTGCATGTCTTTAAAAATTCCTAAAATACATCATTTTCCCACACCTTTTTCCTTTCTCTTAAAAGAAAAAGCTGTGAGTACAATATAGGTCTTGAATTTGCCTTCATGGAAGTTTGCCCTCTTTTAAAATTTTTGCTCCATTTTTGATCGCAGGATTTATTTGGAGGGCAGGTGTCATTTACAGAATTGCAAGTTGGTGAATATTTAGTGACCTTTAGCAGTGGGTTTAAAGCTGCTGTTGTGAGAAATGGCCACAACGAGGCAGTGTTTCTCCATTCCCAAATCTGGGTACTACGGCAGCAGAGCCTTTCTGGAAGTCGTGTTCCTAGGTTGTAAATTAGAATGGAATGTGCCAGGAGAAACCCCCATAAGTTTAGGTCTCATTACTTCTTGTTTTTGTTAATTTTTTTAATCGGCGTAAAGACTAGAATATTGTTTGTCCTAGGGGTACACAATGTGGTTCATTTGTACATTATATATGTCTACTCTACAGATCCTCTTCTCATGTAAAATATTACAGAGTTTTCTGTAGACCTGTCTTGCTATAAGGTTGGTCTTTTTGAAATATGTATATAATATGTATTTGGATATGTATAGTAACACTAATCTCATTTATCCATTCCCCCCACCTTTCCTTTTAGATGAGCATAGTTGGTTTTCTAAGTCTGTGAGTGTCTTTCTCTGTGGAAATATGTTCATTTGTGTCAGTTATTAGATAACGCCTATAAGGGATATCATAGGATATAGGTCTTTTTCTTTCCGACTTACCTCATGTTTTGTGATTATCTCCAGGCTCATCTCTGGTGCCTCAAAGCACAGTGTTTCATTGTTTTCCATGGCTAATATTCCACTGTGTACATCGACCCCTTCTTCTTTATCCATTCACCTGTTGATGGACATTTCGGTTGCTTGCCATCTTGGCTATTTTGAATAAGGCTGCAGTGCAGCTTTTGCAGCCTGTGTCTTTTCGATTCTGGTCTTCTCAGGTGAGAGGCCCAGTGGTGTGCCTGCTGGATTGAATGGTAGTACAGTTTTTACTTTTAAAAGCAGTTCCTTTCTGTTCTCATTATAGGCTGTTAACCACTTTACATCTCACCAGCACCTAGAGGTTCCACAGTTCTCTACAACCCCATCAGCATTTATTGTTTGTAGAGTTTTTGCTGACGATCGTTCGACAGGTGTGAGTTGAAACCTTATGGTTGATTAGATTGCATGAGTCTAATAATTCCAGAGTTTTAACTTTTAAACATGTTCCCCTAAACCTAACCCTAACTCTCAGCTGTACTTGACGGCTTCTGCCTCCAGTAGATTTCCTAAGCACTACTGATTTAAGGAACAATTTAAAAAGAGAATCCTAATGTGATTTCTTTATAATGGATATGTTCCTTATCTTATCCTAGTGTCTAAACTCTTCTCCCTGGCTGGACCCCAAATAATATTACTTTATGTGCTAAGTGGTATCTAGAGAGTGGGATAGGTTTAATAAATACCCTAACCCTAACGCATACCCTAACCCTAACCCCTACCCTAAACCTAACAAATACCCTAATTCTAACCCGTACCCTATACCGAGCTCTAACCCTAAAACTAACCGTAACCTTAACCCTATCCCATAGCCTATGTCTTACAATAATCTGTAACCAAACGCGTACCCTACGCCGTACCCTAATCTGTACCCGAACCCGTACACTAAGCTGTATCGTAACCCTAAACCTAACCCTAAGCTACCCTTGACTGCTTCTAGCTCCAATAGATTTCTTAAGCACTAGTTTTTAAGGAAAAGTTTAAAAAGAGAATCCTAGTGTGATTTCTGTAGAACGGGTGTGCTCCTTATCTTATCCTAGTGTCTAAACTCTTCTCCATTGCTGGACCCCAAATAATATTCCTTTTCGTGCTAAGTTGTTGCTAGAGAGTGGGATAGGTTTAATAAATACCCTAACCCTAACACGTAACCTAACCCTAACCCCTAACCTAACTCTAACACGTACCCTAATACTAACCCGTACCCTAAACCGAGCCCTAACACTAAAACTAACCCTAACCCTAACCCTACCCAATACCTTATGCCGTACAAGAACCCGTACCCGAACCCGTACCCTAAGCCGTAACCTAACCCTAACTCTGTCCCTAAAGCTAATCCTAAGCTACCGTTGAGAGCTTCTGCCTCCAATAGATTTCCTAAGCACTAGTGTTTTAAGGAACAGGTTAAAAAGAGAATCCTAATGTGATTTCTTGATAATGGGTGTGTTCCTTATCTTATCCTAGTGTCTAAACACTTCTCCGGAGCTAGAACCCAAATAATACTCATTAACGTGCTAACTGGTATCCAGAGAGTGGGATAGGTTTAATAAATACCCTAACCCTAACGCGTTCCCTAACCCTAAGCACTACCCTAGCAATAACTCGTACCCTAATACTAACCCGTACCCTACACCGAGCCTTAACCCTAACCCTAACCCAAATACATACCCTACGATGTAACCTAACCCATACCCGAAATCGTACCCTAAGCAATACACTAAACCTAACCCTAAACCGAAGCTACCCTTGATTCCTTCTGCCTCCGAAAAATTTCCTAAGCACTAGTGTTTTAAGGAACAGGTTAAAAAGAGAATCCTAATGTGATTTCTTTATAATATGTGTGTACGTTATCTTATCCTAGTGTCTAAACTCTTCTCCATGGCTGGACCCCAAATAATATTCCTTTACGAGATAAGTGGAATCTAGAGAGTGGGCTAGGTTTACTAAATACCCTAACCCTAATGCGTACCCTAAACCTAACATCTACCCTAACCCTAACACGAACCCTAATCCTAACCCGTACCCTAAACCGAACCCTGACACTAAAACTAACCCTAACCCTAAATCTAAACCTAAGCCTGACCCTAACCCTCACGCGTACACTAACCCTAACCCCTACCATAACCCTAACATGTACCCTAATACTAACCCATACCTGAAACCGAGCCCTAACCCTAAAACTAACCCTAAACTTAAACCATACCCCACGCCGTACCCGAACACGTACCCGAACCCGTACCCGAACCCATACCCAAATCCTTACCCTAACCCTAAACCTAACCCTAACCCTAACACTAACCCTAAGCTACCCTTGACTGCTTCTGCCTGCAATCGATTTCCTAAGCACTAGTATTTTAAGGAACAGGTTAACAAGAGAATCCTAATGTGATTTCTTTATAATATGTGTGTACGTTATCTTATCCTAGTGTCTAAACTCTCCTCCATGGCTGGACCCCAAATAATATTACTTTATGTGCTAAGTGGTATTTAGAGTGTGGGATAGGTTTAATAAATACCCTAACCCTAACGCATACCATAACCCTAAACCTTACACGAACCCTAACACATAACGTAAATCTAACCCGTATCCTAAACCGAGACTTAACCCTAAAACTAAACCTAACCCTAAGCCGAACCCATACAGTACGCCATACCCTAACCCATACCCAAATCCGTACCCAAAACCGTACCCTAAGCCGTACCCGAAACCTAACCATAACCCTAACCCTAACACTAAGGTACCCTTGACTGCTTCTGCCTCCATTAGATTTCCTAAGCACTAGTGTTTTAAGGAAAAGGTTAAAAAGAGAATCCTAATGAGATTTATTTATAATGGGTTTGTACCTTATCTTATCCTAGTGTCTAAGCTCTTCTCCATGTCTGGACCACAAATAATATTTCTTTACGTGCTAAGTGGTATCTAGAGAGGGGGATAGGTTTAATAAATACCCTAACCCTAACGCATACCCTAACCCTAACCCCTATCCTAACCCTAACATGTACCCTAATTCTAAACTGTATCCTAAACCAAGCCCTGACCGTAAAACTAACCCTAACCCTAACCGTAACCATACCATACGCCATACACGAACCCGTACCCTAAGTCGTACCTTAATCCTAACCCTAACCCTAACACTAAGCTACCCTTCACTGCTTCTGCCTCCAATAGATTTCCTAAGCACTAGTGTTTTAAGGAACAGGTCAAAAAGAGAATCGTAATGTGATTTCTTTATAATGGGTGTGCTCCTTAACTTATCCTAGTGTCTAAACTATTCTCAATGGCTGGACCCCAAATAATATTCCTTTATGTGCTAAGTGGTATCTGTAGAGAGGGATAGGTTTAATAAATACCCTAAACCTTATGCGCACCCTTACCCTAACCCATAGCACTAGCCTAACACGTACCCTAATCGTAACCCATACCCTAAACCGATCCCACACCCTAAAACTAACCATAACCCTAACCCTAGCCCATAACCTACGCCGTACCCTAACCGATACCCGAACACGTACACTAAGCCGAACACTAAACCTAACCATAAACCTAAGCTACCCTTTATTGCTTGTGGCTCCGAAAGATGTCCTAAGCACCAGTGTTTTAAGGAAGAGTATGAATAGACAATCCTAATCTGATTGCTTTATAATGGGTATGTTCCTTATCCTATCCTAGTGTCTAAACTCTTCTTCCTGGCTGGACCCCAAATAATATAACTTTATGTGTTAATGGTATCTAGGGAGTGTGATAGGTTTAATAAATACCCTAACCCTAACGCGTACCATAACCCTAACCCTTACCCTAACCCTAACCCTAACCCTAAGCTACCCTTGACTCCTTCTGCCTCCATTCGATGTACTAAGAACAAGTGTTTTAAGGAACAGGTTAAAAAGAGAATCCTAATGTGATTTCTTTATAATGGGTGTGTTCCTTATCTTATCCTAGTGTCTAAACTCTTCACCATCACTGGAACCCAAGTAATATTGCTTGACGTGCTAAGTGGTATCTAGAGAGTGGGATAGGTTTAATAAATACCCTAACCCTAACGCGTAACCTATCCTAACACCTATCCTAACCCTAACACGTACCCTATTAGTAACCCGTACCCTAAACCGAGACCTGACCCTAAAACTAACCCTAACCCTACCCCTAACACATACCCTATGCCATACCCGAAACTGTACCCTAATTCGTACCTTAACCCTAACCCAAACCGTAACGCGTACCCTAACCCTAACCCCTATCCTAAACCTAACACGTGCCCTAATCCTAACCCGTTCCCTAAACCGAGCTCTAACACTAAACCTAACCCTAAACCATACCCTATGCCGTACCCGAACCCGTATCCGAACCCGTACCCTAAGCCGTACCCTAACCCTAACCCTAAACCTAAGCTACCCTTGACTGCTTCTGGCTCCAGTAGATTTCTAAGCACTAGTTTTTTGAGGAAGAATTTAAAAAGAGAATCCTAATGTGATTTATTTATAATGGGTGTGTACCGTAACTTATCCTAGTGTCTAAACTCTTCTCCATGTCTGGACACTAACTAGTATACCTTTACGTGCTAAGTGGTATGTAGAGAGTGGGATAGGATTAATAAATATCCTAACGCTAATTCGTACCCTAACCCTAACACCTACCCTAACCCTAACACGTACCCTAATACTTACCCGTACCCTAAACCGAGCCCTAACCCTAAAACTAACCTTAACCCTAACCCTAAACCATACTCTACGCCATACCCGAATCCGTACCCGAACCTGTACCGTAAGCCATACCCTAACCCTAATCCTAACCCTAAGCTTCCCTTGCCTGCTTCTGCCTCCAATAGATTTCCTAAGCACTAGTGTTTTAAGGAACAGGTTAAAAAGAGAATCCTAATGTGATTTCTTTATAATGGGTGTGTTCCTTATCTTATCCTAGTGTCTAAACTCTTCTCCATGGCTGGACCCCCAAATAATATTCCTTTACGTGCTAAGGGGTATCTAGAGAGTGGGATAGGTTTAATAACTACCATAAACCTAACGCGTACCCTAACCCTAACCCGTACCCGAACCGTAACATGTACCCTAATCCTAACCCGTACCCTAAACCGAGCCCTAACCCTAATAATAACCCTAACCCTAATCCTAACCCATACCCTACGCCGTAACCGAACCCATACTCTATGCCGTACACTAACCCTAAACCTAACCCTAAACCGAGCCCTAACCCTAACACTAACCCTAAAATTAACCCATGCCCTACGCCGTACACGTACGCATACCCGATTCCTTGCCCTAAGCCGTACCCTAACCATAACCCTAATCCTAATCCTAACCCATAAAGTACGGCGTAACCTAACCCATACCCGATCCCTTGCCCTAAGCCGTACCCTAACCCTAACCCTAAACTTAACCCATACCCTACGCCGTACCCAAACCCGTACCCTAAGCCATACCCTAACCCTAACCCTAACCCTAACACATACCCTACGCCGTACACGAACCCGTACCCGATCCCGTAACCTAAGCCGTACCCTAACCCTAACCCTAACCCTAAACCTAACCCTAACCCTAAGCTACCCTTGACTGCTTCTGCCTCCAATAGATTTCCTAAGCACTAGTGTTGTAAGGAACAGGTTAAAAAGAGAATCCTAATGTGATTTCTTTATAATGGGTGTTTTCCTTACTTTATCCTATTGTCTAAACTCTTTCCATGGCTGGACCCCCAAATAAGTTTCCTTTTTGTGCTAAGGGGTACCTAGAGAGTGGGATAGGTTTAATAACTACCCTAAACCTAACGCGTACCCTAACCCTAACCCCTACCATAAACCTATCACGTACCCTAATCCTAACCCGTACCCTAAACCGAGCCCTAACCCTAACACTAACCCTAACCCTAAACCTCATCCATACCCTGCGCCGTACCCGAACCCGTACCCAAAGCCATACCCTAACCCTAACCCTAACCCTAACCATAACCCATATCCTACGCCGTACCCGAACCCGTACCCGAAACCGTACTCTAAGCCGTACCCTAACCCTAACTCTAACCATAACCCTAACCCTAACAATAAGCTACCCTTGACTGCTTCTGCGTCCAATAGATTTCCTAAGCACTAGTGTTTTAAGGAACAGTTTAAAATATAGAATCCTAATGTGATTTCTTTATACTGGGTGTGTTCCTTATCTTATCCTAGAGTCTAAACTCTTCTCCATGGCTGGACCCCCAAATAATATTCCTTTACGTGCTAAGGGGTATCTAGAGAGTGGGATAGTTTTAATAACTATCTTAACCCTAACGCGTACCCTAACCCTAACCCCTACCCTAACTTTAACAGTACCCTAATCCTAACACGTGCCCTAAACCGAGCCGTAACCCTAACACTAACCCTAACCCTAACCCATACCCTACGCCGTACCCGAACCCGTACGTGAACCCGTACCCAAAGGCGTACCCTAACACTAACCCTAACCCTAACCCTAACCCTAAGCTACCCTTGAGTGCTTCTGCCTCCAATAGATTTCCTAAGCACTAGTGTTTTAAGGAACAGGTTAAAAAGAGAATCCTAATGTGATTTCTTTATAATGGGGGTGTTCCTTATCTTATCCTAGTGTCTAAACTCTTCTCCATGGCTGGACCCCCCAAATAATATTCCTTTATGTGTTAAGGGGTAATTAGACAGTGGGAAAGGTTTAATAACTACCCTAACCCTAACGCGTACCCTAACGCTAACCCTAACCCTAACCCTAACCATAAACCTAACCCATACCCTACGCCGTATCCGAACCCGTACCATAAGCTGTACCCTAACCCTAACCCTAACCCTAACGCTAACACGTACCCTAATCCTAACCCGTGCCCTAAACCGAGCCCTAAACCTAACACTAACCCCAACCCTAAACCTAACCAATACCCTACACCGTACGCGAACCCCTACCCGAACCCATACCCTAAGCCATACCCTAACCCTAACCCTAACCCTAACCCTAAGCTACCCTTCACTGCTTCTGCCTCCAAGAGATTTCCTAAACACTACTGTTTTAAGGAACAGGTTAAAAAGAGAATCCTTATATGATTACTTTATAATGGGTGTGTTCCTTATCTTATCCTAGTGTCTAAACTCTTCTCCATGGCTGTACCCCCAAATAATATTCCTTTATGTGCTAAGGGGTATCTAGAGAGTAGGATAAATTTAATAACTACCCTAACCCTAACGCGTACACTAACCCTAACCCCTAACCTAACCCTAACACGTACCCTAATCCTAACCCGTACCCTAAACCTAGCCCTAACCCTAACCCTTACCCTAACCCATACCCTACGCCGTACCCGATCCCGTACCCAAACCCGTACTCTAAGGCGTACCCTAATGGTAACACTAACCCTAACCCTAACCTTAAACCATACCCTACGCTGTACTAGAACCCTTACACGAACCCGTACCCTAAGCCGTACCCTAAGCCTAACACTAAAAATAAGCTACTCTTGACTGCTTCTGCCTCCAAAAGATTTCCTAAGCACTAGTGTTTTCAGGAAAAGGTTAAAAAGAGAATCCTAATGTGATTTCTTTATAATGGGTGTGTTCCCTATCTTATCCCAGTGTCTAAACTCTTCTCCATGGCTAGACCCCCAAATAATATTCCATTCCGTGCTAAGGGGAATCTAGAAAGTGGGATACGTTTAATAACTACGCTAACCCTAACGCGTACCCTAACCCTAACCCCTACCCTAACCCTAACACGTACCCTAAACCTAACCCGTACCTTAAACCGAGCCCTAACCCTAACACTTACCCTGTGCCTAACCCTAACCCATACCCTGCGCCGTACCCGAACCCGTACCCAAACCCGTACCCTAAGCCGTACCCTAACCCTAACCCTAACCCACCCTTGACTGCTTGTGGCTCCAATAGATTTCCTAAGCACTAGTGTTTTAAGGAACAGGTTAAAAAAGAGAATCCTAATGTGATTTCTTTATAATGGGTGTGCTCCTTATCTTATCCTAGTGTCTAAACTCTTCTCCATGGGTGGACACCCAAATACTATTCCTTTATGTGCTAAGGGGTATCTAGAGAGTGGGATTGATTTAATAACTACCCTATCCCTAACACGTACCCTAACCCTAACACCTACCCTAATCCTAACATATACCCTAATCCTAACACGTACCCTAAACAGAGCCCTAACCCTAACCCTAACCCTAACCCTAACCCATACCCTACGCCGTACCCGAACTCATACCCGAACCCATACCCTAAGCTGTACCCTAACCCTAACCTGAACCGTAATGCTAACGCTAAGCTACCCTTGACTGCTTCTGCCTCCAGTAGATTTCCTAAGCACTAGTGTTTTAAGGAACAGGTTAAAGAGAGAATCCTAATGTGATTTCTTTATAATGGGTGTGTTCCTTATCTTATCCTAGTGTCTAAACTCTTCACCATGGCTGGACCCTCAAATAATATTCCTTTATGTGCTAAGGGGTATCTAGAGAGTGGGATAGGTTTAATAACTACCTTAAACCTAACGCGTACCCTAACACTAACCCCTACCTTAACCCTAACATGTACCCTAATCCTAACCCGTACCCTAAACCGAGCCCTAAACCAACCCTAACCCTAACCCTAACTCTAACCCTAATCCATAACCTACGCCATACCCGAACCCGTACCCTAAGCCGTACCCTAAGCCTAACCCTAACCCTAACCCTAACACGTACACTAATCCTAATCCATACCCTAAACCGAGCCCTAACCCTAACACTAACCCTAACCCTAACCCTTACCCATACCCTACGCCGTACCCGAACCCATCCCCGAACCCGTACCCTAAGCCATACCCTAAACCTAACCCTAAGCCTAACCCTAACCCTAGGGTACCCTTATCTGCTTCTGCCTCCAATACATTTCCTAAGCACTAGTGTTTTAAGGAACAGCTTAAAAAGAGAATCCTAATGTGATTTCTTTATAATGGGTGTGTTCCTTATCTTATCCTAGTGTCTAAACTCTTCTCCATGGCAGGACCCCCAAATAATATTCCTTTACATGCTAAGGGGAATCTAGAGAGTGGGATAGGTTTAATAACTATCTTAACCCTAAAGCGTACCCTAACCCTAACCCCTACCCTAACCTTAACACGTACCCTAATCCTAACCCGTACCCTAAACCGAGCCATAACCCTAACACTAACCCTAACCCTAACCCTAACCCATACCCTACACCGTACCCGAACCCGTACGTGAACCCGTACCCTAAGCCGTACCCTAACACTAACCCAACCCTAACCCTAACCCTAAGCGACCCTTGACTACTTCTGCCTCCAATAGATTTTCTAAGCACTAGTGTTTTAAAAAACAGGTTAAAAAGAGAATCCTAATGTGATTTCTTTATAATGGGTGTGTTCCTTATTTTATCCTAGTGTCTAAACTCTTCTCCATGGCTGGACCCACAAATAATATTCCTTTATGTGTTAAGGGGTAATTAGACAGTGGGATAGGTTTAATAACTACGCTAACCCTAACGCACCCCTAACCCTAACCCCTACCCTAACCCTAAACCTAACACGTAACCTAATCCTAACCCATAACCTATACCGACCCCTAACCCTAACACTAAACCTAACCCTAACCCTAACCCATACCCTACGCCGTATCCGAACCCGTATCCTAAGCCGTACCCTAACCCTAACCCTAACCCTAACCCATACCCTACGCCGTACCCAAAACCTTACCCGAACCCGTACACTAAGCCATACCCTAAACCTAACCCTAACACTAACCCAAAGAAACCCTTGACTGCTTCTGCCTCCAATAGATTTCCTAAGCACTAGTGTTTTAAGGAACAGGTGAAAAAGAGAATCCTAATGTGATTTCTTTATAATGGATGCGTTCCATATCTTATTCTAGTGTCTAAACTCTTCTCCATGGCTGGTCCCCCAAATAATATTCCTTTACGTGCTAAGGGTTATCTAGAGAGTGGGATAGGTTTAATAACTACCCTAACTCTAACTCGTACCCTAACCTTAACCCGTACCCTAACCCTAACACATACCCAAATCCTAACCCGTACCGTACACCGTGCCCTAACCCTAAAAAAAACCCTAACACTAACCCATACCCTACGCCATACCCGAACCAAAACCCGAAGCAGTATCCTAAGCCGTACCCTAACCCTAACCCTATCCGTAACTCTAAAACTAAGCTACCCTTGACTGCTTCTGCCTCCAATAGATTTCCTAAGCGCTAGTGTTTTAAGGAACAGGTTAAAAAGAGAATCCTAATGTGATTTCTTTATAATGGTTGTTTTCCTTAACTTATCCTATTGTCTAAACTCTTACCATGGCTGCACCCCCAAATAATATTCCTTTATGTGCTAAGGGGTATCTAGAGAGTGGGATAGGTTTAATAACTACCCTAAACCTAACGCGTACCCTAACACTAACACGTACCCTAATCCTAACCCGTACCCTAAACCGAGCCCTAACCCTAACACTAACCCTAACCATAACCCTAATACATACCGTACGCCGTACCCGAACCCGTACCCTAAGCCGTACCCTAATCCTAACCCTAAGCCTAACCCTAACCCTAGGCTACCCTTGACTGCTTCTGCCTCAAATAGATTTCCTAAGCACTAGTGTTTTAAGGAACAGCTTAAAAAGAGAATCCTAATGTGATTTCTTTATAATGGGTGTGTTCCTTATCTTATCCTAGTGTCCAAACGCTTCTCCATGGCTGGACCCCAAAATAATATTCCTTTACGTGCTAAGGGGTATCTAGAGAGTGGGATAGGTTTAATAACTACCCTAACCCTAACGCGTACCCTAACCCTAACCCCTACCCTAACCCTAACATGTACCCTAATCCTAATCCGTACCCTAAACCGAGCCCTATCCGTAACACTAACCCTAACCCTAACCCTAACCCATACCCTATGCCGTACACGAACCCCTCCCCGAACCCGTACCCTAAGCCGTACCCTAACCCAAACCATAAGCCTAACGCTAACCCTAGGCTACCCTTGACTGCTTCTGCCTCCAATAGATTTCCTAAGCACTAGTGTTTTAAGGAACAGCTTAAAAAGAGAATCCTAATGTTATTTCTTTATAATGGGTGTGTTGCTTATCTTATCCTTGTGTCGAAACTCTTCTCCATGGCTGGACCCCCAAATAATATTTCTTTACGTGCTAAGGGGTATCTAGAGAGTGGGATAGGTTTAATAACTACCCTAACCCTAACGCGTACCCAAATACTAACCTCTACCCTAACCCTAACACGTACCCTAATCCTAACCCGTACCCTAAACCGAGCCATAACCTTAACACTAACCCTAACCCTAACCCATACCCTACGCCGTACCCAAACCCCTCCCCGAACCCGTACCCTAAGCCTAACCCTAAGCCTAACCCTAAGCCTAACCCTAACCCTAGGCTACCCTTGACTGCTTCTGCCTCAAATAGATTTCCTAAGCACTAGTGTTTTTTTTTTTAATTTATTTATTTATTTTTGCTGCGTTGGGTCTTCGTTTCTGTGCGAGGGCTTTCTCTAGTTGTGGCAAGCGGGGGCCTCTCTTCATCGCGGTGCGCGGGCCTCTCACTATCGCGGCCTCTCTTGCTGTGGAGCACATGCTCCAGACGCGCAGTCTCAGTAATTGTGGCTCACGGCCCAGTTGCTCCGTGGCATGTGGGATCTTCCCAGACCAGGGCTCGAACCCGTGTCCCCTGCATTGGCAGGCAGATTCTCAACCGCTGCGCCACCAGGGAAGCTCCAGCACTAGTGTTTTAAGGAACAGCTTAAAAAGAGAATCCTAAAGTGATTTCTTTATAATGGGTGTGTTCCTTATCTTATCCTAGTGTCTAAACGCTTCTCCATGGCAGGTCCCCCAAATAATATTCCTTTACGTGCTAAGGGGTATCTATAGAGTGGGATAGGTTTAATAACTACCCTAACCCTAACGCGCACCCTAACCCTAACCCCTACCCTAACCCTAACACGTACCCTAATCGTAATCCGTACCATAAACCGAGCCATAACCCTAACACTAACCCTAACCCTAACCCTAACCCATAGCCTACGCCGAACCCGAACGCCTCCCCGAAACCATACCCTAAGCTGTTCCCTAACCCTAACGCTAACCCTAACCCTAACCCTAGGCTAACCTTGACTGCTTCTGCCTCCAATAGATTTCCTAAGCACTAGTGTTTTAAGGAACAGCTTAAAAAGAGAATCCTAATGGGATTTCTTTATAATGGGTGTGTTCCTTATCTTATCCTTGTGTCTAAACTCTTCTCCATGGCTGGACCCCCAAATAATATTCCTTTACTGCTAAGAGGTATCTAGAGAGTGGGATAGGTTTAATAACTACCCTACCCCTAACGCGTACCCTAACCCTAACCCCTACCCTAACCCTAACACTTACCCTAATCCTAACCCGTACCCTAAACCGAGCCCTAACCGTAACACTAACCCTAACCCTAACCCTAACCCTAATGCGTACCCTAACCCTAACCCCTACCCTAACCCTAACACGTACCCTAATCGTAACCCGTACCCTAAACCGAGCCCTAACCCTAACAATAACCCTAACTCTAACCCCTACCCTACGCCATACCCGAACCCCTCCCTGAACCCGTACCTTAAGCCGTACCCTAACCCTAACCCTAAGCCTAAACCTACCCCTAGGCTACCCTTGACTGCTTCTGCCTCCCATAGATTTCCTAAGCACTAGTGTCTTAAGGAACAGCTTAAAAAGAGAATCCTAATGTGATTTCTTTATAACGGGTGTGTTCCTTATATTATCCTAGTGTCTAAACTCTTCTCCATGGCTGGACCCCAAATAATATTCCTTTACGGGCTAAGGGGTATCTAGAGAGTGGCATAGGTTTAATAACTACCCTAAACCTAACGCGTACCCCAACCCTAACCCCTACCCTAACCATAACACGTACCCTAATCCTAACCCGTACCCTAAACCGAGCCCTAACCCTAACACTAACCCTAACCCTAACCCATATCCTACTCCGTACACGAACCCCTCCCCGAACCCGTATCCTAAGCCGTACCGTAACCCTAAGCTACCCTTGACTGCTTCTCCCTCCAATAGATTTCCTAAGCACTAGTGTTTTAAGGAAGAGCTTAAAAAGAGAATCCTAATGTGATTTCTTTATAATAGGTGTGTTCCTTATCTTATCCTAGTGTCTAAACTCTTCTCCTTGGTGGACCCCCAAATAATATTCCTTTACGTGCTAAGGGGTATCTAGAGAGTGGGATAGGTTTAATAACTACCCTAACCCTAACGCGTTCCCTAACCCTAACCCCTACCCTAACCCTAACACGTAACCTAATCCTAACCCGTAACCTAAACCGAGCCATAACCCTAACCCTAACCCTAACACTAACCCATACCCTACGCCGTACCCAAACCCCTCCCCGAACCCGTACCCTAAGCCGTAGCCTAACACTAACACTAAGCCTAACCCTAACCCTAGGCTACCCTTGACTGCTTCTGCCTCAAATAGATTTCCTAAGCACTAGTGTTTTTTTTTTTAATTTATTTATTTATTTTTGCTGCATTGGGTCTTCGTTTCTGTGTGAGGGCTTTATCTAGTTGTGGCAAGCGGGGGACTCTCTTCATCGCGGTGCGCGGGCCTCTCACTATCGCGGCCTCTCTTGCTGTGGAGCACATGCTCCAGACGCGCAGTCTCAGTAATTGTGGCTCACGGGCCCAGTTGCTCCGTGGCATATGGGATCTTCACAGACCAGTGCTCGAACCCGTGTCCCCTGCATTGGCAGGCAGATTCTCAACCGCTGCGCCACCAGGGAAGCTCCAGCACTAGTGTTTTAAGGAACAGCTTAAAAAGAGAATCCTAAAGTGATTTCTTTATAATGGGTGTGTTCCTTATCTTATCCTAGTGTCTAAACGCTTCTCCATGGCTGGTCCCCCAAATAATATTCCTTTACGTGCTAAGGGGTATCTATAGAGTGGGATAGGTTTAATAACTACCCTAACCCTAACGCGCACCCTAACCCTAACCCCTACCCTAACACTAACACGTACCCTAATCGTAATCCGTACCATAAACCGAGCCATAACGCTAACACTAACCCTAACCCTAACCCTAACCCTAATGCGTACCCTAACTCTAACCCCTACCCAAACCCTAACACGTACCCTAATCGTAATCCGTACCCTAAACCGAGCCCTAACCCTACCAATAACCCTAACCCTAACCCATACCCTACGCCGTACCCGAACCCCTCCCCGAACACGTACCCTAAGCCGTACCCTAACCCTAACCCTCAGCCTAACCCTAACACTAGGCTATCCTTGAATGCTTCTGCCTCCAATAGATTTCCTAGAGCACTAGTGTTTTAAGGAACAGCTAAAAAAGAGAATCCTAATGTGATTTCTTTATAATGGGTGTGTTCCTTATCTTATCCTAGTGTCTAAACTCTTCTCCATGGCTGGACCCCCAAATAATATTCCTTGACGTGCTAAGGGGTATCTAGTTAGTGGAATTGGTTTAATAACTACCCTAACACTTACGCGTACCCTAACCCTAACCCCTACGCTATCCCTACCACGTACCCTAATCCTAAACCGTACCCTAAACCGAGTCCTAACCCTAACACTAACCCTAACCCTAACCCTAACCCAATGCCTACGCCTTACACGAACGCCTCCCTGAACCCGTACCGTAAGCTGTTCCCTAAACCTAACCCTCACCCTAACCCTAACCCTAGGCTACCCTTGACTGCTTCTGCCTCCAATAGATTTCCTAAGCACTAGTGTTTTAAGAAACAGCTTAAAAAGAGAATCCTAATGGGATTTCTTTATAATGGGTGTGTTCCTTATCTTATCCGTGTGTCTAAACTCTTCTCCATGGCTGGACCCCCAAATAATATTCCTTTACGTGCTAAGGGGTATCTAGAGAGTGGGATAGGTTTAATAACTACCCTAACGCGTACCCTAACCCTAACCCCTACCCTAACCCTAACACTTACCCTAATCCTAACCCGTACCCTAAACCGAGCCCTGACCCTAACACTAACCCTAACCATAACCCTAACCCTAATGCGTACCCTAACCCTAACCCCTACCCTAACCCTAACACGTACCCTAATCGTAACCCGTACCCTAAACCGAGCCCTAACCCTAACAATAACCCTAACCCTAACCCATACCATACGCCGTGCCCGAACCCCTCCCCGAACCCATACCCTAAGCCGTACCCTAACCCTAACACGCACCCTAACCCTAAACCTAGGCTACCCTTGACTGCTTCTGCCTCCAATAGATTTCCTAAGCACTAGAGTTTTAAGGAACAGCTTAAAAAGAGAATCCTAATGTGATTTCTTTATAACGGGTGTGTTCCTTATATTATCCTAGTGTCTAAACTCTTCTCCATGGCTGGACCCCCAAATAATATTCCTTTATGTGTTAAGGGGTATCTAGAGAGTGGGATAGGTTTAATAACTACCCTAACCCTAAGGCATACCCTAACCCTAACCCCTAGCCTAACCCTAACACGTACCCTAATCCTAACCCGGAACCTAAACCGAGCCCTAACCCTAACACTAACACTAACACTAACGTAACCCGTACCCTACGTCGTACCCGAACCCCTCCCCGATCCCGTACCCTAAGCCTAACCCTAAGCCTAACCGTAAGCCTAACCCTAACCGTAGGCTACCCTTGACTGCTTCTGCCTCCAATAGATTTCCTAAGCACTAGTGTTTTAAGGAACAGCTTAAAAAGAGAATCCTAATGTGATTTTTTTATAATGGGTGTGTTCCTTATCTTATCCTAGTGTCTAAACACTTCTCCATGGCTGGACACCCAAATAATATTCATTTACGTGCTAAGGCGTATCTAGAGAGTGGGATAGGTTGAATAACTACCCTAACCCTAACGCGTACCCTAACCCTAACTCCTACCCTATCCGTAACACGTACTCTAATCCTAACCCGTACCCTAAACCGAGCCCTAACCCTAACACTAACCCTAACCCTAACCCTAACCCATACCCTACGCTGTACCCGAACCCCTCCCCGAACCCGTACCCTAAGCCGCACCCTAAGCCTAACCCTAAGCCTAACCCTAACCCTAGGCTACCCTTGACTGCTTCTGCCTCCAATAGATTTCCTAAGCACTAGTGTTTTAAGGAACAGATTAAAAAGAGAATCCTAATGTGATTTCTTTATAATGGGTGTGTTCTATATATTATCATAGTGTCTAAACTCTTCTCCATAGCTGTACCCCCAATTAATGTTCCTTTACGGGCTAAGGGGTATCTAGAGAGTGGGATAGGTTTAATAACTACCCTAAACCTAACCCGTACCCTAACCCTAACCCCTACCCTAACCCTAACACGTACCCTAATCCTAACCCATACCCTAAACCGAGCCCTAACCCTAACACTAACCCTAACCCTAACCCTCACCCATACCTTACGCCGTACCGTAACCACTCCCCGAACCCATACCCTAAGCCGTACCATAAGCCTAACCCTAAGCCTAACCCGAACCGTAGGCTACCCTTGACTGCTTCTGCCTCCAATAGATTTCCAAAGCACTAGTGTTTTAAGGAACAGCTTAAAAAGAGAATCCTAATGTGATTTCTTTATAATGGGTGTGTTCCTCATCTTATCCTAGTGTCTAAACTCTTCTCCATGGCTGGACCCCCAAATAATATTCCTTTACGTGCTAAGGGGTATCTAGAGAGTGGGATAGGGTTAATAACTACCCTAACCCTAACGCGTACCCTAACCCTAACCCCTACCCTAACCCTAACACGTACCCTAATCCTAACCCGTATCCCAAACCGAGCCCTAGCCCTAACCGTAACCCTAACCCATACCCTACGCCGTACACGAACCCCTCCCAGAACCCGTACCCTAAGCCGTACGCTAACCCTAACCCTCACCCTAACCCTAACCCTAGGCTTCCCTTGACTGCTTCTGCCTCCAATAGATTTCCTAAGCAGTAGTGTTTTAAGGAACAGCTTAAAAAGAGAATCCTCATGTGGTTCCTTTATAATGGGTGTGTTCCTTTTCTTATCCTAGTGTCTAAACTCTTCTCCATGGCTGGACCCCTAAATAATATTGCTTTACGTGCTAAGGGGTATGTAGACAGTGGGATAGGTTTAATAACTAACCTAACCCTAACGCATAGCCTAACCCTAAACCCTACCCTAACCCTAACACATACCCTAATCCTAACCTGTACCCTAAACCATGCCCTATTACTAACACTAACCCTAACCCTAACACTAGCCCATACACTACGACGTAACCGAATTCCTTCCCGAACCCGTACCCTAAGCCGTACCCTAACACTAACCCAAAGCCTAACCCTAACCCTAGACTACCCTTGACTGCTTCTGCCTCCAGTAGATTTCCTAAGCACTAGTGTTTTAAGGAACAACTTAAAAAGAGAATGCTAATGTGATTTCTTTATAATGGGTGTGTTCCTTATCTTATCCAAGTGTCTAAACTCTGCTCCATGGCTGGACCCCCAAATAATACTCATTTACGTGCTAAGGGGTATCTAGAGACTGGGATAGGTTTAATAACTACCCTAACCCTAACGCGTACCCTAACCCTAACCCCTACCCTAACCCTAACACGTAATCTAATCCTAACCCATACCCTAAACCGAGCCCTAACCCTAACACTAACCCTAACCCATACCCTACGCCGTACCCAAACCCCTCCCCGAACCCGTTCCCTAAGCTGTAACCTAACCCTAACCCTAAGCCTAACCCTAACCCTAGGCTACCCTTGACTGCTTCTGCCTCCAGTAGATTTCCTAAGCACTAGTGTTTTAAGGAACAGCTTAAAAAGAGAATGCTAATGTGATTTCTTTATAATGAGTCTCTTCCTTATCTTATCCTAGTGTCTAAACTCTTTTCCATGGCTGGACCCCCAAATAATATTCCTTGACGTGCTAAGGGGTATCTAGTTAGTGGGATAGGTTTAATAACTACCCTAACACTTACGCGTACCCAAACCCTAACCCGTACGCTATCCCTACCACGTACCCTAATCCTAAACAGTAATCTAAACCGAGCCCTAACCCTAACACTAACCCTAACCCTAACCCTAACCCATAGCCTACGCCTTACCCGAACGCCTCCCTGAACCCGTACCCTAAGCTGTTCCCTAACCCTAACCCTCACCCTAACCCTAACCCTAGGCTACCCTTGACGGCTTCTAACTCCAATAGATTTCCTAAGCACTAGTGTTCTAAGGAACAGCTTAAAAAGAGAATCCTAATGGGATTTCTTTATAATGGGTGTGTTCCTTATCTTATCCTTGTGTCTAAACTCTTCTCCATGGCTGGACCCCCAAATAATATTCCTTTACGTGCTAAGGGGTATCTAGAGAGTGGGATAGGTTTAATAACTACCCTAACGCGTACCCTAATCCTAATCCCTACCCTAACCCTAACACTTACCCTAATCCTAACCCGTACCCTAAACCGAGCCCTAACCCTAACACTAACCCTAACAATAACCCTAACCCATACCCTACGCCTTATCCGAACCCCTCTCCGAACCCGTACCCTAAGCCGCACCCTAAGCCTAACCCTAAGCCTAACCCTAAACATAGGCTACCCTTGACTGCTTCTGCCTCCAATAAATTTCCTAAGCACTAGTGTTTTAAGGAACAGCTTAAAAAGAGAATCCTAATGTGATTTCTTTATAATGGGTATGTTCCTTATCTTATCCTAGTGTCTAAACTCTTCTCCATGGCTGGACAAAAAAATAATATTCCTTTACGTGCTTAGGGGTATCTAGAGACTGGGATAGGTTTAATAACTACCCTAACCCTAACGCGTACCCTAACCCTAACCGCTACCCTAACCCTAACACGTACCCTAATCCTAACCCGTACCCTAAACCGAGCCCTAACCCTAACACAAACCCTAACCCTCACCCATACCCTACGCCGTACCGTAACCCCTCCCCGAACCCATACCCTAAGCCGTACCCTAAACCTAAGCCTAAGCCTAACACTAACCCTAGGCTACCCTTGACTGCTTCTGCCTCCAATAGATTTCCTTAGCACTAGTGTTTTAAGGAACAGCTTAAAAAGAGAATCCTAATGTGATTTCTTTATAATGGGTGTGTTCCTTATCTTATCCTAGTGTCTAAAGTTTTCTCCATGGCTGGACCCCCAAATAATATTCCTTTACGTGCTAAGGGGTATCTAGAGAGTGGGATAGGTTTAATAACTACCCTAACCCTAACGTGTACCCTAACCTTAAACCCTACCCTACCCCTAACACGTACCCTAATCCTAACCCGTAACCTAAACCGAGCCCTAACCCTAACACTAACCCTAACACTAATGTAAACCATAACCTACGGCTTACCAGAACCCCTCCCCGAACCCGTACCCTAAGCCTAACCCTAAGCCTAACCCTAAGCCTAACCCTAACCCTAGGCTACCCTTGACTGCTTCTGCCTCCAATAGATTTCCAAAGCACTAGTGTTTTAAGGAACAGCTTAAAAAGAGAATCCTAATGTGATTTCTTTATAATGGGTGTGTTCCTTATCTTATCCTAATGCCTAAACTCTTCTCCATGGCTGGACCCCCAAATAATATTCCTTTACGTGCTAAGGGGAATCTAGAGAGTGGGATAGGTTTAATAACTACCCTAACCCTAACGCGTACCCTAACCCTAACCGCTACCCTAACCCTAACACGTATCCTAATCCTAACCCGTAACCTAAACCGAGCCCTAACCCTAGCACTAACCCTATCCCTAACCCTAACCCATACCCTACGCCGTACCTGAACCCCTCCCCGAACACGTTCCCTGAGCCGTACCCTAAGCCTAACCGTAAGCCTAACCCTAACCCTAGGCTACCCTTGACTGCTTCTGCCTCCAATAGATTTTCTAAGCAGTAGTGTTTTAAGGAACAGCTTAAAAAGAGAATCCTAATGTGATTTCTTTATAATGGGTGTGTTCCTTATCTTATCCTAGTGTCTAAACTCTTCTCCATGGCTGGATCCCCAAATAATATTCCTTAACGTGCTAAGGGGTATCTAGAGAGTGGGATAGGTTTAATAACTATCCTAACCGTATCGCGTACCCTAACCCTAACCCCTACCCTAACACTAACATGTACCCTAATCCTAACCAGTACTCTAAAGCAAGCCTTAACCCTAACACCAACCCTAACCCTAACACTAACCCATAACCTACGCCGTACCCGAACCCCTCCCCGAAACCATACCCTAAGGCTTACCCTAAGCCAAACCCTAAGCCTAACCCTAACCCTAGGCTACCCTTGACTGCTTCTGCCTCCAATAGATTTCCAAAGCACTAGTGTTTTAAGGAACAGCTTAAAAAGAGAATCCTAATGTGATTTCTTTATAATGGGTGTGTTCCTTATCTTATCCTAGTGTCTAAACCCTTCTCCATGGCTGGACAGCCAAATAATAGTCCTTTACGTGTTAAGGGGTATCTAGAGAGTGGGATACGTTTAATAACTACCCTAACCCTAACGCGTACCCTAACCCTAACCCCTACCCTAACACTAACACGTACCCTAATCCTAACCCGTACCCTAAACCGAGCCCTAACCCTAACACTAACTCTAACCCTAACCCTAACCCATACCCTACGCCGTATCCGAACCCCTCTCCGAATCCGTACCCTAAGCCGTACCCTAAGCCTAACCCTAAGCCTAACCCTATCCCTATGCTACCCTTGACTGCTTCTGCCTCCAATAGATTTCCTAAGCACTAGAGTTTTAAGGAACAGCTTAAAAAGAGAATCCTAATGTGATTTCTTTATAACGGGTGTGTTCCTTATATTATCCTAGTGTCTAAACTCTTCTCCATGGCTGGACCCCCAAATAATATTCCTTTATGTGTTAAGGTGTATCTAGAGAGTGGGATAGGTTTAATAACTACCCTAACCCTAAGGCATACCCTAACCCTAACCCCTAGCCTAACCCTAACACGTACCCTAATCCTAACCCGGAACCTAAACCGAGCCCTAACCCTAACACTAACACTAACACTAACGTAACCCGTACCCTACGTCGTACCCGAACCCCTCCCCGATCCCGTACCCTAAGCCTAACCCTAAGCCTAACCGTAAGCCTAACCCTAACCGTAGGCTACCCTTGACTGCTTCTGCCTCCAATAGATTTCCTAAGCACTAGTGTTTTAAGGAACAGCTTAAAAAGAGAATCCTAATGTGATTTTTATATAATGGGTGTGTTCCTTATCTTATCCTAGTGTCTAAACACTTCTCCATGGCTGGACACCCAAATAATATTCATTTACGTGCTAAGGCGTATCTAGAGAGTGGGATAGGTTGAATAACTACCCTAACCCTAACGCGTACCCTAACCCTAACCCCTACCCTATCCGTAACACGTACCCTAATCCTAACCCGTACCCTAAACCGAGCCCTAACCCTAACACTAACCCTAACCCTAACCCTAACCCATACCCTACGCTGTACCCGAACCCCTCCCCGAACCCGTACCCTAAGCCGCACCCTAAGCCTAACCCTAAGCCTAACCCTAACCCTAGGCTACCCTTGACTGCTTCTGCCTCCAATAGATTTCCTTAGCACTAGTGTTTTAAGGAACAGCTTAAAAAGAGAATCCTAATGTGATTTCTTTATAATGGGTGTGTTCCTTATCTTATCCTAGTGTCTAAAGTTTTCTCCATGGCTGGACCCCCAAATAATATTCCTTTACGTGCTAAGGGGTATCTAGAGAGTGGGATAGGTTTAATAACTACCCTAACCCTAACGTGTACCCTAACCTTAAACCCTACCCTACCCCTAACACGTACCCTAATCCTAACCCGTAACCTAAACCGAGCCCTAACCCTAACCCTAACCCTAACACTAATGTAAACCATAACCTACGGCTTACCAGAACCCCTCCCCGAACCCGTACCCTAAGCCTAACCCTAAGCCTAACCCTAACCCTAGGCTACCCTTGACTGCTTCTGCCTCAAATAGATTTCCTAAGCACTAGTGTTTTTTTTTTTAATTTATTTATTTATTTTTGCTGCGTTGGGTCTTCGTTTCTGTGCGAGGGCTTTCTCTAGTTGTGGCAAGCGGGGGCCTCTCTTCATCGCGGTGCGCGGGCCTCTCACTATCGCGGCCTCTCTTGCTGTGGAGCACATGCTACAGACGCGCAGTCTCAGTAATTGTGGCTCACGGCCCAGTTGCTCCGTGGCATGTGGGATCTTCCCAGACCAGGGCTCGAACCCGTGTCCCCTGCATTGGCAGGCAGATTCTCAACCGCTGCGCCACCAGGGAAGCTCCAGCACTAGTGTTTTAAGGAACAGCTTAAAAAGAGAATCCTAAAGTGATTTCTTTATAATGGGTGTGTTCCTTATCTTATCCTAGTGTCTAAACGCTTCTCCATGGCAGGTCCCCCAAATAATATTCCTTTACGTGCTAAGGGGTATCTATAGAGTGGGATAGGTTTAATAACTACCCTAACCCTAACGCGCACCCTAACCCTAACCCCTACCCTAACCCTAACACGTACCCTAATCGTAATCCGTACCATAAACCGAGCCATAACCCTAACACTAACCCTAACCCTAACCCTAACCCATAGCCTACGCCGAACCCGAACGCCTCCCCGAAACCGTACCCTAAGCTGTTCCCTAACCCTAACGCTAACCCTAACCCTAACCCTAGGCTAACCTTGACTGCTTCTGCCTCCAATAGATTTCCTAAGCACTAGTGTTTTAAGGAACAGCTTAAAAAGAGAATCCTAATGGGATTTCTTTATAATGGGTGTGTTCCTTATCTTATCCTTGTGTCTAAACTCTTCTCCATGGCTGGACCCCCAAATAATATTCCTTTACTGCTAAGAGGTATCTAGAGAGTGGGATAGGTTTAATAACTACCCTACCCCTAACGCGTACCCTAACCCTAACCCCTACCCTAACCCTAACACTTACCCTAATCCTAACCCGTACCCTAAACCGAGCCCTAACCGTAACACTAACCCTAACCCTAACCCTAACCCTAATGCGTACCCTAACCCTAACCCCTACCCTAACCCTAACACGTACCCTAATCGTAACCCGTACCCTAAACCGAGCCCTAACCCTAACAATAACCCTAACTCTAACCCCTACCCTACGCCATACCCGAACCCCTCCCTGAACCCGTACCTTAAGCCGTACCCTAACCCTAACCCTAAGCCTAAACCTACCCCTAGGCTACCCTTGACTGCTTCTGCCTCCCATAGATTTCCTAAGCACTAGTGTCTTAAGGAACAGCTTAAAAAGAGAATCCTAATGTGATTTGTTTATAATGGGTGTGTTCCTTATCTTATCCTTGTGTCTAAACTCTTCTCCATGGCTGGACCCCAAATAATATTCCTTTACGGGCTAAGGGGTATCTAGAGAGTGGCATAGGTTTAATAACTACCCTAAACCTAACGCGTACCCCAACCCTAACCCCTACCCTAACCATAACACGTACCCTAATCCTAACCCGTACCCTAAACCGAGCCCTAACCCTAACACTAACCCTAACCCTAACCCATATCCTACTCCGTACACGAACCCCTCCCCGAACCCGTATCCTAAGCCGTACCGTAACCCTAAGCTACCCTTGACTGCTTCTCCCTCCAATAGATTTCCTAAGCACTAGTGTTTTAAGGAAGAGCTTAAAAAGAGAATCCTAATGTGATTTCTTTATAATAGGTGTGTTCCTTATCTTATCCTAGTGTCTAAACTCTTCTCCTTGGTGGACCCCCAAATAATATTCCTTTACGTGCTAAGGGGTATCTAGAGAGTGGGATAGGTTTAATAACTACCCTAACCCTAACGCGTTCCCTAACCCTAACCCCTACCCTAACCCTAACACGTAACCTAATCCTAACCCGTAACCTAAACCGAGCCATAACCCTAACCCTAACCCTAACACTAACCCATACCCTACGCCGTACCCAAACCCCTCCCCGAACCCGTACCCTAAGCCGTAGCCTAACACTAACACTAAGCCTAACCCTAACCCTAGGCTACCCTTGACTGCTTCTGCGTCAAATAGATTTCCTAAGCACTAGTGTTTTTTTTTTTAATTTATTTATTTATTTTTGCTGCATTGGGTCTTCGTTTCTGTGTGAGGGCTTTATCTAGTTGTGGCAAGCGGGGGACTCTCTTCATCGCGGTGCGCGGGCCTCTCACTATCGCGGCCTCTCTTGCTGTGGAGCACATGCTCCAGACGCGCAGTCTCAGTAATTGTGGCTCACGGGCCCAGTTGCTCCGTGGCATATGGGATCTTCACAGACCAGTGCTCGAACCCGTGTCCCCTGCATTGGCAGGCAGATTCTCAACCGCTGCGCCACCAGGGAAGCTCCAGCACTAGTGTTTTAAGGAACAGCTTAAAAAGAGAATCCTAAAGTGATTTCTTTATAATGGGTGTGTTCCTTATCTTATCCTAGTGTCTAAACGCTTCTCCATGGCTGGTCCCCCAAATAATATTCCTTTACGTGCTAAGGGGTATCTATAGAGTGGGATAGGTTTAATAACTACCCTAACCCTAACGCGCACCCTAACCCTAACCCCTACCCTAACACTAACACGTACCCTAATCGTAATCCGTACCATAAACCGAGCCATAACGCTAACACTAACCCTAACCCTAACCCTAACCCTAATGCGTACCCTAACTCTAACCCCTACCCAAACCCTAACACGTACCCTAATCGTAATCCGTACCCTAAACCGAGCCCTAACCCTACCAATAACCCTAACCCTAACCCATACCCTACGCCGTACCCGAACCCCTCCCCGAACACGTACCCTAAGCCGTACCCTAACCCTAACCCTCAGCCTAACCCTAACACTAGGCTATCCTTGAATGCTTCTGCCTCCAATAGATTTCCTAGAGCACTAGTGTTTTAAGGAACAGCTAAAAAAGAGAATCCTAATGTGATTTCTTTATAATGGGTGTGTTCCTTATCTTATCCTAGTGTCTAAACTCTTCTCCATGGCTGGACCCCCAAATAATATTCCTTGACGTGCTAAGGGGTATCTAGTTAGTGGAATTGGTTTAATAACTACCCTAACACTTACGCGTACCCTAACCCTAACCCCTACGCTATCCCTACCACGTACCCTAATCCTAAACCGTACCCTAAACCGAGTCCTAACCCTAACACTAACCCTAACCCTAACCCTAACCCAATGCCTACGCCTTACACGAACGCCTCCCTGAACCCGTACCGTAAGCTGTTCCCTAAACCTAACCCTCACCCTAACCCTAACCCTAGGCTACCCTTGACTGCTTCTGCCTCCAATAGATTTCCTAAGCACTAGTGTTTTAAGAAACAGCTTAAAAAGAGAATCCTAATGGGATTTCTTTATAATGGGTGTGTTCCTTATCTTATCCGTGTGTCTAAACTCTTCTCCATGGCTGGACCCCCAAATAATATTCCTTTACGTGCTAAGGGGTATCTAGAGAGTGGGATAGGTTTAATAACTACCCTAACGCGTACCCTAACCCTAACCCCTACCCTAACCCTAACACTTACCCTAATCCTAACCCGTACCCTAAACCGAGCCCTGACCCTAACACTAACCCTAACCATAACCCTAACCCTAATGCGTACCCTAACCCTAACCCCTACCCTAACCCTAACACGTACCCTAATCGTAACCCGTACCCTAAACCGAGCCCTAACCCTAACAATAACCCTAACCCTAACCCATACCATACGCCGTGCCCGAACCCCTCCCCGAACCCATACCCTAAGCCGTACCCTAACCCTAACACGCACCCTAACCCTAAACCTAGGCTACCCTTGACTGCTTCTGCCTCCAATAGATTTCCTAAGCACTAGAGTTTTAAGGAACAGCTTAAAAAGAGAATCCTAATGTGATTTCTTTATAACGGGTGTGTTCCTTATATTATCCTAGTGTCTAAACTCTTCTCCATGGCTGGACCCCCAAATAATATTCCTTTATGTGTTAAGGGGTATCTAGAGAGTGGGATAGGTTTAATAACTACCCTAACCCTAAGGCATACCCTAACCCTAACCCCTAGCCTAACCCTAACACGTACCCTAATCCTAACCCGGAACCTAAACCGAGCCCTAACCCTAACACTAACACTAACACTAACGTAACCCGTACCCTACGTCGTACCCGAACCCCTCCCCGATCCCGTACCCTAAGCCTAACCCTAAGCCTAACCGTAAGCCTAACCCTAACCGTAGGCTACCCTTGACTGCTTCTGCCTCCAATAGATTTCCTAAGCACTAGTGTTTTAAGGAACAGCTTAAAAAGAGAATCCTAATGTGATTTTTTTATAATGGGTGTGTTCCTTATCTTATCCTAGTGTCTAAACACTTCTCCATGGCTGGACACCCAAATAATATTCATTTACGTGCTAAGGCGTATCTAGAGAGTGGGATAGGTTGAATAACTACCCTAACCCTAACGCGTACCCTAACCCTAACTCCTACCCTATCCGTAACACGTACTCTAATCCTAACCCGTACCCTAAACCGAGCCCTAACCCTAACACTAACCCTAACCCTAACCCTAACCCATACCCTACGCTGTACCCGAACCCCTCCCCGAACCCGTACCCTAAGCCGCACCCTAAGCCTAACCCTAAGCCTAACCCTAACCCTAGGCTACCCTTGACTGCTTCTGCCTCCAATAGATTTCCTAAGCACTAGTGTTTTAAGGAACAGATTAAAAAGAGAATCCTAATGTGATTTCTTTATAATGGGTGTGTTCTATATATTATCATAGTGTCTAAACTCTTCTCCATAGCTGTACCCCCAATTAATGTTCCTTTACGGGCTAAGGGGTATCTAGAGAGTGGGATAGGTTTAATAACTACCCTAAACCTAACCCGTACCCTAACCCTAACCCCTACCCTAACCCTAACACGTACCCTAATCCTAACCCATACCCTAAACCGAGCCCTAACCCTAACACTAACCCTAACCCTAACCCTCACCCATACCTTACGCCGTACCGTAACCCCTCCCCGAACCCATACCCTAAGCCGTACCATAAGCCTAACCCTAAGCCTAACCCGAACCGTAGGCTACCCTTGACTGCTTCTGCCTCCAATAGATTTCCAAAGCACTAGTGTTTTAAGGAACAGCTTAAAAAGAGAATCCTAATGTGATTTCTTTATAATGGGTGTGTTCCTCATCTTATCCTAGTGTCTAAACTCTTCTCCATGGCTGGACCCCCAAATAATATTCCTTTACGTGCTAAGGGGTATCTAGAGAGTGGGATAGGGTTAATAACTACCCTAGCCCTAACGCGTACCCTAACCCTAACCCCTACCCTAACCCTAACACGTACCCTAATCCTAACCCGTATCCCAAACCGAGCCCTAGCCCTAACCGTAACCCTAACCCATACCCTACGCCGTACACGAACCCCTCCCAGAACCCGTACCCTAAGCCGTACGCTAACCCTAACCCTCACCCTAACCCTAACCCTAGGCTTCCCTTGACTGCTTCTGCCTCCAATAGATTTCCTAAGCAGTAGTGTTTTAAGGAACAGCTTAAAAAGAGAATCCTCATGTGGTTCCTTTATAATGGGTGTGTTCCTTTTCTTATCCTAGTGTCTAAACTCTTCTCCATGGCTGGACCCCTAAATAATATTGCTTTACGTGCTAAGGGGTATGTAGACAGTGGGATAGGTTTAATAACTAACCTAACCCTAACGCATAGCCTAACCCTAAACCCTACCCTAACCCTAACACATACCCTAATCCTAACCTGTACCCTAAACCATGCCCTATTACTAACACTAACCCTAACCCTAACACTAGCCCATACACTACGACGTAACCGAATTCCTTCCCGAACCCGTACCCTAAGCCGTACCCTAACACTAACCCAAAGCCTAACCCTAACCCTAGACTACCCTTGACTGCTTCTGCCTCCAGTAGATTTCCTAAGCACTAGTGTTTTAAGGAACAACTTAAAAAGAGAATGCTAATGTGATTTCTTTATAATGGGTGTGTTCCTTATCTTATCCAAGTGTCTAAACTCTGCTCCATGGCTGGACCCCCAAATAATACTCATTTACGTGCTAAGGGGTATCTAGAGACTGGGATAGGTTTAATAACTACCCTAACCCTAACGCGTACCCTAACCCTAACCCCTACCCTAACCCTAACACGTAACCTAATCCTAACCCATACCCTAAACCGAGCCCTAACCCTAACACTAACCCTAACCCATACCCTACGCCGTACCCAAACCCCTCCCCGAACCCGTTCCCTAAGCTGTAACCTAACCCTAACCCTAAGCCTAACCCTAACCCTAGGCTACCCTTGACTGCTTCTGCCTCCAGTAGATTTCCTAAGCACTAGTGTTTTAAGGAACAGCTTAAAAAGAGAATGCTAATGTGATTTCTTTATAATGAGTCTCTTCCTTATCTTATCCTAGTGTCTAAACTCTTTTCCATGGCTGGACCCCCAAATAATATTCCTTGACGTGCTAAGGGGTATCTAGTTAGTGGGATAGGTTTAATAACTACCCTAACACTTACGCGTACCCAAACCCTAACCCGTACGCTATCCCTACCACGTACCCTAATCCTAAACAGTAATCTAAACCGAGCCCTAACCCTAACACTAACCCTAACCCTAACCCTAACCCATAGCCTACGCCTTACCCGAACGCCTCCCTGAACCCGTACCCTAAGCTGTTCCCTAACCCTAACCCTCACCCTAACCCTAACCCTAGGCTACCCTTGACGGCTTCTAACTCCAATAGATTTCCTAAGCACTAGTGTTCTAAGGAACAGCTTAAAAAGAGAATCCTAATGGGATTTCTTTATAATGGGTGTGTTCCTTATCTTATCCTTGTGTCTAAACTCTTCTCCATGGCTGGACCCCCAAATAATATTCCTTTACGTGCTAAGGGGTATCTAGAGAGTGGGATAGGTTTAATAACTACCCTAACGCGTACCCTAATCCTAATCCCTACCCTAACCCTAACACTTACCCTAATCCTAACCCGTACCCTAAACCGAGCCCTAACCCTAACACTAACCCTAACAATAACCCTAACCCATACCCTACGCCTTATCCGAACCCCTCTCCGAACCCGTACCCTAAGCCGCACCCTAAGCCTAACCCTAAGCCTAACCCTAAACATAGGCTACCCTTGACTGCTTCTGCCTCCAATAAATTTCCTAAGCACTAGTGTTTTAAGGAACAGCTTAAAAAGAGAATCCTAATGTGATTTCTTTATAATGGGTATGTTCCTTATCTTATCCTAGTGTCTAAACTCTTCTCCATGGCTGGACAAAAAAATAATATTCCTTTACGTGCTTAGGGGTATCTAGAGACTGGGATAGGTTTAATAACTACCCTAACCCTAACGCGTACCCTAACCCTAACCGCTACCCTAACCCTAACACGTACCCTAATCCTAACCCGTACCCTAAACCGAGCCCTAACCCTAACACAAACCCTAACCCTCACCCATACCCTACGCCGTACCGTAACCCCTCCCCGAACCCATACCCTAAGCCGTACCCTAAACCTAAGCCTAAGCCTAACACTAACCCTAGGCTACCCTTGACTGCTTCTGCCTCCAATAGATTTCCTTAGCACTAGTGTTTTAAGGAACAGCTTAAAAAGAGAATCCTAATGTGATTTCTTTATAATGGGTGTGTTCCTTATCTTATCCTAGTGTCTAAACTCTTCTCCATGGCTGGATCCCCAAATAATATTCCTTAACGTGCTAAGGGGTATCTAGAGAGTGGGATAGGTTTAATAACTATCCTAACCGTATCGCGTACCCTAACCCTAACCCCTACCCTAACACTAACATGTACCCTAATCCTAACCAGTACTCTAAAGCAAGCCTTAACCCTAACACCAACCCTAACCCTAACACTAACCCATAACCTACGCCGTACCCGAACCCCTCCCCGAACCCATACCCTAAGGCTTACCCTAAGCCAAACCCTAAGCCTAACCCTAACCCTAGGCTACCCTTGACTGCTTCTGCCTCCAATAGATTTCCAAAGCACTAGTGTTTTAAGGAACAGCTTAAAAAGAGAATCCTAATGTGATTTCTTTATAATGGGTGTGTTCCTTATCTTATCCTAATGCCTAAACTCTTCTCCATGGCTGGACCCCCAAATAATATTCCTTTACGTGCTAAGGGGAATCTA
Organism: Balaenoptera physalus; assembly: GCF_965194825.1. Taxonomy (NCBI): domain Eukaryota; kingdom Metazoa; phylum Chordata; class Mammalia; order Artiodactyla; family Balaenopteridae; genus Balaenoptera; species Balaenoptera physalus. The sequence goes on from NW_028126383.1 coordinate 192,445, forward strand.
GAGAGTGGGATAGGTTTAATAACTACCCTAACCCTAACGCGTACCCTAACCCTAACCGCTACCCTAACCCTAACACGTATCCTAATCCTAACCCGTAACCTAAACCGAGCCCTAACCCTAGCACTAACCCTATCCCTAACCCTAACCCATACCCTACGCCGTACCTGAACCCCTCCCCGAACACGTTCCCTGAGCCGTACCCTAAGCCTAACCGTAAGCCTAACCCTAACCCTAGGCTACCCTTGACTGCTTCTGCCTCCAATAGATTTTCTAAGCAGTAGTGTTTTAAGGAACAGCTTAAAAAGAGAATCCTAATGTGATTTCTTTATAATGGGTGTGTTCCTTATCTTATCCTAGTGTCTAAACTCTTCTCCATGGCTGGATCCCCAAATAATATTCCTTAACGTGCTAAGGGGTATCTAGAGAGTGGGATAGGTTTAATAACTATCCTAACCGTATCGCGTACCCTAACCCTAACCCCTACCCTAACACTAACATGTACCCTAATCCTAACCAGTACTCTAAAGCAAGCCTTAACCCTAACACCAACCCTAACCCTAACACTAACCCATAACCTACGCCGTACCCGAACCCCTCCCCGAACCCATACCCTAAGGCTTACCCTAAGCCAAACCCTAAGCCTAACCCTAACCCTAGGCTACCCTTGACTGCTTCTGCCTCCAATAGATTTCCAAAGCACTAGTGTTTTAAGGAACAGCTTAAAAAGAGAATCCTAATGTGATTTCTTTATAATGGGTGTGTTCCTTATCTTATCCTAGTGTCTAAACCCTTCTCCATGGCTGGACAGCCAAATAATAGTCCTTTACGTGTTAAGGGGTATCTAGAGAGTGGGATACGTTTAATAACTACCCTAACCCTAACGCGTACCCTAACCCTAACCCCTACCCTAACACTAACACGTACCCTAATCCTAACCCGTACCCTAAACCGAGCCCTAACCCTAACACTAACTCTAACCCTAACCCTAACCCATACCCTACGCCGTATCCGAATCCCTCTCCGAATCCGTACCCTAAGCCGTACCCTAAGCCTAACCCTAAGCCTAACCCTATCCCTATGCTACCCTTGACTGCTTCTGCCTCCAATAGATTTCCTAAGCACTAGAGTTTTAAGGAACAGCTTAAAAAGAGAATCCTAATGTGATTTCTTTATAACGGGTGTGTTCCTTATATTATCCTAGTGTCTAAACTCTTCTCCATGGCTGGACCCCCAAATAATATTCCTTTATGTGTTAAGGTGTATCTAGAGAGTGGGATAGGTTTAATAACTACCCTAACCCTAAGGCATACCCTAACCCTAACCCCTAGCCTAACCCTAACACGTACCCTAATCCTAACCCGGAACCTAAACCGAGCCCTAACCCTAACACTAACACTAACACTAACGTAACCCGTACCCTACGTCGTACCCGAACCCCTCCCCGATCCCGTACCCTAAGCCTAACCCTAAGCCTAACCGTAAGCCTAACCCTAACCGTAGGCTACCCTTGACTGCTTCTGCCTCCAATAGATTTCCTAAGCACTAGTGTTTTAAGGAACAGCTTAAAAAGAGAATCCTAATGTGATTTTTTTATAATGGGTGTGTTCCTTATCTTATCCTAGTGTCTAAACACTTCTCCATGGCTGGACACCCAAATAATATTCATTTACGTGCTAAGGCGTATCTAGAGAGTGGGATAGGTTGAATAACTACCCTAACCCTAACGCGTACCCTAACCCTAACCCCTACCCTATCCGTAACACGTACCCTAATCCTAACCCGTACCCTAAACCGAGCCCTAACCCTAACACTAACCCTAACCCTAACCCTAACCCATACCCTACGCTGTACCCGAACCCCTCCCCGAACCCGTACCCTAAGCCGCACCCTAAGCCTAACCCTAAGCCTAACCCTAACCCTAGGCTACCCTTGACTGCTTCTGCCTCCAATAGATTTCCTTAGCACTAGTGTTTTAAGGAACAGCTTAAAAAGAGAATCCTAATGTGATTTCTTTATAATGGGTGTGTTCCTTATCTTATCCTAGTGTCTAAAGTTTTCTCCATGGCTGGACCCCCAAGTAATATTCCTTTACGTGCTAAGGGGTATCTAGAGAGTGGGATAGGTTTAATAACTACCCTAACCCTAACGTGTACCCTAACCTTAAACCCTACCCTACCCCTAACACGTACCCTAATCCTAACCCGTAACCTAAACCGAGCCCTAACCCTAACCCTAACCCTAACACTAATGTAAACCATAACCTACGGCTTACCAGAACCCCTCCCCGAACCCGTACCCTAAGCCTAACCCTAAGCCTAACCCTAAGCCTAACCCTAACCCTAGGCTACCCTTGACTGCTTCTGCCTCCAATAGATTTCCAAAGCACTAGTGTTTTAAGGAACAGCTTAAAAAGAGAATCCTAATGTGATTTCTTTATAATGGGTGTGTTCCTTATCTTATCCTAATGCCTAAACTCTTCTCCATGGCTGGACCCCCAAATAATATTCCTTTACGTGCTAAGGGGAATCTAGAGAGTGGGATAGGTTTAATAACTACCCTAACCCTAACGCGTACCCTAACCCTAACCGCTACCCTAACCCTAACACGTATCCTAATCCTAACCCGTAACCTAAACCGAGCCCTAACCCTAACACTAACCCTATCCCTAACCCTAACCCATACCCTACGCCGTACCTGAACCCCTCCCCGAACACGTTCCCTGAGCCGTACTCTAAGCCTAACCCTAAGCCTAACCCTAACCCTAGGCAACCCTTGACTGCTTCTGCCTCCAATAGATTTTCTAAGCAGTAGTGTTTTAAGGAACAGCTTAAAAAGAGAATCCTAATGTGATTTCTTTATAATGGGTGTGTTCCTTATCTTATCCTAGTGTCTAAACTCTTCTCCATGGCTGGATCCCCAAATAATATTCCTTAACGTGCTAAGGGGTATCTAGAGAGTGGGATAGGTTTAATAACTATCCTAACCGTATCGCGTACCCTAACCCTAACCCCTACCCTAACACTAACATGTACCCTAATCCTAACCAGTACTCTAAAGCAAGCCTTAACCCTAACACCAACCCTAACCCTAACACTAACCCATAACCTACGCCGTACCCGAACCCCTCCCCGAACCCATACCCTAAGGCTTACCCTAAGCCAAACCCTAAGCCTAACCCTAACCCTAGGCTACCCTTGACTGCTTCTGCCTCCAATAGATTTCCAAAGCACTAGTGTTTTAAGGAACAGCTTAAAAAGAGAATCCTAATGTGATTTCTTTATAATGGGTGTGTTCCTTATCTTATCCTAGTGTCTAAACCCTTCTCCATGGCTGGACAGCCAAATAATAGTCCTTTACGTGTTAAGGGGTATCTAGAGAGTGGGATACGTTTAATAACTACCCTAACCCTAACGCGTACCCTAACCCTAACCCCTACCCTAACACTAACACGTACCCTAATCCTAACCCGTACCCTAAACCGAGCCCTAACCCTAACACTAACTCTAACCCTAACCCTAACCCATACCCTACGCCGTATCCGAACCCCTCTCCGAATCCGTACCCTAAGCCGTACCCTAAGCCTAACCCTAAGCCTAACCCTATCCCTATGCTACCCTTGACTGCTTCTGCCTCCAATAGATTTCCTAAGCACTAGAGTTTTAAGGAACAGCTTAAAAAGAGAATCCTAATGTGATTTCTTTATAACGGGTGTGTTCCTTATATTATCCTAGTGTCTAAACTCTTCTCCATGGCTGGACCCCCAAATAATATTCCTTTATGTGTTAAGGGGTATCTAGAGAGTGGGATAGGTTTAATAACTACCCTAACCCTAAGGCATACCCTAACCCTAACCCCTAGCCTAACCCTAACACGTACCCTAATCCTAACCCGGAACCTAAACCGAGCCCTAACCCTAACACTAACACTAACACTAACGTAACCCGTACCCTACGTCGTACCCGAACCCCTCCCCGATCCCGTACCCTAAGCCTAACCCTAAGCCTAACCGTAAGCCTAACCCTAACCGTAGGCTACCCTTGACTGCTTCTGCCTCCAATAGATTTCCTAAGCACTAGTGTTTTAAGGAAAAGCTTAAAAAGAGAATCCTAATGTGATTTTTTTATAATGGGTGTGTTCCTTATCTTATCCTAGTGTCTAAACACTTCTCCATGGCTGGACACCCAAATAATATTCATTTACGTGCTAAGGCGTATCTAGAGAGTGGGATAGGTTGAATAACTACCCTAACCCTAACGCGTACCCTAACCCTAACCCCTACCCTATCCGTAACACGTACCCTAATCCTAACCCATACCCTAAACCGAGCCCTAACCCTAACACTAACCCTAACCCTAACCCTAACCCATACCCTACGCTGTACCCGAACCCCTCCCCGAACCCGTACCCTAAGCCGCACCCTAAGCCTAACCCTAAGCCTAACCCTAACCCTAGGCTACCCTTGACTGCTTCTGCCTCCAATAGATTTCCTAAGCACTAGTGTTTTAAGGAACAGATTAAAAAGAGAATCCTAATGTGATTTCTTTATAATGGGTGTGTTCTATATATTATCATAGTGTCTAAACTCTTCTCCATAGCTGTACCCCCAATTAATGTTCCTTTACGGGCTAAGGGGTATCTAGAGAGTGGGATAGGTTTAATAACTACCCTAAACCTAACCCCTACCCTAACCCTAACCCCTACCCTAACCCTAACACGTACCCTAATCCTAACCCATACCCTAAACCGAGCCCTAACCCTAACACTAACCCTAACCCTAACCCTCACCCATACCCTACGCCGTACCGTAACCCCTCCCCGAACCCATACCCTAAGCCGTACCATAAGCCTAACCCTAAGCCTAACCCGAACCGTAGGCTACCCTTGACTGCCTCTGCCTCCAATAGATTTCCAAAGCACTAGTGTTTTAAGGAACAGCTTAAAAAGAGAATCCTAATGTGATTTCTTTATAATGGGTGTGTTCCTCATCTTATCCTAGTGTCTAAACTCTTCTCCATGGCTGGACCCCCAAATAATATTCCTTTACGTGCTAAGGGGTATCTAGAGAGTGGGATAGGGTTAATAACTACCCTAACCCTAACGCGTACCCTAACCCTAACCCCTACCCTAACCCTAACACGTACCCTAATCCTAACCCGTATTCCAAACCGAGCCCTAGCCCTAACCGTAACCCTAACCCATACCCTACGCCGTACACGAACCCCTCCCAGAACCCGTACCCTAAGCCGTACGCTAACCCTAACCCTCACCCTAACCCTAACCCTAGGCTTCCCTTGACTGCTTCTGCCTCCAATAGATTTCCTAAGCAGTAGTGTTTTAAGGAACAGCTTAAAAAGAGAATCCTCATGTGGTTCCTTTATAATGGGTGTGTTCCTTTTCTTATCCTAGTGTCTAAACTCTTCTCCATGGCTGGACCCCTAAATAATATTGCTTTACGTGCTAAGGGGTATGTAGACAGTGGGATAGGTTTAATAACTAACCTAACCCTAACGCATAGCCTAACCCTAAACCCTACCCTAACCCTAACACGTACCCTAATCCTAACCTGTACCCTAAACCACGCCCTATTACTAACACTAACCCTAACCCTAACACTAGCCCATACACTACGACGTAACCGAATTCCTTCCCGAACCCGTACCCTAAGCCGTACCCTAACACTAACCCAAAGCCTAACCCTAACCCTAGACTACCCTTGACTGCTTCTGCCTCCAGTAGATTTCCTAAGCACTAGTGTTTTAAGGAACAACTTAAAAAGAGAATGCTAATGTGATTTCTTTATAATGGGTGTGTTCCTTATCTTATCCAAGTGTCTAAACTCTGCTCCATGGCTGGACCCCCAAATAATACTCATTTACGTGCTAAGGGGTATCTAGAGACTGGGATAGGTTTAATAACTACCCTAACCCTAACGCGTACCCTAACCCTAACCCCTACCCTAACCCTAACATGTAACCTAATCCTAACCCATACCCTAAACCGAGCCCTAACCCTAACACTAACCCTAACCCATACCCTACGCCGTACCCAAACCCCTCCCCGAACCCGTTCCCTAAGCTGTAACCTAACCCTAACCCTAAGCCTAACCCTAACCCTAGGCTACCCTTGACAGCTTCTGCCTCCAGTAGATTTCCTAAGCACTAGTGTTTTAAGGAACAGCTTAAAAAGAGAATGCTAATGTGATTTCTTTATAATGAGTCTCTTCCTTATCTTATCCTAGTGTCTAAACTCTTTTCCATGGCTGGACCCCCAAATAATATTCCTTGACGTGCTAAGGGGTATCTAGTTAGTGGGATAGGTTTAATAACTACCCTAACACTTACGCGTACCCAAACCCTAACCCGTACGCTATCCCTACCACGTACCCTAATCCTAAACCGTACCCTAAACCGAGCCCTAACCCTAACACTAACCCTAACCCTAACCCTAACCCATAGCCTACGCCTTACCCGAACGCCTCCCTGAACCCGTACCCTAAGCTGTTCCCTAACCCTAACCCTCACCGTAACCCTAACCCTAGGCTACCCTTGACGGCTTCTAACTCCAATAGATTTCCTAAGCACTAGTGTTCTAAGGAACAGCTTAAAAAGAGAATCCTAATGGGATTTCTTTATAATGGGTGTGTTCCTTATCTTATCCTTGTGTCTAAACTCTTCTCCATGGCTGGACCCCCAAATAATATTCCTTTACGTGCTAAGGGGTATCTAGAGAGTGGGATAGGTTTAATAACTACCCTAACGCATACCCTAATCCTAATCCCTACCCTAACCCTAACACTTACCCTAATCCTAACCCGTACCCTAAACCGAGCCCTAACCCTAACACTAACCCTAACACTAACCCTAACCCATACCCTACGCCTTATCCGAACCCCTCTCCGAACCCGTACCCTAAGCCGCACCCTAAGCCTAACCCTAAGCCTAACCATAAACATAGGCTACCCTTGACTCCTTCTGCCTCCAATAAATTTCCTAAGCACTAGTGTTTTAAGGAACAGCTTAAAAAGAGAATCCTAATGTGATTTCTTTATAATGGGTATGTTCCTTATCTTATCCTAGTGTCTAAACTCTTCTCCATGGCTGGACAAAAAAATAATATTCCTTTACGTGCTTAGGGGTATCTAGAGACTGGGATAGGTTTAATAACTACCCTAACCCTAACGCGTACCCTAACCCTAACCGCTACCCTAACCCTAACACGTACCCTAATCCTAACCCGTACCCTAAACCGAGCCCTAACCCTAACACAAACCCTAACCCTCACCCATACCCTACGCCGTACCGTAACCCCTCCCCGAACCCATACCCTAAGCCGTACCCTAAACCTAAGCCTAAGCCTAACACTAACCCTAGGCTACCCTTGACTGCTTCTGCCTCCAATAGATTTCCTTAGCACTAGTGTTTTAAGGAACAGCTTAAAAAGAGAATCCTAATGTGATTTCTTTATAATGGGTGTGTTCCTTATCTTATCCTAGTGTCTAAAGTTTTCTCCATGGCTGGACCCCCAAATAATATTCCTTTACGTGCTAAGGGGTATCTAGAGAGTGGGATAGGTTTAATAACTACCCTAACCCTAACGTGTACCCTAACCTTAAACCCTACCCTACCCCTAACACGTACCCTAATCCTAACCCGTAACCTAAACCGAGCCCTAACCCTAACACTAACCCTAACACTAATGTAAACCATAACCTACGGCTTACCAGAACCCCTCCCCGAACCCGTACCCTAAGCCTAACCCTAAGCCTAACCCTAAGCCTAACCCTAACCCTAGGCTACCCTTGACTGCTTCTGCCTCCAATAGATTTCCAAAGCACTAGTGTTTTAAGGAACAGCTTAAAAAGAGAATCCTAATGTGATTTCTTTATAATGGGTGTGTTCCTTATCTTATCCTAGTGTCTAAACCCTTCTCCATGGCTGGACAGCCAAATAATAGTCCTTTACGTGTTAAGGGGTATCTAGAGAGTGGGATAGGTTTAATAACTACCCTAACCCTAACGCGTACCCTAACCCTAACCCCTACCCTAACCCTAACACGTACCCTAATCCTAACCCGGAACCTAAACCGAGCCCTAACCCTAACACTAACACTAACGTAACCCGTACCCTACGGCGTACCCGAACCCCTCCCCAATCCCGTACCCTAAGCCTAACCCTAAGCCTAACCGTAAGCCTAACCCTAACCCTAGGCTACCCTTGACTGCTTCTGCCTCCAATAGTTTTCCTAAGCACTAGTGTTTTAAGGAACAGCTTAAAAAGAGAATCCTAATGTGATTTCTTTATAATGGGTGTGTTCCTTATCTTATCCTAGTGTCTAAACACTTCTCCATGGCTGGACCCCCAAATAATATTCATTTACGTGCTAAGGCGTATCTAGAGAGTGGGATAGGTTGAATAACTACCCTAACCCTAACGCGTACCCTAACCCTAACCCCTACCCTATCCGTAACACGTATCCTAATCCTAACCCGTACCCTAAACCGAGCCCTAACCCTAACACTAACCCTAACCCTAACCCTAACACATACCCTACGCTGTACCCGAACCCCTCCCCGAACCCGTACCCTAAGCCGCACCCTAAGCCTAACCCTAAGCTTAACCCTAACCCTAGGCTACCCTTGACTGCTTCTGCCTCCAATAGATTTCCTAAGCACTAGTGTTTTAAGGAACAGATTAAAAAGAGAATCCTAATGTGATTTCTTTATAATGGGTGTGTTCTATATATTATCCTAGTGTCTAAACTCTTCTCCATGGCTGAACCCCCAATTAATGTTCCTTTACGTGCTAAGGGGTATCTAGAGAGTGGGATAGGTTTAATAACTACCCTAAACCTAACCCGTACCCTAACCCTAACCCCTACCCTAACCCTAACACGTACCCTAATCCTAACCCGTATCCCAAACCGAGCCCTAGCCCTAACCATAACCCTAACCCATACCCTACGCCGTACACGAACCCCTCCCAGAACCCGTACCCTAAGCCGTACGCTAACCCTAACCCTCACCCTAACCCTAACCCTAGGCTTCCCTTGACTGCTTCTGCCTCCAATAGATTTCCTAAGCAGTAGTGTTTTAAGGAACAGCTTAAAAAGAGAATCCTCATGTGGTTTCTTTATAATGGGTGTGTTCCTTTTCTTATCCTAGTGTCTAAACTCTTCTCCATGGCTGGACCCCTAAATAATATTGCTTTACGTGCTAATGGGTATGTAGAGAGTGGGATAGGTTTAATAACTAACCTAACCCTAACGCATAGCCTAACCCTAAACCCTACCCTAACCCTAACACGTACCCTAATCCTAACCTGTACCCTAAACCATGCCCTATTACTAACACTAACCCTAACCCTAACACTAGCCCATACACTACGACGTAACCGAATTCCTCGCCGAACCCGTACCCTAAGCCGTACCCTAACACTAACCCAAAGCCTAACCCTAACCCTAGACTACCCTTGACTGCTTCTGCCTCCAGTAGATTTCCTAAGCACTAGTGTTTTAAGGAACAACTTAAAAAGAGAATGCTAATGTGATTTCTTTATAATGGGTGTGTTCCTTATCTTATCCAAGTGTCTAAATTCTGCTCCATGGCTGGACACCCAAATAATATTCATTTACGTGCTAAGGGGTATCTAGAGAGTGGGATAGGTTTAATAACTACCCTAACCCTAACGCGTACACTAACCCTAACCCCTACCCTAACACTAACACGTAACCTAATCCTAACCCATACCCTAAACCGAGCCCTAACCCTAACACTAACCCTAACCCATACCCTACGCCGTACCCAAACCCCTCCCCGAACCCGTACCCTAAGCTGTAACCTAACCCTAACCCTAAGCCTAACCCTAACCCTAGGCTACCCTTGACTGCTTCTGCCTCCAGTAGATTTCCTAAGCACTAGTGTTTTAAGGAACAGCTTAAAAAGAGAATGCTAATGTGATTTCTTTATAATGGGTCTCTTCCTTATCTTATCCTAGTGTCTAAACTCTGCTCCATGGCTGGACCCCCAAATAATATTCCTTTACGTGCTAAGGGGTATCTAGAGAGTGGGATAGGTTTAATAACTACCCTAACCCTAACGCGTACCCTAACCCTAACCCCTACCCTAACCCTAACCCTAACCCTAATCCTAATCCGTACCCTATTCGAGACCTAACCGTAACACTAACCCTAACCCTAACCCTAACCCATACCCTATGCCGTACACGAACCACTCCCCGAATCCGTACCCTAAGCCGTACCCAACCCTAACCCTAAGCCTAACCCTAACCCTAGGCTACCCTTGACTGCTTCTGCCTCCAATAGATTTTCTAAGCACTAGTATTTTAAGGAACAGATTAAAAAGAGAATCCTAATGTTATTTCTTTATAATGGGTGTGTTGCTTAGCTTATCCTTGTGTCTAAACTCTTCTCCATGGCTGGACCCCCAAATAATATTCCTTTACGTGCTAAGGGGTATCTAGAGAGTGGGATAGGTTTAATAACTACCCTAACCCTAATGCGTACCCTAACCCTAACCAGTACCCTAATCCTAACACGTACGATAATCCTAACCCGTACTCTAAACCGAGCCCTAACGCTTACAATAACCCTAACCCTAACCCCTACCCTAACCCTAACACATACCCTAATCCTAACCTGTACCCTAAACCGAGCCCTAACCCTAACACTAACCCTAAACCTAACCCTAACCCATACCCTACGCCGTACACGAAACCCTCCCCGAACCCGTACCCTAAGCCGTACCCTAAGCCTAACCCTAAGCCTAACCCTAACCCTAGGCTACCCTTGACTGCTTCTGCCTCCAATAGATTTCCTAAGCACTAGTGTTTTAAGGAACAGCTTAAAAAGAGAATCCTAATGTGATTTCTTTATAATGGGTGTGTTCCTTATCTTATCCTAGTGTCTAAACTCTTCTCCATGGCTGGACAAAAAAATAATATTCCTTTACGTGCTTAGGGGTATCTAGAGACTGGGATAGGTTTAATAACTACCCTAACCCTAACGCGTACCCTAACCCTAACCGCTACCCTAACCCTAACACGTACCCTAATCCTAACCCGTACCCTAAACCGAGCCCTAACCCTAACACAAACCCTAACCCTCACCCATACCCTACGCCGTACCGTAACCCCTCCCCGAACCCATACCCTAAGCCGTACCCTAAACCTAAGCCTAAGCCTAACACTAACCCTAGGCTACCCTTGACTGCTTCTGCCTCCAATAGATTTCCTTAGCACTAGTGTTTTAAGGAACAGCTTAAAAAGAGAATCCTAATGTGATTTCTTTATAATGGGTGTGTTCCTTATCTTATCCTAGTGTCTAAACTCTTCTCCATGGCTGGATCCCCAAATAATATTCCTTAACGTGCTAAGGGGTATCTAGAGAGTGGGATAGGTTTAATAACTATCCTAACCGTATCGCGTACCCTAACCCTAACCCCTACCCTAACACTAACATGTACCCTAATCCTAACCAGTACTCTAAAGCAAGCCTTAACCCTAACACCAACCCTAACCCTAACACTAACCCATAACCTACGCCGTACCCGAACCCCTCCCCGAACCCATACCCTAAGGCTTACCCTAAGCCAAACCCTAAGCCTAACCCTAACCCTAGGCTACCCTTGACTGCTTCTGCCTCCAATAGATTTCCAAAGCACTATTGTTTTAAGGAACAGCTTAAAAAGAGAATCCTAATGTGATTTCTTTATAATGGGTGTGTTCCTTATCTTATCCTAATGCCTAAACTCTTCTCCATGGCTGGACCCCCAAATAATATTCCTTTACGTGCTAAGGGGAATCTAGAGAGTGGGATAGGTTTAATAACTACCCTAACCCTAACGCGTACCCTAACCCTAACCGCTACCCTAACCCTAACACGTATCCTAATCCTAACCCGTAACCTAAACCGAGCCCTAACCCTAGCACTAACCCTATCCCTAACCCTAACCCATACCCTACGCCGTACCTGAACCCCTCCCCGAACACGTTCCCTGAGCCGTACCCTAAGCCTAACCGTAAGCCTAACCCTAACCCTAGGCTACCCTTGACTGCTTCTGCCTCCAATAGATTTTCTAAGCAGTAGTGTTTTAAGGAACAGCTTAAAAAGAGAATCCTAATGTGATTTCTTTATAATGGGTGTGTTCCTTATCTTATCCTAGTGTCTAAACTCTTCTCCATGGCTGGATCCCCAAATAATATTCCTTAACGTGCTAAGGGGTATCTAGAGAGTGGGATAGGTTTAATAACTATCCTAACCGTATCGCGTACCCTAACCCTAACCCCTACCCTAACACTAACATGTACCCTAATCCTAACCAGTACTCTAAAGCAAGCCTTAACCCTAACACCAACCCTAACCCTAACACTAACCCATAACCTACGCCGTACCCGAACCCCTCCCCGAACCCATACCCTAAGGCTTACCCTAAGCCAAACCCTAAGCCTAACCCTAACCCTAGGCTACCCTTGACTGCTTCTGCCTCCAATAGATTTCCAAAGCACTAGTGTTTTAAGGAACAGCTTAAAAAGAGAATCCTAATGTGATTTCTTTATAATGGGTGTGTTCCTTATCTTATCCTAGTGTCTAAACCCTTCTCCATGGCTGGACAGCCAAATAATAGTCCTTTACGTGTTAAGGGGTATCTAGAGAGTAGGATACGTTTAATAACTACCCTAACCCTAACGCGTACCCTAACCCTAACCCCTACCCTAACACTAACACGTACCCTAATCCTAACCCGTACCCTAAACCGAGCCCTAACCCTAACACTAACTCTAACCCTAACCCTAACCCATACCCTACGCCGTATCCGAATCCCTCTCCGAATCCGTACCCTAAGCCGTACCCTAAGCCTAACCCTAAGCCTAACCCTATCCCTATGCTACCCTTGACTGCTTCTGCCTCCAATAGATTTCCTAAGCACTAGAGTTTTAAGGAACAGCTTAAAAAGAGAATCCTAATGTGATTTCTTTATAACGGGTGTGTTCCTTATATTATCCTAGTGTCTAAACTCTTCTCCATGGCTGGACCCCCAAATAATATTCCTTTATGTGTTAAGGTGTATCTAGAGAGTGGGATAGGTTTAATAACTACCCTAACCCTAAGGCATACCCTAACCCTAACCCCTAGCCTAACCCTAACACGTACCCTAATCCTAACCCGGAACCTAAACCGAGCCCTAACCCTAACACTAACACTAACACTAACGTAACCCGTACCCTACGTCGTACCCGAACCCCTCCCCGATCCCGTACCCTAAGCCTAACCCTAAGCCTAACCGTAAGCCTAACCCTAACCGTAGGCTACCCTTGACTGCTTCTGCCTCCAATAGATTTCCTAAGCACTAGTGTTTTAAGGAACAGCTTAAAAAGAGAATCCTAATGTGATTTTTTTATAATGGGTGTGTTCCTTATCTTATCCTAGTGTCTAAACACTTCTCCATGGCTGGACACCCAAATAATATTCATTTACGTGCTAAGGCGTATCTAGAGAGTGGGATAGGTTGAATAACTACCCTAACCCTAACGCGTACCCTAACCCTAACCCCTACCCTATCCGTAACACGTACCCTAATCCTAACCCGTACCCTAAACCGAGCCCTAACCCTAACACTAACCCTAACCCTAACCCTAACCCATACCCTACGCTGTACCCGAACCCCTCCCCGAACCCGTACCCTAAGCCGCACCCTAAGCCTAACCCTAAGCCTAACCCTAACCCTAGGCTACCCTTGACTGCTTCTGCCTCCAATAGATTTCCTTAGCACTAGTGTTTTAAGGAACAGCTTAAAAAGAGAATCCTAATGTGATTTCTTTATAATGGGTGTGTTCCTTATCTTATCCTAGTGTCTAAAGTTTTCTCCATGGCTGGACCCCCAAGTAATATTCCTTTACGTGCTAAGGGGTATCTAGAGAGTGGGATAGGTTTAATAACTACCCTAACCCTAACGTGTACCCTAACCTTAAACCCTACCCTACCCCTAACACGTACCCTAATCCTAACCCGTAACCTAAACCGAGCCCTAACCCTAACCCTAACCCTAACACTAATGTAAACCATAACCTACGGCTTACCAGAACCCCTCCCCGAACCCGTACCCTAAGCCTAACCCTAAGCCTAACCCTAAGCCTAACCCTAACCCTAGGCTACCCTTGACTGCTTCTGCCTCCAATAGATTTCCAAAGCACTAGTGTTTTAAGGAACAGCTTAAAAAGAGAATCCTAATGTGATTTCTTTATAATGGGTGTGTTCCTTATCTTATCCTAATGCCTAAACTCTTCTCCATGGCTGGACCCCCAAATAATATTCCTTTACGTGCTAAGGGGAATCTAGAGAGTGGGATAGGTTTAATAACTACCCTAACCCTAACGCGTACCCTAACCCTAACCGCTACCCTAACCCTAACACGTATCCTAATCCTAACCCGTAACCTAAACCGAGCCCTAACCCTAACACTAACCCTATCCCTAACCCTAACCCATACCCTACGCCGTACCTGAACCCCTCCCCGAACACGTTCCCTGAGCCGTACTCTAAGCCTAACCCTAAGCCTAACCCTAACCCTAGGCTACCCTTGACTGCTTCTGCCTCCAATAGATTTTCTAAGCAGTAGTGTTTTAAGGAACAGCTTAAAAAGAGAATCCTAATGTGATTTCTTTATAATGGGTGTGTTCCTTATCTTATCCTAGTGTCTAAACTCTTCTCCATGGCTGGATCCCCAAATAATATTCCTTAACGTGCTAAGGGGTATCTAGAGAGTGGGATAGGTTTAATAACTATCCTAACCGTATCGCGTACCCTAACCCTAACCCCTACCCTAACACTAACATGTACCCTAATCCTAACCAGTACTCTAAAGCAAGCCTTAACCCTAACACCAACCCTAACCCTAACACTAACCCATAACCTACGCCGTACCCGAACCCCTCCCCGAACCCATACCCTAAGGCTTACCCTAAGCCAAACCCTAAGCCTAACCCTAACCCTAGGCTACCCTTGACTGCTTCTGCCTCCAATAGATTTCCAAAGCACTAGTGTTTTAAGGAACAGCTTAAAAAGAGAATCCTAATGTGATTTCTTTATAATGGGTGTGTTCCTTATCTTATCCTAGTGTCTAAACCCTTCTCCATGGCTGGACAGCCAAATAATAGTCCTTTACGTGTTAAGGGGTATCTAGAGAGTGGGATACGTTTAATAACTACCCTAACCCTAACGCGTACCCTAACCCTAACCCCTACCCTAACACTAACACGTACCCTAATCCTAACCCGTACCCTAAACCGAGCCCTAACCCTAACACTAACTCTAACCCTAACCCTAACCCATACCCTACGCCGTATCCGAACCCCTCTCCGAATCCGTACCCTAAGCCGTACCCTAAGCCTAACCCTAAGCCTAACCCTATCCCTATGCTACCCTTGACTGCTTCTGCCTCCAATAGATTTCCTAAGCACTAGAGTTTTAAGGAACAGCTTAAAAAGAGAATCCTAATGTGATTTCTTTATAACGGGTGTGTTCCTTATATTATCCTAGTGTCTAAACTCTTCTCCATGGCTGGACCCCCAAATAATATTCCTTTATGTGTTAAGGGGTATCTAGAGAGTGGGATAGGTTTAATAACTACCCTAACCCTAAGGCATACCCTAACCCTAACCCCTAGCCTAACCCTAACACGTACCCTAATCCTAACCCGGAACCTAAACCGAGCCCTAACCCTAACACTAACACTAACACTAACGTAACCCGTACCCTACGTCGTACCCGAACCCCTCCCCGATCCCGTACCCTAAGCCTAACCCTAAGCCTAACCGTAAGCCTAACCCTAACCGTAGGCTACCCTTGACTGCTTCTGCCTCCAATAGATTTCCAAAGCACTAGTGTTTTAAGGAACAGCTTAAAAAGAGAATCCTAATGTGATTTCTTTATAATGGGTGTGTTCCTTATCTTATCCTAGTGTCTAAACCCTTCTCCATGGCTGGACAGCCAAATAATAGTCCTTTACGTGTTAAGGGGTATCTAGAGAGTGGGATAGGTTTAATAACTACCCTAACCCTAACGCGTACCCTAACCCTAACCCCTACCCTAACCCTAACACGTACCCTAATCCTAACCCGGAACCTAAACCGAGCCCTAACCCTAACACTAACACTAACGTAACCCGTACCCTACGGCGTACCCGAACCCCTCCCCAATCCCGTACCCTAAGCCTAACCCTAAGCCTAACCGTAAGCCTAACCCTAACCCTAGGCTACCCTTGACTGCTTCTGCCTCCAATAGTTTTCCTAAGCACTAGTGTTTTAAGGAACAGCTTAAAAAGAGAATCCTAATGTGATTTCTTTATAATGGGTGTGTTCCTTATCTTATCCTAGTGTCTAAACACTTCTCCATGGCTGGACCCCCAAATAATATTCATTTACGTGCTAAGGCGTATCTAGAGAGTGGGATAGGTTGAATAACTACCCTAACCCTAACGCGTACACTAACCCTAACCCCTACCCTATCCGTAACACGTATCCTAATCCTAACCCGTACCCTAAACCGAGCCCTAACCCTAACACTAACCCTAACCCTAACCCTAACACATACCCTACGCTGTACCCGAACCCCTCCCCGAACCCGTACCCTAAGCCGCACCCTAAGCCTAACCCTAAGCTTAACCCTAACCCTAGGCTACCCTTGACTGCTTCTGCCTCCAATAGATTTCCTAAGCACTAGTGTTTTAAGGAACAGATTAAAAAGAGAATCCTAATGTGATTTCTTTATAATGGGTGTGTTCTATATATTATCCTAGTGTCTAAACTCTTCTCCATGGCTGAACCCCCAATTAATGTTCCTTTACGTGCTAAGGGGTATCTAGAGAGTGGGATAGGTTTAATAACTACCCTAAACCTAACCCGTACCCTAACCCTAACCCCTACCCTAACCCTAACACGTACCCTAATCCTAACCCGTATCCCAAACCGAGCCCTAGCCCTAACCATAACCCTAACCCATACCCTACGCCGTACACGAACCCCTCCCAGAACCCGTACCCTAAGCCGTACGCTAACCCTAACCCTCACCCTAACCCTAACCCTAGGCTTCCCTTGACTGCTTCTGCCTCCAATAGATTTCCTAAGCAGTAGTGTTTTAAGGAACAGCTTAAAAAGAGAATCCTCATGTGGTTTCTTTATAATGGGTGTGTTCCTTTTCTTATCCTAGTGTCTAAACTCTTCTCCATGGCTGGACCCCTAAATAATATTGCTTTACGTGCTAATGGGTATGTAGAGAGTGGGATAGGTTTAATAACTAACCTAACCCTAACGCATAGCCTAACCCTAAACCCTACCCTAACCCTAACACGTACCCTAATCCTAACCTGTACCCTAAACCATGCCCTATTACTAACACTAACCCTAACCCTAACACTAGCCCATACACTACGACGTAACCGAATTCCTCGCCGAACCCGTACCCTAAGCCGTACCCTAACACTAACCCAAAGCCTAACCCTAACCCTAGACTACCCTTGACTGCTTCTGCCTCCAGTAGATTTCCTAAGCACTAGTGTTTTAAGGAACAACTTAAAAAGAGAATGCTAATGTGATTTCTTTATAATGGGTGTGTTCCTTATCTTATCCAAGTGTCTAAATTCTGCTCCATGGCTGGACACCCAAATAATATTCATTTACGTGCTAAGGGGTATCTAGAGAGTGGGATAGGTTTAATAACTACCCTAACCCTAACGCGTACACTAACCCTAACCCCTACCCTAACACTAACACGTAACCTAATCCTAACCCATACCCTAAACCGAGCCCTAACCCTAACACTAACCCTAACCCATACCCTACGCCGTACCCAAACCCCTCCCCGAACCCGTACCCTAAGCTGTAACCTAACCCTAACCCTAAGCCTAACCCTAACCCTAGGCTACCCTTGACTGCTTCTGCCTCCAGTAGATTTCCTAAGCACTAGTGTTTTAAGGAACAGCTTAAAAAGAGAATGCTAATGTGATTTCTTTATAATGGGTCTCTTCCTTATCTTATCCTAGTGTCTAAACTCTGCTCCATGGCTGGACCCCCAAATAATATTCCTTTACGTGCTAAGGGGTATCTAGAGAGTGGGATAGGTTTAATAACTACCCTAACCCTAACGCGTACCCTAACCCTAACCCCTACCCTAACCCTAACCCTAACCCTAATCCTAATCCGTACCCTATTCGAGACCTAACCGTAACACTAACCCTAACCCTAACCCTAACCCATACCCTATGCCGTACACGATCCACTCCCCGAATCCGTACCCTAAGCCGTACCCAACCCTAACCCTAAGCCTAACCCTAACCCTAGGCTACCCTTGACTGCTTCTGCCTCCAATAGATTTTCTAAGCACTAGTATTTTAAGGAACAGATTAAAAAGAGAATCCTAATGTTATTTCTTTATAATGGGTGTGTTGCTTAGCTTATCCTTGTGTCTAAACTCTTCTCCATGGCTGGACCCCCAAATAATATTCCTTTACGTGCTAAGGGGTATCTAGAGAGTGGGATAGGTTTAATAACTACCCTAACCCTAATGCGTACCCTAACCCTAACCAGTACCCTAATCCTAACACGTACGATAATCCTAACCCGTACTCTAAACCGAGCCCTAACGCTTACAATAACCCTAACCCTAACCCCTACCCTAACCCTAACACATACCCTAATCCTAACCTGTACCCTAAACCGAGCCCTAACCCTAACACTAACCCTAAACCTAACCCTAACCCATACCCTACGCCGTACACGAAACCCTCCCCGAACCCGTACCCTAAGCCGTACCCTAAGCCTAACCCTAAGCCTAACCCTAACCCTAGGCTACCCTTGACTGCTTCTGCCTCCAATAGATTTCCTAAGCACTAGTGTTTTAAGGAACAGCTTAAAAAGAGAATCCTAATGTGATTTCTTTATAATGGGTGTGTTCCTTATCTTATCCTAGTGTCTAAACTCTTCTCCATGGCTGGACAAAAAAATAATATTCCTTTACGTGCTTAGGGGTATCTAGAGACTGGGATAGGTTTAATAACTACCCTAACCCTAACGCGTACCCTAACCCTAACCGCTACCCTAACCCTAACACGTACCCTAATCCTAACCCGTACCCTAAACCGAGCCCTAACCCTAACACAAACCCTAACCCTCACCCATACCCTACGCCGTACCGTAACCCCTCCCCGAACCCATACCCTAAGCCGTACCCTAAACCTAAGCCTAAGCCTAACACTAACCCTAGGCTACCCTTGACTGCTTCTGCCTCCAATAGATTTCCTTAGCACTAGTGTTTTAAGGAACAGCTTAAAAAGAGAATCCTAATGTGATTTCTTTATAATGGGTGTGTTCCTTATCTTATCCTAGTGTCTAAACTCTTCTCCATGGCTGGATCCCCAAATAATATTCCTTAACGTGCTAAGGGGTATCTAGAGAGTGGGATAGGTTTAATAACTATCCTAACCGTATCGCGTACCCTAACCCTAACCCCTACCCTAACACTAACATGTACCCTAATCCTAACCAGTACTCTAAAGCAAGCCTTAACCCTAACACCAACCCTAACCCTAACACTAACCCATAACCTACGCCGTACCCGAACCCCTCCCCGAACCCATACCCTAAGGCTTACCCTAAGCCAAACCCTAAGCCTAACCCTAACCCTAGGCTACCCTTGACTGCTTCTGCCTCCAATAGATTTCCAAAGCACTATTGTTTTAAGGAACAGCTTAAAAAGAGAATCCTAATGTGATTTCTTTATAATGGGTGTGTTCCTTATCTTATCCTAATGCCTAAACTCTTCTCCATGGCTGGACCCCCAAATAATATTCCTTTACGTGCTAAGGGGAATCTAGAGAGTGGGATAGGTTTAATAACTACCCTAACCCTAACGCGTACCCTAACCCTAACCGCTACCCTAACCCTAACACGTATCCTAATCCTAACCCGTAACCTAAACCGAGCCCTAACCCTAGCACTAACCCTATCCCTAACCCTAACCCATACCCTACGCCGTACCTGAACCCCTCCCCGAACACGTTCCCTGAGCCGTACCCTAAGCCTAACCGTAAGCCTAACCCTAACCCTAGGCTACCCTTGACTGCTTCTGCCTCCAATAGATTTTCTAAGCAGTAGTGTTTTAAGGAACAGCTTAAAAAGAGAATCCTAATGTGATTTCTTTATAATGGGTGTGTTCCTTATCTTATCCTAGTGTCTAAACTCTTCTCCATGGCTGGATCCCCAAATAATATTCCTTAACGTGCTAAGGGGTATCTAGAGAGTGGGATAGGTTTAATAACTATCCTAACCGTATCGCGTACCCTAACCCTAACCCCTACCCTAACACTAACATGTACCCTAATCCTAACCAGTACTCTAAAGCAAGCCTTAACCCTAACACCAACCCTAACCCTAACACTAACCCATAACCTACGCCGTACCCGAACCCCTCCCCGAACCCATACCCTAAGGCTTACCCTAAGCCAAACCCTAAGCCTAACCCTAACCCTAGGCTACCCTTGACTGCTTCTGCCTCCAATAGATTTCCAAAGCACTAGTGTTTTAAGGAACAGCTTAAAAAGAGAATCCTAATGTGATTTCTTTATAATGGGTGTGTTCCTTATCTTATCCTAGTGTCTAAACCCTTCTCCATGGCTGGACAGCCAAATAATAGTCCTTTACGTGTTAAGGGGTATCTAGAGAGTAGGATACGTTTAATAACTACCCTAACCCTAACGCGTACCCTAACCCTAACCCCTACCCTAACACTAACACGTACCCTAATCCTAACCCGTACCCTAAACCGAGCCCTAACCCTAACACTAACTCTAACCCTAACCCTAACCCATACCCTACGCCGTATCCGAATCCCTCTCCGAATCCGTACCCTAAGCCGTACCCTAAGCCTAACCCTAAGCCTAACCCTATCCCTATGCTACCCTTGACTGCTTCTGCCTCCAATAGATTTCCTAAGCACTAGAGTTTTAAGGAACAGCTTAAAAAGAGAATCCTAATGTGATTTCTTTATAACGGGTGTGTTCCTTATATTATCCTAGTGTCTAAACTCTTCTCCATGGCTGGACCCCCAAATAATATTCCTTTATGTGTTAAGGTGTATCTAGAGAGTGGGATAGGTTTAATAACTACCCTAACCCTAAGGCATACCCTAACCCTAACCCCTAGCCTAACCCTAACACGTACCCTAATCCTAACCCGGAACCTAAACCGAGCCCTAACCCTAACACTAACACTAACACTAACGTAACCCGTACCCTACGTCGTACCCGAACCCCTCCCCGATCCCGTACCCTAAGCCTAACCCTAAGCCTAACCGTAAGCCTAACCCTAACCGTAGGCTACCCTTGACTGCTTCTGCCTCCAATAGATTTCCTAAGCACTAGTGTTTTAAGGAACAGCTTAAAAAGAGAATCCTAATGTGATTTTTTTATAATGGGTGTGTTCCTTATCTTATCCTAGTGTCTAAACACTTCTCCATGGCTGGACACCCAAATAATATTCATTTACGTGCTAAGGCGTATCTAGAGAGTGGGATAGGTTGAATAACTACCCTAACCCTAACGCGTACCCTAACCCTAACCCCTACCCTATCCGTAACACGTACCCTAATCCTAACCCGTACCCTAAACCGAGCCCTAACCCTAACACTAACCCTAACCCTAACCCTAACCCATACCCTACGCTGTACCCGAACCCCTCCCCGAACCCGTACCCTAAGCCGCACCCTAAGCCTAACCCTAAGCCTAACCCTAACCCTAGGCTACCCTTGACTGCTTCTGCCTCCAATAGATTTCCTTAGCACTAGTGTTTTAAGGAACAGCTTAAAAAGAGAATCCTAATGTGATTTCTTTATAATGGGTGTGTTCCTTATCTTATCCTAGTGTCTAAAGTTTTCTCCATGGCTGGACCCCCAAGTAATATTCCTTTACGTGCTAAGGGGTATCTAGAGAGTGGGATAGGTTTAATAACTACCCTAACCCTAACGTGTACCCTAACCTTAAACCCTACCCTACCCCTAACACGTACCCTAATCCTAACCCGTAACCTAAACCGAGCCCTAACCCTAACCCTAACCCTAACACTAATGTAAACCATAACCTACGGCTTACCAGAACCCCTCCCCGAACCCGTACCCTAAGCCTAACCCTAAGCCTAACCCTAAGCCTAACCCTAACCCTAGGCTACCCTTGACTGCTTCTGCCTCCAATAGATTTCCAAAGCACTAGTGTTTTAAGGAACAGCTTAAAAAGAGAATCCTAATGTGATTTCTTTATAATGGGTGTGTTCCTTATCTTATCCTAATGCCTAAACTCTTCTCCATGGCTGGACCCCCAAATAATATTCCTTTACGTGCTAAGGGGAATCTAGAGAGTGGGATAGGTTTAATAACTACCCTAACCCTAACGCGTACCCTAACCCTAACCGCTACCCTAACCCTAACACGTATCCTAATCCTAACCCGTAACCTAAACCGAGCCCTAACCCTAACACTAACCCTATCCCTAACCCTAACCCATACCCTACGCCGTACCTGAACCCCTCCCCGAACACGTTCCCTGAGCCGTACTCTAAGCCTAACCCTAAGCCTAACCCTAACCCTAGGCTACCCTTGACTGCTTCTGCCTCCAATAGATTTTCTAAGCAGTAGTGTTTTAAGGAACAGCTTAAAAAGAGAATCCTAATGTGATTTCTTTATAATGGGTGTGTTCCTTATCTTATCCTAGTGTCTAAACTCTTCTCCATGGCTGGATCCCCAAATAATATTCCTTAACGTGCTAAGGGGTATCTAGAGAGTGGGATAGGTTTAATAACTATCCTAACCGTATCGCGTACCCTAACCCTAACCCCTACCCTAACACTAACATGTACCCTAATCCTAACCAGTACTCTAAAGCAAGCCTTAACCCTAACACCAACCCTAACCCTAACACTAACCCATAACCTACGCCGTACCCGAACCCCTCCCCGAACCCATACCCTAAGGCTTACCCTAAGCCAAACCCTAAGCCTAACCCTAACCCTAGGCTACCCTTGACTGCTTCTGCCTCCAATAGATTTCCAAAGCACTAGTGTTTTAAGGAACAGCTTAAAAAGAGAATCCTAATGTGATTTCTTTATAATGGGTGTGTTCCTTATCTTATCCTAGTGTCTAAACCCTTCTCCATGGCTGGACAGCCAAATAATAGTCCTTTACGTGTTAAGGGGTATCTAGAGAGTGGGATACGTTTAATAACTACCCTAACCCTAACGCGTACCCTAACCCTAACCCCTACCCTAACACTAACACGTACCCTAATCCTAACCCGTACCCTAAACCGAGCCCTAACCCTAACACTAACTCTAACCCTAACCCTAACCCATACCCTACGCCGTATCCGAACCCCTCTCCGAATCCGTACCCTAAGCCGTACCCTAAGCCTAACCCTAAGCCTAACCCTATCCCTATGCTACCCTTGACTGCTTCTGCCTCCAATAGATTTCCTAAGCACTAGAGTTTTAAGGAACAGCTTAAAAAGAGAATCCTAATGTGATTTCTTTATAACGGGTGTGTTCCTTATATTATCCTAGTGTCTAAACTCTTCTCCATGGCTGGACCCCCAAATAATATTCCTTTATGTGTTAAGGGGTATCTAGAGAGTGGGATAGGTTTAATAACTACCCTAACCCTAAGGCATACCCTAACCCTAACCCCTAGCCTAACCCTAACACGTACCCTAATCCTAACCCGGAACCTAAACCGAGCCCTAACCCTAACACTAACACTAACACTAACGTAACCCGTACCCTACGTCGTACCCGAACCCCTCCCCGATCCCGTACCCTAAGCCTAACCCTAAGCCTAACCGTAAGCCTAACCCTAACCGTAGGCTACCCTTGACTGCTTCTGCCTCCAATAGATTTCCTAAGCACTAGTGTTTTAAGGAAAAGCTTAAAAAGAGAATCCTAATGTGATTTTTTTATAATGGGTGTGTTCCTTATCTTATCCTAGTGTCTAAACACTTCTCCATGGCTGGACACCCAAATAATATTCATTTACGTGCTAAGGCGTATCTAGAGAGTGGGATAGGTTGAATAACTACCCTAACCCTAACGCGTACCCTAACCCTAACCCCTACCCTATCCGTAACACGTACCCTAATCCTAACCCATACCCTAAACCGAGCCCTAACCCTAACACTAACCCTAACCCTAACCCTAACCCATACCCTACGCTGTACCCGAACCCCTCCCCGAACCCGTACCCTAAGCCGCACCCTAAGCCTAACCCTAAGCCTAACCCTAACCCTAGGCTACCCTTGACTGCTTCTGCCTCCAATAGATTTCCTAAGCACTAGTGTTTTAAGGAACAGATTAAAAAGAGAATCCTAATGTGATTTCTTTATAATGGGTGTGTTCTATATATTATCATAGTGTCTAAACTCTTCTCCATAGCTGTACCCCCAATTAATGTTCCTTTACGGGCTAAGGGGTATCTAGAGAGTGGGATAGGTTTAATAACTACCCTAAACCTAACCCCTACCCTAACCCTAACCCCTACCCTAACCCTAACACGTACCCTAATCCTAACCCATACCCTAAACCGAGCCCTAACCCTAACACTAACCCTAACCCTAACCCTCACCCATACCCTACGCCGTACCGTAACCCCTCCCCGAACCCATACCCTAAGCCGTACCATAAGCCTAACCCTAAGCCTAACCCGAACCGTAGGCTACCCTTGACTGCTTCTGCCTCCAATAGATTTCCAAAGCACTAGTGTTTTAAGGAACAGCTTAAAAAGAGAATCCTAATGTGATTTCTTTATAATGGGTGTGTTCCTCATCTTATCCTAGTGTCTAAACTCTTCTCCATGGCTGGACCCCCAAATAATATTCCTTTACGTGCTAAGGGGTATCTAGAGAGTGGGATAGGGTTAATAACTACCCTAACCCTAACGCGTACCCTAACCCTAACCCCTACCCTAACCCTAACACGTACCCTAATCCTAACCCGTATTCCAAACCGAGCCCTAGCCCTAACCGTAACCCTAACCCATACCCTACGCCGTACACGAACCCCTCCCAGAACCCGTACCCTAAGCCGTACGCTAACCCTAACCCTCACCCTAACCCTAACCCTAGGCTTCCCTTGACTGCTTCTGCCTCCAATAGATTTCCTAAGCAGTAGTGTTTTAAGGAACAGCTTAAAAAGAGAATCCTCATGTGGTTCCTTTATAATGGGTGTGTTCCTTTTCTTATCCTAGTGTCTAAACTCTTCTCCATGGCTGGACCCCTAAATAATATTGCTTTACGTGCTAAGGGGTATGTAGACAGTGGGATAGGTTTAATAACTAACCTAACCCTAACGCATAGCCTAACCCTAAACCCTACCCTAACCCTAACACGTACCCTAATCCTAACCTGTACCCTAAACCACGCCCTATTACTAACACTAACCCTAACCCTAACACTAGCCCATACACTACGACGTAACCGAATTCCTTCCCGAACCCGTACCCTAAGCCGTACCCTAACACTAACCCAAAGCCTAACCCTAACCCTAGACTACCCTTGACTGCTTCTGCCTCCAGTAGATTTCCTAAGCACTAGTGTTTTAAGGAACAACTTAAAAAGAGAATGCTAATGTGATTTCTTTATAATGGGTGTGTTCCTTATCTTATCCAAGTGTCTAAACTCTGCTCCATGGCTGGACCCCCAAATAATACTCATTTACGTGCTAAGGGGTATCTAGAGACTGGGATAGGTTTAATAACTACCCTAACCCTAACGCGTACCCTAACCCTAACCCCTACCCTAACCCTAACATGTAACCTAATCCTAACCCATACCCTAAACCGAGCCCTAACCCTAACACTAACCCTAACCCATACCCTACGCCGTACCCAAACCCCTCCCCGAACCCGTTCCCTAAGCTGTAACCTAACCCTAACCCTAAGCCTAACCCTAACCCTAGGCTACCCTTGACAGCTTCTGCCTCCAGTAGATTTCCTAAGCACTAGTGTTTTAAGGAACAGCTTAAAAAGAGAATGCTAATGTGATTTCTTTATAATGAGTCTCTTCCTTATCTTATCCTAGTGTCTAAACTCTTTTCCATGGCTGGACCCCCAAATAATATTCCTTGACGTGCTAAGGGGTATCTAGTTAGTGGGATAGGTTTAATAACTACCCTAACACTTACGCGTACCCAAACCCTAACCCGTACGCTATCCCTACCACGTACCCTAATCCTAAACCGTACCCTAAACCGAGCCCTAACCCTAACACTAACCCTAACCCTAACCCTAACCCATAGCCTACGCCTTACCCGAACGCCTCCCTGAACCCGTACCCTAAGCTGTTCCCTAACCCTAACCCTCACCGTAACCCTAACCCTAGGCTACACTTGACGGCTTCTAACTCCAATAGATTTCCTAAGCACTAGTGTTCTAAGGAACAGCTTAAAAAGAGAATCCTAATGGGATTTCTTTATAATGGGTGTGTTCCTTATCTTATCCTTGTGTCTAAACTCTTCTCCATGGCTGGACCCCCAAATAATATTCCTTTACGTGCTAAGGGGTATCTAGAGAGTGGGATAGGTTTAATAACTACCCTAACGCGTACCCTAATCCTAATCCCTACCCTAACCCTAACACTTACCCTAATCCTAACCCGTACCCTAAACCGAGCCCTAACCCTAACACTAACCCTAACACTAACCCTAACCCATACCCTACGCCTTATCCGAACCCCTCTCCGAACCCGTACCCTAAGCCGCACCCTAAGCCTAACCCTAAGCCTAACCCTAAACATAGGCTACCCTTGACTGCTTCTGCCTCCAATAAATTTCCTAAGCACTAGTGTTTTAAGGAACAGCTTAAAAAGAGAATCCTAATGTGATTTCTTTATAATGGGTATGTTCCTTATCTTATCCTAGTGTCTAAACTCTTCTCCATGGCTGGACAAAAAAATAATATTCCTTTACGTGCTTAGGGGTATCTAGAGACTGGGATAGGTTTAATAACTACCCTAACCCTAACGCGTACCCTAACCCTAACCGCTACCCTAACCCTAACACGTACCCTAATCCTAACCCGTACCCTAAACCGAGCCCTAACCCTAACACAAACCTTAACCCTCACCCATACCCTACGCCGTACCGTAACCCCTCCCCGAACCCATACCCTAAGCCGTACCCTAAACCTAAGCCTAAGCCTAACACTAACCCTAGGCTACCCTTGACTGCTTCTGCCTCCAATAGATTTCCTTAGCACTAGTGTTTTAAGGAACAGCTTAAAAAGAGAATCCTAATGTGATTTCTTTATAATGGGTGTGTTCCTTATCTTATCCTAGTGTCTAAAGTTTTCTCCATGGCTGGACCCCCAAATAATATTCCTTTACGTGCTAAGGGGTATCTAGAGAGTGGGATAGGTTTAATAACTACCCTAACCCTAACGTGTACCCTAACCTTAAACCCTACCCTACCCCTAACACGTACCCTAATCCTAACCCGTAACCTAAACCGAGCCCTAACCCTAACACTAACCCTAACACTAATGTAAACCATAACCTACGGCTTACCAGAACCCCTCCCCGAACCCGTACCCTAAGCCTAACCCTAAGCCTAACCCTAAGCCTAACCCTAACCCTAGGCTACCCTTGACTGCTTCTGCCTCCAATAGATTTCCAAAGCACTAGTGTTTTAAGGAACAGCTTAAAAAGAGAATCCTAATGTGATTTCTTTATAATGGGTGTGTTCCTTATCTTATCCTAGTGTCTAAACCCTTCTCCATGGCTGGACAGCCAAATAATAGTCCTTTACGTGTTAAGGGGTATCTAGAGAGTGGGATAGGTTTAATAACTACCCTAACCCTAACGCGTACCCTAACCCTAACCCCTACCCTAACCCTAACACGTACCCTAATCCTAACCCGGAACCTAAACCGAGCCCTAACCCTAACACTAACACTAACGTAACCCGTACCCTACGGCGTACCCGAACCCCTCCCCAATCCCGTACCCTAAGCCTAACCCTAAGCCTAACCGTAAGCCTAACCCTAACCCTAGGCTACCCTTGACTGCTTCTGCCTCCAATAGTTTTCCTAAGCACTAGTGTTTTAAGGAACAGCTTAAAAAGAGAATCCTAATGTGATTTCTTTATAATGGGTGTGTTCCTTATCTTATCCTAGTGTCTAAACACTTCTCCATGGCTGGACCCCCAAATAATATTCATTTACGTGCTAAGGCGTATCTAGAGAGTGGGATAGGTTGAATAACTACCCTAACCCTAACGCGTACCCTAACCCTAACCCCTACCCTATCCGTAACACGTATCCTAATCCTAACCCGTACCCTAAACCGAGCCCTAACCCTAACACTAACCCTAACCCTAACCCTAACACATACCCTACGCTGTACCCGAACCCCTCCCCGAACCCGTACCCTAAGCCGCACCCTAAGCCTAACCCTAAGCTTAACCCTAACCCTAGGCTACCCTTGACTGCTTCTGCCTCCAATAGATTTCCTAAGCACTAGTGTTTTAAGGAACAGATTAAAAAGAGAATCCTAATGTGATTTCTTTATAATGGGTGTGTTCTATATATTATCCTAGTGTCTAAACTCTTCTCCATGGCTGAACCCCCAATTAATGTTCCTTTACGTGCTAAGGGGTATCTAGAGAGTGGGATAGGTTTAATAACTACCCTAAACCTAACCCGTACCCTAACCCTAACCCCTACCCTAACCCTAACACGTACCCTAATCCTAACCCGTATCCCAAACCGAGCCCTAGCCCTAACCATAACCCTAACCCATACCCTACGCCGTACACGAACCCCTCCCAGAACCCGTACCCTAAGCCGTACGCTAACCCTAACCCTCACCCTAACCCTAACCCTAGGCTTCCCTTGACTGCTTCTGCCTCCAATAGATTTCCTAAGCAGTAGTGTTTTAAGGAACAGCTTAAAAAGAGAATCCTCATGTGGTTTCTTTATAATGGGTGTGTTCCTTTTCTTATCCTAGTGTCTAAACTCTTCTCCATGGCTGGACCCCTAAATAATATTGCTTTACGTGCTAATGGGTATGTAGAGAGTGGGATAGGTTTAATAACTAACCTAACCCTAACGCATAGCCTAACCCTAAACCCTACCCTAACCCTAACACGTACCCTAATCCTAACCTGTACCCTAAACCATGCCCTATTACTAACACTAACCCTAACCCTAACACTAGCCCATACACTACGACGTAACCGAATTCCTCGCCGAACCCGTACCCTAAGCCGTACCCTAACACTAACCCAAAGCCTAACCCTAACCCTAGACTACCCTTGACTGCTTCTGCCTCCAGTAGATTTCCTAAGCACTAGTGTTTTAAGGAACAACTTAAAAAGAGAATGCTAATGTGATTTCTTTATAATGGGTGTGTTCCTTATCTTATCCAAGTGTCTAAATTCTGCTCCATGGCTGGACACCCAAATAATATTCATTTACGTGCTAAGGGGTATCTAGAGAGTGGGATAGGTTTAATAACTACCCTAACCCTAACGCGTACACTAACCCTAACCCCTACCCTAACACTAACACGTAACCTAATCCTAACCCATACCCTAAACCGAGCCCTAACCCTAACACTAACCCTAACCCATACCCTACGCCGTACCCAAACCCCTCCCCGAACCCGTACCCTAAGCTGTAACCTAACCCTAACCCTAAGCCTAACCCTAACCCTAGGCTACCCTTGACTGCTTCTGCCTCCAGTAGATTTCCTAAGCACTAGTGTTTTAAGGAACAGCTTAAAAAGAGAATGCTAATGTGATTTCTTTATAATGGGTCTCTTCCTTATCTTATCCTAGTGTCTAAACTCTGCTCCATGGCTGGACCCCCAAATAATATTCCTTTACGTGCTAAGGGGTATCTAGAGAGTGGGATAGGTTTAATAACTACCCTAACCCTAACGCGTACCCTAACCCTAACCCCTACCCTAACCCTAACCCTAACCCTAATCCTAATCCGTACCCTATTCGAGACCTAACCGTAACACTAACCCTAACCCTAACCCTAACCCATACCCTATGCCGTACACGAACCACTCCCCGAATCCGTACCCTAAGCCGTACCCAACCCTAACCCTAAGCCTAACCCTAACCCTAGGCTACCCTTGACTGCTTCTGCCTCCAATAGATTTTCTAAGCACTAGTATTTTAAGGAACAGATTAAAAAGAGAATCCTAATGTTATTTCTTTATAATGGGTGTGTTGCTTAGCTTATCCTTGTGTCTAAACTCTTCTCCATGGCTGGACCCCCAAATAATATTCCTTTACGTGCTAAGGGGTATCTAGAGAGTGGGATAGGTTTAATAACTACCCTAACCCTAATGCGTACCCTAACCCTAACCAGTACCCTAATCCTAACACGTACGATAATCCTAACCCGTACTCTAAACCGAGCCCTAACGCTTACAATAACCCTAACCCTAACCCCTACCCTAACCCTAACACATACCCTAATCCTAACCTGTACCCTAAACCGAGCCCTAACCCTAACACTAACCCTAAACCTAACCCTAACCCATACCCTACGCCGTACACGAAACCCTCCCCGAACCCGTACCCTAAGCCGTACCCTAAGCCTAACCCTAAGCCTAACCCTAACCCTAGGCTACCCTTGACTGCTTCTGCCTCCAATAGATTTCCTAAGCACTAGTGTTTTAAGGAACAGCTTAAAAAGAGAATCCTAATGTGATTTCTTTATAATGGGTGTGTTCCTTATCTTATCCTAGTGTCTAAGCTCTTCTCCATGGCTGGACCCTCAAATAATATTCCTTTACGTGCTAAGGGGTATCTAGAGACTGGGATAGGTTTAATAACTACCCTAACCCTAACGCGTACACTAACCCTAACTCCTACCTTAACCCTAACACGTACCCTAATCCTAACACGTACCCTAAACCGAGCCCTAACCCTAACACTAAACCTAACCCTAACCCTAACCCATACCCTACGCCGTACCCGAACCCCTCACCGAACCCGTACCCTAAGCCGTACCCTAAGCCTAACCGTAAGCCTAACCCTAACCCTAGGCTTCCCTTGAATGCTTTTGCCTCCAATAGATTTCCTAAACACTAGTGTTTTAAGGAACAGCTTAAAAAGAAAATCCTAATGTGATTTCTTTATAATGGGTGTGTTCCTTATCTTATCCTAGTGTCTAAACTCTTCTCCATGGCTGGACCCCCAAATAATATTCCTTTACGTGTTAAGGGGTATCTAGAGAGTGGGATAGGTTTAATAACTACCCTACCCCTAACGCGTACCCTAACCCTAACCCCTATCCTAACCCTAACACGTACCCTAATCCTAACCCGTACCCTAAACCGAGCCCTAACCCTAACCCTAACCCTAACCCATACCCTACACCATACACGAACCCGTCCCCGAACCCATAGCCTAAGCCGTACCCTAAGCCTAACCCTCAGCCTAACCCTAACCCTAGGCTACCCTTGACTGCTTCTGCCTCCAATAGATTTCCTAAGCACTAGTGTTTTAAGGAACAGATTAAAAAGAGAATCCTAATGTGATTTCTTTATAATGGGTGTGTTCCTTATCTTATCCTAGTGTCTAACCTCTTCTCCATGGCTGGACCCTCAAATAATATTCCTTTACGTGCTAAGGGGTATCTAGAGACTGGGATAGGTTTAATAACTACCCAACCCTAACGTGTACCCTAACCCTAACCCCTACCCTAACACTAACACCTACCCTAAATCTAACCCGTACCCTAAACCGAGCCCTAACCCTAACACTAACGCTAACCCTAACCCTAACCCATACCCTACACCATACACGAACCCGTCCCCGAAACCATACCCTAAGCCGTACCCTAAGCCTAACCCTCAGCCTAACCCTAACCCTAGGCTACCCTTGACTGCTTCTGCCTCCAATAGATTTCCTAAGCACTAGTGTTTTAAGGAACAGCTTAAAAAGAGAATCCTAATGTGATTTCTTTATAATGGGTGTGTTCCTTATCTTATCCTAGTGTCTAAGCTCTTCTCCATGGCTGGACCCTCAAATAATATTCCTTTACGTGCTAAGGGGTATCTAGAGACTGGGATAGGTTTAATAACTACACAACCCTAACGCGTACCCTAACCCTAACACCTACCCTAACACTAACACGTACCCTAATCCTAACCTGTACCCTAATCCGAGCCCTAACCCTAACACTAACCCTAACCCTAACCCTAACCCATACCCTCCGCCGTACACGACCCATCACCGAACCCGTACCCTAAGACTAACCCTAAGCCTACCCTAAGCCTAACCCTAACCCTAGGCTACCCTTGACTGCTTCTGCCTCCAATAGATTTCCTAAGCAATACTGTTTTAAGGAACAGCTTAAAAAGAGAATCTTAATGTGATTTCTTTATAATGGGTGTGTTCCTTATCTTATCCTAGTGTCTAAATTCTTCTCCATGGCTGGACCCCCAAATAATATTCCTTAACGTGCTAAGGGGTATCTAGAGAGTGGGATAGTTTTAATAACTACCCTAACCCTAACGCGTACCCTAACCCTAACCCCTACCCTAACCCTCACACGTACCCTAATCCTAACCCGTACCCTAAACCGAGCCCTAACCCTAACCCTAACACTAACCCTAACCCTAACCCTAACCCATACCCTACGCCGTACCCGAACCCCTCCCCGAACCCTTACCCTAAGCCGTACCCTAAGCCTAACCGTAAGCCTAACCCTAACCCTAGGCTACCCTTGAATGCTTTTGCCTCCAATAGATTTCCTAAACACTAGTGTTTTAAGGAACAGCTTAAAAAGAAAATCCTAATGTGATTTCTTAACAAGGGGTGTATTCCTTATCTTATCCTAGTGTCTAAACTCTTGTCTATGGCAGCACCCCCAAATAATATTCCTTTACGTGCTAAGAGGTATCTAGAGACTGGGATAGGTTTAATAACTACCCTAATGCTAACGCGTACCCTAACCCTAACCCGTACCCTAACCCTAACACGTACCCTAATCCTAACCCGTACCCTAAACTGAGCCCTAACCCTAACAGTAACCCTAACCCTCACCCATACCCTACTCCGTACCGTAACCCCTCCCCGAACCCATACCCTAAGCCTAACCCTAAGCCTAACCCTATCCCCAGGCTACCCTTGACTGCTTCTGCCTCCAATAGATTTCCTAAGCACTAGTGTTTTAAGGAACAGCTTAAAAAGAGAATCCTAATGTGATT
Organism: Balaenoptera physalus; assembly: GCF_965194825.1. Classification (NCBI taxonomy): domain Eukaryota; kingdom Metazoa; phylum Chordata; class Mammalia; order Artiodactyla; family Balaenopteridae; genus Balaenoptera; species Balaenoptera physalus. Next base: position 225,713 of record NW_028126383.1, read on the forward strand.
TCTTTATAATGGGTGTGTTCCTTATCTTATCCTAGTGTCTAAACTCTTTTCCGTGGCTCGACCCCCAAACAATATTCCTTTACGTGCTAAGGGGTATCTAGAGAGTGGGATAGGTTTAATAACTACCCTAACCTTAACGCGTACCCTAACCCTAACCCCTACCCTAACCCTAACATGTACCCTAATCCTAACCCGTAACCTAAACTGAGCCCTAACCCTAACACTAACCCTAACACTAACGCTAACCGATACCCTACGCCGTACCCGAACCCCTCCCCAATCCCGTACCCTAAGCCTAACCCTAACCCTAGGCTACCCTTGACTGCTTCTGCCTCCAATAGATTTCCTAAGCACTAGTGTTTTAAGGAACAGCTTAAAAAGAGAATCCTAATGTGATTTCTTTATAATGGGTGTGTTCCTTATCTTATCCTAGTGTCTAAGTTCTTCTCCATGGCTGGACCCTCAAATAATATTCCTTTACGTGCTAAGGGGTATCTAGAGCCTGGGATAGGTTTAATAACTACCCTAACTCTAACGCGTACCCTAACCCTAACTCCTACCCTAAACCTAACCCGTACCCTAAACCGAGCCCTAACCCTAACACTAACACTAACCTTAACCCTAACCCATACCCTACGCCGTACACGAACACGTCCCCGAAATCATACCCTAAGCCGTACCCAAACCCTAACCCTAAGCCTAAACCTAACCCTAGGCTACCCTTGACTGCTTCTGCCTCCAATAGATTTCCTAAGCATTAGTGTTTTAAGGAACAGATTAAAAAGAGAATTCTAATGTGATTTCTTTATAATGGGTGTGTTCCTTATCTTATCATAGTGTCTAAACTCTTCTCCATGGCTGGACTGACAAATAATATTCCTTTACGAGCTAAGGGATGTCTAGAGAGTGGGATAGGTTTAATAACTACCCTAACCCTAACACGTAATTTAACCCAAACCCCTACCTTAACCCTAACACGTACCCTAATCCTAACCCGTACCCTAATCCGAGCCCTAACCCTAACAGTAACCCTAACCCTAAACCTAACCCATACCCCACGCCGTACCCGAACCCCTCCCCGAACCCGTACCCTAAGCCGTACCCTATGCCTAACCCTAAACCTAGGCTACCCTTGACTGCTTCTGCCTCCAATAGATTTCCTAAGCACTAGTGTTTTAAGGAACAGCTTAAAAAGAGAATCCTAATGTGATTTCTTTATAATGGGTGTGTTCCTTATCTTATTCTAGTGTCTAAACTCTTCTCAATGGCTGGAACCACAAATAATATTCCTTTTCGTGCTAACGGGTATCTAGAGAGTGGGATAGGTTTAATAACTACCCTAACCATAACGCGTACCCTAACCCTAACCCCTACCCTAACCCTAACACATACCCTAATCCTAACCTGTACCCTAAACCGAGCCCTAACCCTAACACTAACCCTAAACCTAACCCTAACCCATACCCTACGCCGTACATGAAACCCTCCCCGAACCCGTACCCTAAGCCGTACCCTAAGCCTAACCCTAAGCCTAACCCTAACCCTAGGCTACCCTTGACTGCTTCTGCCTCCAATAGATTTCCTAAGCACTAGTGTTTTAAGGAACAGCTTAAAAAGAGAATCCTAATGTGATTTCTTTATAATGGGTGTGTTCCTTATCTTATCCTAGTGTCTAAGCTCTTCTCCATGGCTGGACCCTCAAATAATATTCCTTTACGTGCTAAGGGGTATCTAGAGACTGGGATAGGTTTAATAACTACCCAACCCTAACGCGTACCCTAACCCTAACACCTACCCTAACACTAACACGTACCCTAATCCTAACCTGTACCCTAATACGAGCCCTAACCCTAACACTAACCCTAACCCTAACCCTAACCCATACCCTCCGCCGTACACGACCCATCACCGAACCCGTACCCTAAGCCGTACCCTAAGCCTAACCGTAAGCCTAACCCTAACCCTAGGCTACCCTTGAATGCTTTTGCCTCCTATAGATTTCCTAAACACTACTGTTTTAAGGAACAGCTTAAAAAGAGAATCCTAATGTGATTTCTTTATAATGGGTGTGTTCCTTATTTTATCCTAGTGTCTAAACACTTCTCCATGGCTGGAACCCCAAATAATATTGCTTTACGTGTTAAGGGGTATCTAGAGAGTGGGATAGGTTTAATAACTACCCTACCCCTAACGCGTACCCTAACCATAACCCCTACCCTACCCCTAACACGTACCCTAATCCTAACCCGTACCCTAAACCGAGCCTTAACCCTAACACTAACCCTAACCCTAACCCAAACCCTAACCCATACCCTACACCATACACGAACCCGTCCCCGAACCCATACCCTAAGCCGTACCCTAAGCCTAACCCTCAGCCTAACCCTAACCCTAGGCTACCCTTGACTGCTTCTGCCTCCAATAGATTTCCTAAGCACTAGTGTTTTAAGGAACAGCTTAAAAAGAGAATCCTAATGTGATTTCTTTATAATGGGTGTGTTCCTTATCTTATCCTAGTGTCTAAGCTCTTCTGCATGGCTGGACCCTCAAATAATATTCCTTTACGTGCTAAGGGGTATCTAGAGACTGGGATAGGTTTAATAACTACCCAACCCTAACGCGTACCCTAACCCTAACACCTACCCTAACACTAACACGTACCCTAATCCTAACCTGTACCCTAATCCGAGCCCTAACCCTAACACTAACCCTAACCCTAACCCTAACCCATACCCTCCGCCGTACCCGACCCCTCACCGAACCCGTACCCTGAGCCGTACCCTAAGCCTAACCGTAAGCCTAACCCTAACCCTAGGCTACCCTTGAATGCTTTTGCCTCCAATAGATTTCCTAAACACTAGTGTTTTAAGGAACAGCTTAAAAAGAGAATCCTAATGTGATTTCTTTATAATGGGTGTGTTCCTTATCTTATTCTAGTGTCTAAACTCTTCTCCATGGCTGGACCCCCAAATAATATTCCTTTACGTGTTAAGGGTTATCTAGAGAGTGGGATAGGTTTAATAACTACCCTACCCCTAACGCGTACCCTAACCCTAACCCCTACCCTAACCCTAACACGTACCCTAATCCTAACCCGTACCCTAAACCGAGCCCTAACCCTAACACTAAGCCTAACCCTAACCCTAACCCATACCCTACACCATACACGAACCCGTCCCCGAACCCATACACTAAGCCGTACCCTAAGCCTAACCCTCAGCCTAACCCTAACCCTAGGCTACCCTTGACTGCTTCTGCCTCCAATAGATTTCCTAAGCACTAGTGTTTTAAGGAACAGCTTAAAAAGAGAATCCTAATGTGATTTCTTTATAATGGGTGTGTCCCTTATCTTATCCTAGTGTCTAAGCTCTTCTCCATGGCTGGACCCTCAAATAATATTCCTTTACGTGCTAAGGGGTACCTAGAGACTGGGATAGGTTTAATAACTACCCTAAACCTAACGCGTACCGTAACCCTAACTCCTACCCTAACCCTAACACGTACCCTAATCCTAACACGTACCCTAAACCGAGCCCTAACCCTAACATTAACCCTAACCCTAACCCCAAACCATACCCTACGCCGTACCCGAACCCCTCACCGAACCCGTACCCTAAGCCTAACCGTAAGCCTAACCCTAACCCTAGGCTACCCTTGAGTGCTTCTGCCTCCAATAGATTTCCTAAGCACTAGTGTTTTAAGGAACAGATTAAAAAGAGAATCCTAATGTGATTTCTTTATAATGGGTGTGTTCCTTATCTTATCCTAGTGTCTAAACTCTTCTCCATGGCTGGACCCCCAAATAATATTCCTTTACGTGTTAAGGGGTATATAGAGAGTGGGATAGGTTTAATAACTACCCTACCCTAACGCGTACCCTAACCCTAAACCCTACCCTAACCCTAACACATACCCTAATCCTAACACGTACCCTAAACCGAGCCCTAACCCTAACACTAACCCTAACCCTAACCCCAAACCATACCCTACGCCGTACCCGAACCCCTCACCGAACCCATACCCTAAGCCTAACCGTAAGCCTAACCCTAACCCTAGGCTACCCTTGAGTGCTTCTGCCTCCAATAGATTTCCTAAGCACTAGTGTTTTAAGGAACAGATTAAAAAGAGAATCCTAATGTGATTTCTTTATAATGGGTGTGTTCCTTATCTTATCCTAGTGTCTAAGCTCTTCTCCATGGCTGGACCCTCAAATAATATTCCTTTACGTGCTAAGGGGTATCTAGAGACTGGGATAGGTTTAATAACTACCCTAACCCTAACGCGTACCCTAACCCTAACTTCTACCCTAACCCTAACACGTACCCTAATCCTAACACGTAACCTAAACCGAGCCCTAACCCTAACACTAACCCTAACCCTAACCCTAACCCATACCCTACACCATACACGAACCCGTCCCCGAACCCATACCCTAAGCCGTCCCTAAGCCTAACCCTCAGCCTAACCCTAACCCTAGGCTACCCTTGACTGCTTCTGCCTCCAATAGATTTCCTAAGCACTAGTGTTATAAGGAACAGCTTAAAAAGAGAATCCTAATGTGATTTCTTTATAATGGGTGTGTTCCTTATGTTATCCTAGTGTCTAAACTCTTCTCCATGGCTGGACACCCAAATAATATTCCTTTACGTGCTAAGGGGTATCTAGAGAGTGGGATAGGTTTAATAACTACCCAAACCCTAAGGAGTACCCTAACCCTAACCCCTACCATAACCCTAACACGTACCCTAATCCTAACCCGTACACTAAACCGAGCCCTAACGCTAACACTAACCCTAACCCTAACCCTAACCCATACCCTACGCAGTACCCGAACCCCTCCCCGAACCCGTACCCTAACACTAACGCTAAGCCTAACCCTAACCCTAGGCTACCCTTGAATGCTTCTGCCTCCAATAGATTTCCTAAGCACTAGTGTTTTAAGGAACAGCTTTAAAAGAGAATCCTAATGTGATTTCTTTATAATGGGTGTGTTTCTTATCTTATCCTAGTGTCTAAACTCTTCTCCATGGCTGGACCCCCAAATAATATTCCTTTACGTGATAAGTTGTATCTAGAGAGTGGGATAGGTTTAATATCTACCCTAACCCTAACGCGTACCCTAACCCAATCCCTAACACATACCCTAATCCTAATCCGTAACCTAAACCGAGCCCTAACCCTAACACTAACCCTAACCCTCACCCTAACCCATACCCTACGCCGTACCCGAACCCGTCCCCGAACCCGTACCCTAAGCCGTACCCTAACCCTAACCCAAAGCCTAACCCTAACCCTAGGCTACCCTTGACTGCTTCTGCCTCCAATAGATTTCCTAAGCACTAGTGTTTTAAGGAACAGCTTAAAAAGAGAATACTAATGTCATTTCTTTATAATGGGTGTGTTCCGTATATTATCCTAGTGTCTAAACTCTTCTCCATGGCTGGACCCCCAAATAATATTCTTTTACGTTCTAAGGGGTATCTAGGGAGTGGGATAGGTTTAATAACTACCCTAACCCTAAAGCGTACCCTAACCTAAACCCTAACACGTAACCTAATACTAACCCGTACCCTAAACCGAGCCCTAACCCTAACAGTAACCCTAACCCTCACCCATACCCTACTCCGTACCGTAACCTCTCCCCGAATCATACCCTAAGCCGTACCCTAAGCCTAACCCTAAGCCTAACCCTATCCCCAGGCTACCCTTGACTGCTTCTGCCTCCAATAGATTTCCAAAGCACTAGTGTTTTAAGGAACAGCTTAAAAAGAGAATCCTAATGTGATTTCTTTATAATGGGTGTGTTCCTTATCTTATCCTAGTGTCTAAACTCTTCTCCATGGCTGGACCCCCAAATAATATTCCTTTACGTGTTAAGGGGTATCTAGAGAGTGGGATAGGTTTAATAACTACCCTACCCCTAACGCGTACCCTAACCCTAACCCCTACCCTAACCCTAACACGTACCCTAATCCTAACCCGTACCCTAAACCGAGCCCTAACCCTAACCCTAAACCTAACCCATACCCTACACCATGCACGAACCCGTCCCCGAACCCATAGCCTAAGCCGTACCCTAAGCCTAACCCTCAGCCTAACCCTAACCCTAGGCTACCCTTGACTGCTTCTGCCTCCAATAGATTTCCTAAGCACTAGTGTTTTAAGGAACAGATTAAAAAGGAATCCTAATGTGATTTCTTTATAATGGGTGTGTTCCTTATCTTATCCTAGTGTCTAACCTCTTCTCCATGGCTGGACCCTCAAATAATATTCCTTTACGTGCTAAGGGGTATCTAGAGACTGGGATAGGTTTAATAACTACCCAACCCTAACGTGTACCCTAACCCTAACCCCTACCCTAACACTAACACCTACCCTAAACCTAACCCGTACCCTAAACCCAGCCCTAACCCTAACACTAACCCTAACCCTAACCCTAACCCATACCCTACACCATACACGAACCCGTCCCCGAAACCATACCCTAAGCCGTACCCTAAGCCTAACCCTCAGCCTAACCCTAACCCTAGGCTACCCTTGACTGCTTCTGCCTCCAATAGATTTCCTAAGCACTAGTGTTTTAAGGAACAGCTTAAAAAGAGAATCCTAATGTGATTTCTTTATAATGGGTGTGTTCCTTATCTTATCCTAGTGTCTAAGCTCTTCTCCATGGCTGGACCCTCAAATAATATTCCTTTACGTGCTAAGGGGTATCTAGAGACTGGGATAGGTTTAATAACTACCCAACCCTAACGCGTACCCTAACCCTAACACCTACCCTAACACTAACACGTACCCTAATCCTAACCTGTACCCTAATACGAGCCCTAACCCTAACACTAACCCTAACCCTAACCCTAACCCATACCCTCCGCCGTACACGACCCATCACCGAACCCGTACCCTAAGCCGTACCCTAAGCCTAACCGTAAGCCTAACCCTAACCCTAGGCTACCCTTGAATGCTTTTGCCTCCTATAGATTTCCTAAACACTACTGTTTTAAGGAACAGCTTAAAAAGAGAATCCTAATGTGATTTCTTTATAATGGGTGTGTTCCTTATTTTATCCTAGTGTCTAAACACTTCTCCATGGCTGGAACCCCAAATAATATTGCTTTACGTGTTAAGGGGTATCTAGAGAGTGGGATAGGTTTAATAACTACCCTACCCCTAACGCGTACCCTAACCATAACCCCTACCCTACCCCTAACACGTACCCTAATCCTAACCCGTACCCTAAACCGAGCCTTAACCCTAACACTAACCCTAACCCTAACCCTAATCCTAACCCATACCCTACACCATACACGAACCCGTCCCCGAACCCATACCCTAAGCCGTACCCTAAGCCTAACCCTCAGCCTAACCCTAACCCTAGGCTACCCTTGACTGCTTCTGCCTCCAATAGATTTCCTAAGCACTAGTGTTTTAAGGAACAGCTTAAAAAGAGAATTCTAATGTGATTTCTTTATAATGGGTGTGTTCCTTATCTTATCCTAGTGTCTAAGCTCTTCTGCATGGCTGGACCCTCAAATAATATTCCTTTACGTGCTAAGGGGTATCTAGAGACTGGGATAGGTTTAATAACTACCCAACCCTAACGCGTACCCTAACCCTAACACCTACCCTAACACTAACACGTACCCTAATCCTAACCTGTACCCTAATCCGAGCCCTAACCCTGACACTAACCCTAACCCTAACCCTAACCCATACCCTCCGCCGTACCCGACCCCTCACCGAACCCGTACCCTGAGCCGTACCCTAAGCCTAACCGTAAGCCTAACCCTAACCCTAGGCTACCCTTGAATGCTTTTGCCTCCAATAGATTTCCTAAACACTAGTGTTTTAAGGAACAGCTTAAAAAGAGAATCCTAATGTGATTTCTTTATAATGGGTGTGTTCCTTATCTTATTCTAGTGTCTAAACTCTTCTCCATGGCTGGACCCCCAAATAATATTCCTTTACGTGTTAAGGGTTATCTAGAGAGTGGGATAGGTTTAATAACTACCCTACCCCTAACGCGTACCCTAACCCTAACCCCTACCCTAACCCTAACACGTACCCTAATCCTAACCCGTACCCTAAACCGAGCCCTAACCCTAACACTAAGCCTAACCCTAACCCTAACCCATACCCTACACCATACACGAACCCGTCCCAAAACCCATACACTAAGCCGTACCCTAAGCCTAACCCTCAGCCTAACCCTAACCCTAGGCTACCCTTGACTGCTTCTGCCTCCAATAGATTTCCTAAGCACTAGTGTTTTAAGGAACAGCTTAAAAAGAGAATCCTAATGTGATTTCTTTATAATGGGTGTGTCCCTTATCTTATCCTAGTGTCTAAGCTCTTCTCCATGGCTGGACCCTCAAATAATATTCCTTTACGTGCTAAGGGGTACCTAGAGACTGGGATAGGTTTAATAACTACCCTAAACCTAACGCGTACCGTAACCCTAACTCCTACCCTAACCCTAACACGTACCCTAATCCTAACACGTACCCTAAACCGAGCCCTAACCCTAACACTAACCCTAACCCTAACCCCAAACCATACCCTACGCCGTACCCGAACCCCTCACCGAACCCGTACCCTAAGCCTAACCGTAAGCCTAACCCTAACCCTAGGCTACCCTTGAGTGCTTCTGCCTCCAATAGATTTCCTAAGCACTAGTGTTTTAAGGAACAGATTAAAAAGAGAATCCTAATGTGATTTCTTTATAATGGGTGTGTTCCTTATCTTATCCTAGTGTCTAAACTCTTCTCCATGGCTGGACCCCCAAATAATATTCCTTTACGTGTTAAGGGGTATATAGAGAGTGGGGTAGGTTTAATAACTACCCTACCCTAACGCGTACCCTAACCCTAAACCCTACCCTAACCCTAACACATACCCTAATCCTAACACGTACCCTAAACCGAGCCCTAACCCTAACACTAACCCTAACCCTAACCCCAAACCATACCCTACGCCGTACCCGAACCCCTCACCGAACCCATACCCTAAGCCTAACCGTAAGCCTAACCCTAACCCTAGGCTACCCTTGAGTGCTTCTGCCTCCAATAGATTTCCTAAGCACTAGTGTTTTAAGGAACAGATTAAAAAGAGAATCCTAATGTGATTTCTTTATAATGGGTGTGTTCCTTATCTTATCCTAGTGTCTAAGCTCTTCTCCATGGCTGGACCCTCAAATAATATTCCTTTACGTGCTAAGGGGTATCTAGAGACTGGGATAGGTTTAATAACTACCCTAACCCTAACGCGTACCCTAACCCTAACTTCTACCCTAACCCTAACACGTACCCTAATCCTAACACGTAACCTAAACCGAGCCCTAACCCTAACACTAACCCTAACCCTAACCCTAACCCATACCCTACACCATACACGAACCCGTCCCCGAACCCATACCCTAAGCCGTCCCTAAGCCTAACCCTCAGCCTAACCCTAACCCTAGGCTACCCTTGACTGCTTCTGCCTCCAATAGATTTCCTAAGCACTAGTGTTATAAGGAACAGCTTAAAAAGAGAATCCTAATGTGATTTCTTTATAATGGGTGTGTTCCTTATGTTATCCTAGTGTCTAAACTCTTCTCCATGGCTGGACACCCAAATAATATTCCTTTACGTGCTAAGGGGTATCTAGAGAGTGGGATAGGTTTAATAACTACCCAAACCCTAAGGAGTACCCTAACCCTAACCCCTACCATAACCCTAACACGTACCCTAATCCTAACCCGTACACTAAACCGAGCCCTAACGCTAACACTAACCCTAACCCTAACCCTAACCCATACCCTACGCAGTACCCGAACCCCTCCCCGAACCCGTACCCTAACACTAACGCTAAGCCTAACCCTAACCCTAGGCTACCCTTGAATGCTTCTGCCTCCAATAGATTTCCTAAGCACTAGTGTTTTAAGGAACAGCTTTAAAAGAGAATCCTAATGTGATTTCTTTATAATGGGTGTGTTTCTTATCTTATCCTAGTGTCTAAACTCTTCTCCATGGCTGGACCCCCAAATAATATTCCTTTACGTGATAAGTTGTATCTAGAGAGTGGGATAGGTTTAATATCTACCCTAACCCTAACGCGTACCCTAACCCAATCCCTAACACATACCCTAATCCTAATCCGTAACCTAAACCGAGCCCTAACCCTAACACTAACCCTAACCCTCACCCTAACCCATACCCTACGCCGTACCCGAACCCGTCCCCGAACCCGTACCCTAAGCCGTACCCTAACCCTAACCCAAAGCCTAACCCTAACCCTAGGCTACCCTTGACTGCTTCTGCCTCCAATAGATTTCCTAAGCACTAGTGTTTTAAGGAACAGCTTAAAAAGAGAATACTAATGTCATTTCTTTATAATGGGTGTGTTCCGTATATTATCCTAGTGTCTAAACTCTTCTCCATGGCTGGACCCCCAAATAATATTCTTTTACGTTCTAAGGGGTATCTAGGGAGTGGGATAGGTTTAATAACTACCCTAACCCTAAAGCGTACCCTAACCTAAACCCTAACACGTAACCTAATACTAACCCGTACCCTAAACCGAGCCCTAACCCTAACAGTAACCCTAACCCTCACCCATACCCTACTCCGTACCGTAACCTCTCCCCGAACCCATACCCTAAGCCGTACCCTAAGCCTAACCCTAAGCCTAACCCTATCCCCAGGCTACCCTTGACTGCTTCTGCCTCCAATAGATTTCCTAAGCACTAGTGTTTTAAGGAACAGCTTAAAAAGAGAATCCTAATGTGATTTCTTTATAATGGGTGTGTTCCTTATCTTATCCTAGTGTCTAAACTCTTTTCCATGGCTCGACCCCCAAACAATATTCCTTTACGTGCTAAGGGTTATCTAGAGAGTGGGATAGGTTTAATAACTACCCTAACCTTAACGCGTACCCTAACCCTAACCCCTACCCTAACCCTAACATGTACCCTAATCCTAACCCGTAACCTAAACTGAGCCCTAACCCTAACACTAACCCTAACACTAACGCTAACCGATACCCTACGCCGTACCCGAACCCCTCCCCAATCCCGTACCCTAAGCCTAACCCTAACCCTAGGCTACCCTTGACTGCTTCTGCCTCCAATAGATTTCCTAAGCACTAGTGTTTTAAGGAACAGCTTAAAAAGAGAATCCTAATGTGATTTCTTTATAATGGGTGTGTTCCTTATCTTATCCTAGTGTCTAAGCTCTTCTCCATGGCTGGACCCTCAAATAATATTCCTTTACGTGCTAAGGGGTATCTAGAGACTGGGATAGGTTTAATAACTACCCTAAACCTAACGCGTAACCTAACCCTAACTCCTACCCTAACCCTAAAACGTATCCTAATCTTAACACGTACCCTAAACCGAGCCCTAACCCTAACACTAACCCTAACCCTAACCCATACCCTAAGCCGTACCCGAACCCCTCCTCGAACCCGTACCCTAAGCCAAACCCTAACACTAACCCTAAGCCTAACCCTAACCCTAGGCTACCCTTGACTGCTTCTGCCTCCAATAGATTTCCTAAGCACTAGTGTTTTAAGGAACAGCTTAAAAAGGGAATCCTAATGTGATTTCTTTATAATGGGTGTGTTCCTTATCTTATCCTAGTGTCTAAGCTCTTCTCCATGGCTGGACCCTCAAATAATATTCCTTTACGTGCTAAGGGGTATCTAGAGACTGGGATAGGTTTAATAACTACCCTAACCCTAACGCGTACACTAACCCTAACTCCTACCTTAACCCTAACACGTACCCTAATCCTAACACGTACCCTAAACCGAGCCCTAACCCTAACACTAAACCTAACCCTAACCCTAACCCATACCCTACGCCGTACCCGAACCCCTCACCGAACCCGTACCCTAAGCCGTACCCTAAGCCTAACCGTAAGCCTAACCCTAACCCTAGGCTTCCCTTGAATGCTTTTGCCTCCAATAGATTTCCTAAACACTAGTGTTTTAAGGAACAGCTTAAAAAGAAAATCCTAATGTGATTTCTTTATAATGGGTGTGTTCCTTATCTTATCCTAGTGTCTAAACTCTTCTCCATGTCTGGACCCCCAAATAATATTCCTTTACGTGTTAAGGGGTATCTAGAGAGTGGGATAGGTTTAATAACTACCCTACCCCTAACGCGTACCCTAACCCTAACCCCTACCCTAACCCTAACACGTACCCTAATCCTAACCCGTACCCTAAACCGAGCCCTAACCCTAACCCTAACCCTAACCCATACCCTACACCATACACGAACCCGTCCCCTAACCCATAGCCTAAGCCGTACCCTAAGCCTAACCCTCAGCCTAACCCTAACCCTAGGCTACCCTTGACTGCTTCTGCCTCCAATAGATTTCCTAAGCACTAGTGTTTTAAGGAACAGATTAAAAAGAGAATCCTAATGTGATTTCTTTATAATGGGTGTGTTCCTTATCTTATCCTAGTGTCTAACCTCTTCTCCATGGCTGGACCCTCAAATAATATTCCTTTACGTGCTAAGGGGTATCTAGAGACTGGGATAGGTTTAATAACTACCCAACCCTAACGTGTACCCTAACCCTAACCCCTACCCTAACACTAACACCTACGCTAAACCTAACCCGTACCCTAAACCGAGCCCTAACACTAACCCTAACCCTAACCCTAACCCTAACCCATACCCTACACCATACACGAACCCGTCCCCGAACCCATACCCTAAGCCGTACCCTAAGCCTAACCCTCAGCCTAACCCTAACCCTAGGCTACCCTTGACTGCTTCTGCCTCCAATAGATTTCCTAAGCACTAGTGTTTTAAGGAACAGCTTAAAAAGAGAATCCTAATGTGATTTCTTTATAATGGGTGTGTTCCTTATCTTATCCTAGTGTCTAAGCTCTTCTCCATGGCTGGACCCTCAAATAATATTCCTTTACGTGCTAAGGGGTATCTAGAGACTGGGATAGGTTTAATAACTACCCAACCCTAACGCGTACCCTAACCCTAACACCTACCCTAACACTAACACGTACCCTAATCCTAACCTGTACCCTAATCCGAGCCCTAACCCTAACACTAACCCTAACCCTAACCCTAACCCATACCCTCCGCCGTACCCGACCCCTCACCGAACCCGTACTCTGAGCCGTACCCTAAGCCTAACCGTAAGCCTAACCCTAACCCTAGGCTACCCTTGAATGCTTTTGCCTCCAATAGATTTCCTAAACACTAGTGTTTTAAGGAACAGCTTAAAAAGAGAATCCTAATGTGATTTCTTTATAATGGGTGTGTTCCTTATCTTATTCTAGTGTCTAAACTCTTCTCCATGGCTGGACCCCCAAATAATATTCCTTTACGTGTTAAGGGTTATCTAGAGAGTGGGATAGGTTTAATAACTACCCTACCCCTAACGCGTACCCTAACCCTAACCCCTACCCTAACCCTAACACGTACCCTAATCCTAACCCGTACCCTAAACCGAGCCCTAACCCTAACACTAAGCCTAACCCTAACCCTAACCCATACCCTACACCATACACGAACCCGTCCCCGAACCCATACACTAAGCCGTACCCTAAGCCTAACCCTCAGCCTAACCCTAACCCTAGGCTACCCTTGACTGCTTCTGCCTCCAATAGATTTCCTAAGCACTAGTGTTTTAAGGAACAGCTTAAAAAGAGAATCCTAATGTGATTTCTTTATAATGGGTGTGTCCCTTATCTTATCCTAGTGTCTAAGCTCTTCTCCATGGCTGGACCCTCAAATAATATTCCTTTACGTGCTAAGGGGTACCTAGAGACTGGGATAGGTTTAATAACTACCCTAAACCTAACGCGTACCGTAACCCTAACTCCTACCCTAACCCTAACACGTACCCTAATCCTAACACGTACCCTAAACCGAGCCCTAACCCTAACACTAACCCTAACACTAACCCCAAACCATACCCTACGCCGTACCCGAACCCCTCACCGAACCCGTACCCTAAGCCTAACCGTAAGCCTAACCCTAACCCTAGGCTACCCTTGAGTGCTTCTGCCTCCAATAGATTTCCTAAGCACTAGTGTTTTAAGGAACAGATTAAAAACAGAATCCTAATGTGATTTCTTTATAATGGGTGTGTTCCTTATCTTATCCTAGTGTCTAAACTCTTCTCCATGGCTGGACCCCCAAATAATATTCCTTTACGTGTTAAGGGGTATATAGAGAGTGGGATAGGTTTAATAACTACCCTACCCTAACGCGTACCCTAACCCTAAACCCTACCCTAACCCTAACACATACCCTAATCCTAACACGTACCCTAAACCGAGCCCTAACCCTAACACTAACCCTAACCCTAACCATAACCCATACCCTACACCATACACGAACCCGTCCCCGAACCCATACTCTATGTCGTACCCTAAGCCTATCCCTCAGCCTAACCCTAACCCTAGGCTACCCTTGACTGCTTCTGCCTCCAATAGATTTCCTAAGCACTAGTGTTTTAAGGAACAGATTAAAAAGAGAATCCTAATGTGATTTCTTTATAATGGGTGTGTTCCTTATCTTATCCTAGTGTCTAAGCTCTTCTCCATGGCTGGACCCTCAAATAATATTCCTTTACGTGCTAAGGGGTATCTAGAGACTGGGATAGGTTTAATAACTACCCTAACCCTAACGCGTACCCTAACCCTAACTCCTACCGTAACCCTAACACGTACCCTAATCCTAACACGTAACCTAAACCGAGCCCTAACCCTAACACTAACCCTAACCCTAACCCTAACCCATACCGTACACCATACAAGAACCCGTCCCCGAACCCATACCCTAAGCCGTCCCTAAGCCTAACCCTCAGCCTAACCCTAACCCTAGGCTACCCTTGACTGCTTCTGCCTCCAATAGATTTCCTAAGCACTAGTGTTTTAAGGAACAGCTTAAAAAGAGAATCCTAATGTGATTTCTTTATAATGGGTGTTTTCCTTATCTTATCCTAGTGTTTAAGCTCTTCTCCATGGCTGGACCCTCAAATAATATTCCTTTACGTGCTAAGGGGTATCTAGAGACTGGGATAGGTTTAATAACTACCCTAACCCTAACGCGTACCCTAACCCTAACTCCTACCCTAACCCTAACACGTACCCTAATCCTAACACGTACCCTAAACCGAGCCCTAACCCTAACACTAACCCTAACCCTAACCCTAACCCATACCCTACGCCGTACCCGAACCCCTCACCGAACCCGTACCCTAAGCCGTACCCTAAGCCTAACCGTAAGCCTAACCCTAACCCTAGGCTATCCTTGAATGCTTTTGCCTCCAATAGATTTCCTAAACACTAGTGTTTTAAGGAACAGCTTAAAAAGAGAATCCTCAAGTGATTTCTTTAAAATGGGTGTGTTCCTTATCTTATCCTAGTGTCTAAACTCTTCTCCATGGCTGGACCCCCAAATAATATTCCTTTACGTGTTAAGGGGTATCTAGAGAGTGGGATAGGTTTAATAACTACCCTACCCCTAACGCGTACCCTAACCCTAACCCCTACCCTAACCCTAACACGTACCCTAATCCTAACCCGTACCCTAAACCGAGCCCTAACCCTAACACTAACCCTAACCCTAACCCTAACCCATACGCTACACCATACACGAACCCGTCCCCGAACCCATACCCTAAGCCGTACCCTAAGCCTAACCCTCAGCCTAACCCTAACCCTAGGCTACCCTTGACTGCTTCTGCCTCCAATAGATTTCCTAAGCACTAGTGTTTTAAGGAACAGCTTAAAAAGAGAATCCTAATGTGATTTCTTTATAATGGGTGTGTTCCTTATCTTATCCTAGTGTCTAAGCTCTTCTCCATGGCTGGACCCTCAAATAATATTCCTTTACGTGCTAAGGGGTATCTAGAGACTGGGATAGGTTTAATAACTACCCTAAACCTAACGCGTAACCTAACCCTAACTCCTACCCTAACCCTAAAACGTATCCTAATCTTAACACGTACCCTAAACCGAGCCCTAACCCTAACACTAACCCTAACCCTAACCCATACCCTAAGCCGTACCCGAACCCCTCCTCGAACCCGTACCCTAAGCCAAACCCTAACACTAACCCTAAGCCTAACCCTAACCCTAGGCTACCCTTGACTGCTTCTGCCTCCAATAGATTTCCTAAGCACTAGTGTTTTAAGGAACAGCTTAAAAAGGGAATCCTAATGTGATTTCTTTATAATGGGTGTGTTCCTTATCTTATCCTAGTGTCTAAGCTCTTCTCCATGGCTGGACCCTCAAATAATATTCCTTTACGTGCTAAGGGGTATCTAGAGACTGGGATAGGTTTAATAACTACCCTAACCCTAACGCGTACACTAACCCTAACTCCTACCTTAACCCGAACACGTACCCTAATCCTAACACGTACCCTAAACCGAGCCCTAACCCTAACACTAAACCTAACCCTAACCCTAACCCATACCCTACGCCGTACCCGAACCCCTCACCGAACCCGTACCCTAAGCCGTACCCTAAGCCTAACCGTAAGCCTAACCCTAACCCTAGGCTTCCCTTGAATGCTTTTGCCTCCAATAGATTTCCTAAACACTAGTGTTTTAAGGAACAGCTTAAAAAGAAAATCCTAATGTGATTTCTTTATAATGGGTGTGTTCCTTATCTTATCCTAGTGTCTAAACTCTTCTCCATGTCTGGACCCCCAAATAATATTCCTTTACGTGTTAAGGGGTATCTAGAGAGTGGGATAGGTTTAATAACTACCCTACCCCTAACGCGTACCCTAACCCTAACCCCTACCCTAACCCTAACACGTACCCTAATCCTAACTCGTACCCTAAACCGAGCCCTAACCCTAACCCTAACCCTAACCCATACCCTACACCATACACGAACCCGTCCCCTAACCCATAGCCTAAGCCATACCCTAAGCCTAACCCTCAGCCTAACCCTAACCCTAGGCTACCCTTGACTGCTTCTGCCTCCAATAGATTTCCTAAGCACTAGTGTTTTAAGGAACAGATTAAAAAGAGAATCCTAATGTGATTTCTTTATAATGGGTGTGTTCCTTATCTTATCCTAGTGTCTAACCTCTTCTCCATGGCTGGACCCTCAAATAATATTCCTTTACGTGCTAAGGGGTATCTAGAGACTGGGATAGGTTTAATAACTACCCAACCCTAACGTGTACCCTAACCCTAACCCCTACCCTAACACTAACACCTACGCTAAACCTAACCCGTACCCTAAACCGAGCCCTAACACTAACCCTAACCCTAACCCTAACCCTAACCCATACCCTACACCATACACGAACCCGTCCCCGAACCCATACCCTAAGCCGTACCCTAAGCCTAACCCTCAGCCTAACCCTAACCCTAGGCTACCCTTGACTGCTTCTGCCTCCAATAGATTTCCTAAGCACTAGTGTTTTAAGGAACAGCTTAAAAAGAGAATCCTAATGTGATTTCTTTATAATGGGTGTGTTCCTTATCTTATCCTAGTGTCTAAGCTCTTCTCCATGGCTGGACCCTCAAATAATATTCCTTTACGTGCTAAGGGGTATCTAGAGACTGGGATAGGTTTAATAACTACCCAACCCTAACGCGTACCCTAACCCTAACACCTACCCTAACACTAACACGTACCCTAATCCTAACCTGTACCCTAATCCGAGCCCTAACCCTAACACTAACCCTAACCCTAACCCTAACCCATACCCTCCGCCGTACCCGACCCCTCACCGAACCCGTACCCTGAGCCGTACCCTAAGCCTAACCGTAAGCCTAACCCTAACCCTAGGCTACCCTTGAATGCTTTTGCCTCCAATAGATTTCCTAAACACTAGTGTTTTAAGGAACAGCTTAAAAAGAGAATCCTAATGTGATTTCTTTATAATGGGTGTGTTCCTTATCTTATTCTAGTGTCTAAACTCTTCTCCATGGCTGGACCCCCAAATAATATTCCTTTACGTGTTAAGGGTTATCTAGAGAGTGGGATAGGTTTAATAACTACCCTACCCCTAACGCGTACCCTAACCCTAACCCCTACCCTAACCCTAACACGTACCCTAATCCTAACCCGTACCCTAAACCGAGCCCTAACCCTAACACTAAGCCTAACCCTAACCCTAACCCATACCCTACACCATACACGAACCCGTCCCCGAACCCATACACTAAGCCGTACCCTAAGCCTAACCCTCAGCCTAACCCTAACCCTAGGCTACCCTTGACTGCTTCTGCCTCCAATAGATTTCCTAAGCACTAGTGTTTTAAGGAACAGCTTAAAAAGAGAATCCTAATGTGATTTCTTTATAATGGGTGTGTTCCTTATCTTATCCTAGTGTCTAAGCTCTTCTCCATGGCTGGACCCTCAAATAATATTCCTTTACGTGCTAAGGGGTACCTAGAGACTGGGATAGGTTTAATAACTACCCTAAACCTAACGCGTACCGTAACCCTAACTCCTACCCTAACCCTAACACGTACCCTAATCCTAACACGTACCCTAAACCGAGCCCTAACCCTAACACTAACCCTAACCCTAACCCCAAACCATACCCTACGCCGTACCCGAACCCCTCACCGAACGCGTACCCTAAGCCTAACCGTAAGCCTAACCCTAACCCTAGGCTACCCTTGAGTGCTTCTGCCTCCAATAGATTTCCTAAGCACTAGTGTTTTAAGGAACAGATTAAAAACAGAATCCTAAAGTGATTTCTTTATAATGGGTGTGTTCCTTATCTTATCCTAGTGTCTAAACTCTTCTCCATGGCTGGACCCCCAAATAATATTCCTTTACGTGTTAAGGGGTATATAGAGAGTGGGATAGGTTTAATAACTACCCTACCCTAACGCGTACCCTAACCCTAAACCCTACCCTAACCCTAACACATACCCTAATCCTAACACGTACCCTAAACCGAGCCCTAACCCTAACACTAACCCTAACCCTAACCATAACCCATACCCTACACCATACACGAACCCGTCCCCGAACCCATACTCTATGTCGTACCCTAAGCCTATCCCTCAGCCTAACCCTAACCCTAGGCTACCCTTGACTGCTTCTGCCTCCAATAGATTTCCTAAGCACTAGTGTTTTAAGGAACAGATTAAAAAGAGAATCCTAATGTGATTTCTTTATAATGGGTGTGTTCCTTATCTTATCCTAGTGTCTAAGCTCTTCTCCATGGCTGGACCCTCAAATAATATTCCTTTACGTGCTAAGGGGTATCTAGAGACTGGGATAGGTTTAATAACTACCCTAACCCTAACGCGTACCCTAACCCTAACTCCTACCCTAACCCTAACACGTACCCTAATCCTAACACGTAACCTAAACCGAGCCCTAACCCTAACACTAACCCTAACCCTAACCCTAACCCATACCGTACACCATACACGAACCCGTCCCCGAACCCATACCCTAAGCCGTCCCTAAGCCTAACCCTCAGCCTAACCCTAACCCTAGGCTACCCTTGACTGCTTCTGCCTCCAATAGATTTCCTAAGCACTAGTGTTATAAGGAACAGCTTAAAAAGAGAATCCTAATGTGATTTCTTTATAATGGGTGTGTTCCTTATGTTATCCTAGTGTCTAAACTCTTCTCCATGGCTGGACACCCAAATAATATTCCTTTACGTGCTAAGGGGTATCTAGAGAGTGGGATAGGTTTAATAACTACCCAAACCCTAAGGAGTACCCTAACCCTAACCCCTACCATAACCCTAACACGTACCCTAATCCTAACCCGTACACTAAACCGAGCCCTAACGCTAACACTAACCCTAACCCTAACCCTAACCCATACCCTACGCAGTACCCGAACCCCTCCCCGAACCCGTACCCTAACACTAACGCTAAGCCTAACCCTAACCCTAGGCTACCCTTGAATGCTTCTGCCTCCAATAGATTTCCTAAGCACTAGTGTTTTAAGGAACAGCTTTAAAAGAGAATCCTAATGTGATTTCTTTATAATGGGTGTATTCCTTATCTTATCCTAGTGTCTAAACTCTTCTCCATGGCTGGACCCCCAAATAATATTCCTTTACGTGCTAAGTTGTATCTAGAGAGTGGGATAGGTTTAATAACTACCCTAACCCTAACGCGTACCCTAACCCAATCCCTAACACATACCCTAATCCTAACCCGTAACCTAAACCGAGCCCTAACCCTAACACTAACCCTAACCCTCACCCTAACCCATACCCTACGCCGTACCCGAACCCGTCCCCGAACCCGTACCCTAAGCCGTACCCTAACCCTAACCCAAAGCCTAACACTAACCCTAGGCTACCCTTGACTGCTTCTGCCTCCAATAGATTTTCTAAGCACTAGTGTTTTAAGGAACAGCTTAAAAAGAGAATACTAATGTCATTTCTTTATAATGGGTGTGTTCCGTATATTATCCTAGTGTCTAAACTCTTCTCCATGGCTGGACCCCCAAATAATATTCTTTTACGTTCTAAGGGGTATCTAGGGAGTGGGATAGGTTTAATAACTACCCTAACCCTAAAGCGTACCCTAACCTAAACCCTAACACGTAACCTAATACTAACCCGTACCCTAAACCGAGCCCTAACCCTAACACTAACCCTAACCCATACCCTAAGCCGTACCCGAACCCCTCCTCGAACCCGTACCCTAAGCCAAACCCTAACACTAACCCTAAGCCTAACCCTAACCCTAGGCTACCCTTGACTGCTTCTGCCTCCAATAGATTTCCTAAGCACTAGTGTTTTAAGGAACAGCTTAAAAAGAGAATCCTACAATGATTTCTTTATAATGGGTGTGTTCCTTATCTTATCCTAGTGTCTACACTCTTCTACATGGCTGGACCCCCAAATAATATTCCTTTACGTGCTAAGGGGTATCTAGAGAGTGGGATAGGTTTAATAACTACCCTAACCCTAACGCGTACCCTAACCCTAACCCCTACCCTAACCCTAACACATACCCTAATCCTAACCTGTACCCTAAACCGAGCCCTAACCCTAACACTAACGCTAAACCTAACCCTAACACATACCCTACGCCGTACACGAAACCCTCCCCGAACCCGTACCCTAAGCCGTACCCTAAGCCTAACCCTAAGCCTAACCCTAACCCTAGGCTACCCTTGACTGCTTCTGCCTCCAATAGGTTTCCTAAGCACTAGTGTTGTAAGGAACAGCTTAAAAAGGGAATCCTAATGTGATTTCTTTATAATGGGTGTGTTCCTTATCTTATCCTAGTGTCTAAGCTCTTCTCCATGGCTGGACCCTCAAATAATATTCCTTTACGTGCTAAGGGGTATCTAGAGCTGGGATAGGTTTAATAACTACCCTAACCCTAACGCGTACACTAACCCTAACTCCTACCTTAACCCTAACACGTACCCTAATCCTAACACGTACCCTAAACCGAGCCCTAACCCTAACACTAAACCTAACCCTAACCCTAACCCATACCCTACGCCGTACCCGAACCCCTCACCGAACCCGTACCCTAAGCCGTACCCTAAGCCTAACCGTAAGCCTAACCCTAACCCTAGGCTTCCCTTGAATGCTTTTGCCTCCAATAGATTTCCTAAACACTAGTGTTTTAAGGAACAGCTTAAAAAGAAAATCCTAATGTGATTTCTTTATAATGGGTGTGTTCCTTATCTTATCCTAGTGTCTAAACTCTTCTCCATGGCTGGACCCCCAAATAATATTCCTTTACGTGTTAAGGGGTATCTAGAGAGTGGGATAGGTTTAATAACTACCCTACCCCTAATGCGTACCCTAACCCTAACCCCTACCCTAACCCTAACACGTACCCTAATCCTAACCCGTACCCTAAACCGAGCCCTAACCCTAACCCTAACCCTAACCCATACCCTACACCATACACGAACCCGTCCCCGAACCCATAGCCTAAGCCGTACCCTAAGCCTAACCCTCAGCCTAACCCTAACCCTAGGCTACCCTTGACTGCTTCTGCCTCCAATAGATTTCCTAGGCACTAGTGTTTTAAGGAACAGATTAAAAAGAGAATCCTAATATGATTTCTTTATAATGGGTGTGTTCCTTATCTTATCCTAGTGTCTAACCTCTTCTCCATGGCTGGACCCCCAAATAATATTCCTTTACGTGCTAAGGGGTATATAGAGAGTGGGATAGGTTTAATAACTACCCTACCCTAACGCGTACCCTAACCCTAAACCCTACCCTAACCCTAACACATACCCTAATCCTAACACGTACCCTAAACCGAGCCCTAACCCTAACACTAACCCTAACCCTAACCATAACCCATACCCTACACCATACACGAACCCGTCCCCGAACCCATACTCTATGTCGTACCCTAAGCCTATCCCTCAGCCTAACCCTAACCCTAGGCTACCCTTGACTGCTTCTGCCTCCAATAGATTTCCTAAGCACTAGTGTTTTAAGGAACAGATTAAAAAGAGAATCCTAATGTGATTTCTTTATAATGGGTGTGTTCCTTATCTTATCCTAGTGTCTAAGCTCTTCTCCATGGCTGGACCCTCAAATAATATTCCTTTACGTGCTAAGGGGTATCTAGAGACTGGGATAGGTTTAATAACTACCCTAACCCTAACGCGTACCCTAACCCTAACTCCTACCCTAACCCTAACACGTACCCTAATCCTAACACGTACCCTAAACCGAGCCCTAACCCTAACACTAACCCTAACCCTAACCCTAACCCATACCCTACGCCGTACCCGAACCCCTCACTGAACCCGTACCCTAAGCCGTACCCTAAGCCTAACCGTAAGCCTAACCCTAACCCTAGGCTACCCTTGAATGCTTTTGCCTCTAATAGATTTCCTAAACACTAGTGTTTTAAGGAACAGCTTAAAAAGAGAATCCTAAAGTGATTTCTTTATAATGGGTGTGTTCCTTATCTTATCCTAGTGTCTAAACTCTTCTCCATGGCTGGACCCCCAAATAATATTCCTTTACGTGTTAAGGGGTATCTAGAGAGTGGGATAGGTTTAATAACTACCCTACCCCTAACGCGTACCCTAACCCTAACCCCTACCCTAACCCTAACACGTACCCTAATCCTAACCCGTACCCTAAACTGAGCCCTAACCCTAATACTAACCCTAACCCTAACCCTAACCCATACCCTACACCATACACGAACCCGTCCCCGAACCCATACCCTAAGCCGTCCCTAAGCCTAACCCTCAGCCTAACCCTAACCCTAGGCTACCCTTGACTGCTTCTGCCTCCAATAGATTTCCTAAGCACTAGTGTTATAAGGAACAGCTTAAAAAGAGAATCCTAATGTGATTTCTTTATAATGGGTGTGTTCCTTATGTTATCCTAGTGTCTAAACTCTTCTCCATGGCTGGACACCCAAATAATATTCCTTTACGTGCTAAGGGGTATCTAGAGAGTGGGATAGGTTTAATAACTACCCAAACCCTAAGGAGTACCCTAACCCTAACCCCTACCATAACCCTAACACGTACCCTAATCCTAACCCGTACACTAAACCGAGCCCTAACGCTAACACTAACCCTAACCCTAACCCTAACCCATACCCTACGCAGTACCCGAACCCCTCCCCGAACCCGTACCCTAACACTAACGCTAAGCCTAACCCTAACCCTAGGCTACCCTTGAATGCTTCTGCCTCCAATAGATTTCCTAAGCACTAGTGTTTTAAGGAACAGCTTTAAAAGAGAATCCTAATGTGATTTCTTTATAATGGGTGTGTTCCTTATCTTATCCTAGTGTCTAAACTCTTCTCCATGGCTGGACCCCCAAATAATATTCCTTTACGTGCTAAGTTGTATCTAGAGAGTGGGATAGGTTTAATAACTACCCTAACCCTAACGCGTACCCTAACCCAATCCCTAACACATACCCTAATCCTAACCCGTAACCTAAACCGAGCCCTAACCCTAACACTAACCCTAACCCTCACCCTAACCCATACCCTACGCCGTACCCGAACCCGTCCCCGAACCCGTACCCTAAGCCGTACCCTAACCCTAACCCAAAGCCTAACCCTAACCCTAGGCTACCCTTGACTGCTTCTGCCTCCAATAGATTTCCTAAGCACTAGTGTTTTAAGGAACAGCTTAAAAAGAGAATACTAATGTCATTTCTTTATAATGGGTGTGTTCCGTATATTATCCTAGTGTCTAAACTCTTCTCCATGGCTGGACCCCCAAATAATATTCTTTTACGTTCTAAGGGGTATCTAGGGAGTGGGATAGGTTTAATAACTACCCTAACCCTAAAGCGTACCCTAACCTAAACCCTAACACGTAACCTAATACTAACCCGTACCCTAAACCGAGCCCTAACCCTAACACTAACCCTAACCCATACCCTAAGCCGTACCCGAACCCCTCCTCGAACCCGTACCCTAAGCCAAACCCTAACACTAACCCTAAGCCTAACCCTAACCCTAGGCTACCCTTGACTGCTTCTGCCTCCAATAGATTTCCTAAGCACTAGTGTTTTAAGGAACAGCTTAAAAAGAGAATCCTACAATGATTTCTTTATAATGGGTGTGTTCCTTATCTTATCCTAGTGTCTACACTCTTCTACATGGCTGGACACCCAAATAATATTCCTTTACGTGCTAAGGGGTATCTAGAGAGTGGGATAGGTTTAATAACTACCCTAACCCTAACGCGTACCCTAACCCTAACCCCTACCCTAACCCTAACACATACCCTAATCCTAACCTGTACCCTAAACCGAGCCCTAACCCTAACACTAACCCTAAACCTAACCCTAACCCATACCCTACGCCGTACACGAAACCCTCCCCGAACCCGTACCCTAAGCCTAACCCTAAGCCTAACCCTAACCCTAGGCTACCCTTGACTGCTTCTGCCTCCAATAGATTTCCTATGCACTAGTGTTTTAAGGAACAGCTTAAAAAGAGAATCCTAATGTGATTTCTTTATAATGGGTGTGTTCCTTATCTTATCCTAGTGTCTAAGTTCTTCTCCATGGCTGGACCCTCAAATAATATTCCTTTACGTGCTAAGGGGTATCTAGAGACTGGGATAGGTTTAATAACTACCCTAACTCTAACGCGTACCCTAACCCTAACTCCTACCCTAACCCTAACACGTACCCTTATCCTAACACGTACCCTAAACCGAGCCCTAACCCTAACACTAACTCTAACCTTAACCCTAACCCATACCCTACGCCGTACACGAACACGTCCCCGAAATCATACCCTAAGCCGTACCCAAACCCTAACCCTAAGCCTAAACTTAACCCTAGGCTACCCTTGACTGCTTCTGCCTCCAATAGATTTCCTAAGCATTAGTGTTTTAAGGAACAGATTAAAAAGAGAATTCTAATGTGATTTCTTTATAATGGGTGTGTTCCTTATCTTATCCTAGTGTCTAAACTCTTCTCCATGGCTGGACTGACAAATAATATTCCTTTACGAGCTAAGGGATGTCTAGAGAGTGGGATAGGTTTAATAACTACCCTAACCCTAACACGTAATTTAACCCTAACCCCTACCTTAACCCTAACACGTACCCTAATCCTAACCCGTACCCTAATCCGAGCCCTAACCCTAACAGTAACCCTAACCCTAAACCTAACCCATACCCCACGCCGTACCCGAACCCCTCCCCGAACCCGTACCCTAAGCCGTACCCTAAGCCTAACCCTAAACCTAGGCTACTCTTGACTGCTTCTGCCTCCAATAGATTTCCTAAGCACTAGTGTTTTAAGGAACAGCTTAAAAAGAGAATCCTAATGTGATTTCTTTATAATGGGTGTGTTCCTTATCTTATTCTAGTGTCTAAACTCTTCTCAATGGCTGGACCCTCAAATAATATTCCTTTACGTGCTAAGGGGTATCTAGAGACTGGGATAGGTTTAATAACTACCCTAACCCTAACGCGTACACTAACCCTAACTCCTACCTTAACCCTATCACGTACCCTAATCCTAACACGTACCCTAAACAGAGCCCTAACCCTAACACTAAACCTAACCCTAACCCTAACCCATACCCTACGCCGTACCCGAACCCCTCACCGAACCCGTACCCTAAGCCGTACCCTAAGCCTAACCGTAAGCCTAACCCTAACCCTAGGCTTCCCTTGAATGCTTTTGCCTCCAATAGATTTCCTAAACACTAGTGTTTTAAGGAACAGCTTAAAAAGAAAATCCTAATGTGATTTCTTTATAATGGGTGTGTTCCTTATCTTATCCTAGTGTCTAAACTCTTCTCCATGGCTGGACCCCCAAATAATATTCCTTTACGTGTTAAGGGGTATCTAGAGAGTGGGATAGGGTTAATAACTACCCTACCCCTAACGCGTACCCTAACCCTAACCCCTACCCTAACCCTAACACGTACCCTAATCCTAACCCGTACCCTAAACCGAGCCCTAACCCTAACCCTAACCCTAACCCATACCCTACACCATACACGAACCCGTCCCCGAACCCATAGCCTAAGCCATACCCTAAGCCTAACCCTCAGCCTAACCCTAACCCTAGGCTACCCTTGACTGCTTCTGCCTCCAATAGATTTCCTAAGCACTAGTGTTTTAAGGAACAGATTAAAAAGAGAATCCTAATGTGATTTCTTTATAATGGGTGTGTTCCTTATCTTATCCTAGTGTCTAACCTCTTCTCCATGGCTGGACCCTCAAATAATATTCCTTTACGTGCTAAGGGGTATCTAGAGACTGGGATAGGTTTAATAACTACCCAACCCTAACGTGTACCCTAACCCTAACCCCTACCCTAACACTAACACCTACGCTAAACCTAACCCGTACCCTAAACCGAGCCCTAACACTAACCCTAACCCTAACCCTAACCCTAACCCATACCCTACACCATACACGAACCCGTCCCCGAACCCATACCCTAAGCCGTACCCTAAGCCTAACCCTCAGCCTAACCCTAACCCTAGGCTACCCTTGACTGCTTCTGCCTCCAATAGATTTCCTAAGCACTAGTGTTTTAAGGAACAGCTTAAAAAGAGAATCCTAATGTGATTTCTTTATAATGGGTGTGTTCCTTATCTTATCCTAGTGTCTAAGCTCTTCTCCATGGCTGGACCCTCAAATAATATTCCTTTACGTGCTAAGGGGTATCTAGAGACTGGGATAGGTTTAATAACTACCCAACCCTAACGCGTACCCTAACCCTAACACCTACCCTAACACTAACACGTACCCTAATCCTAACCTGTACCCTAATCCGAGCCCTAACCCTAACACTAACCCTAACCCTAACCCTAACCCATACCCTCCGCCGTACCCGACCCCTCACCGAACCCGTACCCTGAGCCGTACCCTAAGCCTAACCGTAAGCCTAACCCTAACCCTAGGCTACCCTTGAATGCTTTTGCCTCCAATAGATTTCCTAAACACTAGTGTTTTAAGGAACAGCTTAAAAAGAGAATCCTAATGTGATTTCTTTATAATGGGTGTGTTCCTTATCTTATTCTAGTGTCTAAACTCTTCTCCATGGCTGGACCCCCAAATAATATTCCTTTACGTGTTAAGGGTTATCTAGAGAGTGGGATAGGTTTAATAACTACCCTACCCCTAACGCGTACCCTAACCCTAACCCCTACCCTAACCCTAACACGTACCCTAATCCTAACCCGTACCCTAAACCGAGCCCTAACCCTAACACTAAGCCTAACCCTAACCCTAACCCATACCCTACACCATACACGAACCCGTCCCCGAACCCATACACTAAGCCGTACCCTAAGCCTAACCCTCAGCCTAACCCTAACCCTAGGCTACCCTTGACTGCTTCTGCCTCCAATAGATTTCCTAAGCACTAGTGTTTTAAGGAACAGCTTAAAAAGAGAATCCTAATGTGATTTCTTTATAATGGGTGTGTTCCTTATCTTATCCTAGTGTCTAAGCTCTTCTCCATGGCTGGACCCTCAAATAATATTCCTTTACGTGCTAAGGGGTACCTAGAGACTGGGATAGGTTTAATAACTACCCTAAACCTAACGCGTACCGTAACCCTAACTCCTACCCTAACCCTAACACGTACCCTAATCCTAACACGTACCCTAAACCGAGCCCTAACCCTAACACTAACCCTAACCCTAACCCCAAACCATACCCTACGCCGTACCCGAACCCCTCACCGAACGCGTACCCTAAGCCTAACCGTAAGCCTAACCCTAACCCTAGGCTACCCTTGAGTGCTTCTGCCTCCAATAGATTTCCTAAGCACTAGTGTTTTAAGGAACAGATTAAAAACAGAATCCTAAAGTGATTTCTTTATAATGGGTGTGTTCCTTATCTTATCCTAGTGTCTAAACTCTTCTCCATGGCTGGACCCCCAAATAATATTCCTTTACGTGTTAAGGGGTATATAGAGAGTGGGATAGGTTTAATAACTACCCTACCCTAACGCGTACCCTAACCCTAAACCCTACCCTAACCCTAACACATACCCTAATCCTAACACGTACCCTAAACCGAGCCCTAACCCTAACACTAACCCTAACCCTAACCATAACCCATACCCAACACCATACACGAACCCGTCCCCGAACCCATACTCTATGTCGTACCCTAAGCCTATCCCTCAGCCTAACCCTAACCCTAGGCTACCCTTGACTGCTTCTGCCTCCAATAGATTTCCTAAGCACTAGTGTTTTAAGGAACAGATTAAAAAGAGAATCCTAATGTGATTTCTTTATAATGGGTGTGTTCCTTATCTTATCCTAGTGTCTAAGCTCTTCTCCATGGCTGGACCCTCAAATAATATTCCTTTACGTGCTAAGGGGTATCTAGAGACTGGGATAGGTTTAATAACTACCCTAACCCTAACGCGTACCCTAACCCTAACTCCTACCCTAACCCTAACACGTACCCTAATCCTAACACGTAACCTAAACCGAGCCCTAACCCTAACACTAACCCTAACCCTAACCCTAACCCATACCGTACACCATACACGAACCCGTCCCCGAACCCATACCCTAAGCCGTCCCTAAGCCTAACCCTCAGCCTAACCCTAACCCTAGGCTACCCTTGACTGCTTCTGCCTCCAATAGATTTCCTAAGCACTAGTGTTATAAGGAACAGCTTAAAAAGAGAATCCTAATGTGATTTCTTTATAATGGGTGTGTTCCTTATGTTATCCTAGTGTCTAAACTCTTCTCCATGGCTGGACACCCAAATAATATTCCTTTACGTGCTAAGGGGTATCTAGAGAGTGGGATAGGTTTAATAACTACCCAAACCCTAAGGAGTACCCTAACCCTAACCCCTACCATAACCCTAACACGTACCCTAATCCTAACCCGTACACTAAACCGAGCCCTAACGCTAACACTAACCCTAACCCTAACCCTAACCCATACCCTACGCAGTACCCGAACCCCTCCCCGAACCCGTACCCTAACACTAACGCTAAGCCTAACCCTAACCCTAGGCTACCCTTGAATGCTTCTGCCTCCAATAGATTTCCTAAGCACTAGTGTTTTAAGGAACAGCTTTAAAAGAGAATCCTAATGTGATTTCTTTATAATGGGTGTATTCCTTATCTTATCCTAGTGTCTAAACTCTTCTCCATGGCTGGACCCCCAAATAATATTCCTTTACGTGCTAAGTTGTATCTAGAGAGTGGGATAGGTTTAATAACTACCCTAACCCTAACGCGTACCCTAACCCAATCCCTAACACATACCCTAATCCTAACCCGTAACCTAAACCGAGCCCTAACCCTAACACTAACCCTAACCCTCACCCTAACCCATACCCTACGCCGTACCCGAACCCGTCCCCGAACCCGTACCCTAAGCCGTACCCTAACCCTAACCCAAAGCCTAACACTAACCCTAGGCTACCCTTGACTGCTTCTGCCTCCAATAGATTTTCTAAGCACTAGTGTTTTAAGGAACAGCTTAAAAAGAGAATACTAATGTCATTTCTTTATAATGGGTGTGTTCCGTATATTATCCTAGTGTCTAAACTCTTCTCCATGGCTGGACCCCCAAATAATATTCTTTTACGTTCTAAGGGGTATCTAGGGAGTGGGATAGGTTTAATAACTACCCTAACCCTAAAGCGTACCCTAACCTAAACCCTAACACGTAACCTAATACTAACCCGTACCCTAAACCGAGCCCTA
This sequence comes from Balaenoptera physalus, assembly GCF_965194825.1. NCBI lineage: Eukaryota > Metazoa > Chordata > Mammalia > Artiodactyla > Balaenopteridae > Balaenoptera > Balaenoptera physalus. Next base: position 255,816 of record NW_028126383.1, read on the forward strand.
ACCCTAACACTAACCCTAACCCATACCCTAAGCCGTACCCGAACCCCTCCTCGAACCCGTACCCTAAGCCAAACCCTAACACTAACCCTAAGCCTAACCCTAACCCTAGGCTACCCTTGACTGCTTCTGCCTCCAATAGATTTCCTAAGCACTAGTGTTTTAAGGAACAGCTTAAAAAGAGAATCCTACAATGATTTCTTTATAATGGGTGTGTTCCTTATCTTATCCTAGTGTCTACACTCTTCTACATGGCTGGACCCCCAAATAATATTCCTTTACGTGCTAAGGGGTATCTAGAGAGTGGGATAGGTTTAATAACTACCCTAACCCTAACGCGTACCCTAACCCTAACCCCTACCCTAACCCTAACACATACCCTAATCCTAACCTGTACCCTAAACCGAGCCCTAACCCTAACACTAACGCTAAACCTAACCCTAACACATACCCTACGCCGTACACGAAACCCTCCCCGAACCCGTACCCTAAGCCGTACCCTAAGCCTAACCGTAAGCCTAACCCTAACCCTAGGCTTCCCTTGAATGCTTTTGCCTCCAATAGATTTCCTAAACACTAGTGTTTTAAGGAACAGCTTAAAAAGAAAATCCTAATGTGATTTCTTTATAATGGGTGTGTTCCTTATCTTATCCTAGTGTCTAAACTCTTCTCCATGGCTGGACCCCCAAATAATATTCCTTTACGTGTTAAGGGGTATCTAGAGAGTGGGATAGGTTTAATAACTACCCTACCCCTAATGCGTACCCTAACCCTAACCCCTACCCTAACCCTAACACGTACCCTAATCCTAACCCGTACCCTAAACCGAGCCCTAACCCTAACCCTAACCCTAACCCATACCCTACACCATACACGAACCCGTCCCCGAACCCATAGCCTAAGCCGTACCCTAAGCCTAACCCTCAGCCTAACCCTAACCCTAGGCTACCCTTGACTGCTTCTGCCTCCAATAGATTTCCTAGGCACTAGTGTTTTAAGGAACAGATTAAAAAGAGAATCCTAATATGATTTCTTTATAATGGGTGTGTTCCTTATCTTATCCTAGTGTCTAACCTCTTCTCCATGGCTGGACCCCCAAATAATATTCCTTTACGTGCTAAGGGGTATATAGAGAGTGGGATAGGTTTAATAACTACCCTACCCTAACGCGTACCCTAACCCTAAACCCTACCCTAACCCTAACACATACCCTAATCCTAACACGTACCCTAAACCGAGCCCTAACCCTAACACTAACCCTAACCCTAACCATAACCCATACCCTACACCATACACGAACCCGTCCCCGAATCCATACTCTATGTCGTACCCTAAGCCTATCCCTCAGCCTAACCCTAACCCTAGGCTACCCTTGACTGCTTCTGCCTCCAATAGATTTCCTAAGCACTAGTGTTTTAAGGAACAGATTAAAAAGAGAATCCTAATGTGATTTCTTTATAATGGGTGTGTTCCTTATCTTATCCTAGTGTCTAAGCTCTTCTCCATGGCTGGACCCTCAAATAATATTCCTTTACGTGCTAAGGGGTATCTAGAGACTGGGATAGGTTTAATAACTACCCTAACCCTAACGCGTACCCTAACCCTAACTCCTACCCTAACCCTAACACGTACCCTAATCCTAACACGTACCCTAAACCGAGCCCTAACCCTAACACTAACCCTAACCCTAACCCTAACCCATACCCTACGCCGTACCCGAACCCCTCACTGAACCCGTACCCTAAGCCGTACCCTAAGCCTAACCGTAAGCCTAACCCTAACCCTAGGCTACCCTTGAATGCTTTTGCCTCTAATAGATTTCCTAAACACTAGTGTTTTAAGGAACAGCTTAAAAAGAGAATCCTAAAGTGATTTCTTTATAATGGGTGTGTTCCTTATCTTATCCTAGTGTCTAAACTCTTCTCCATGGCTGGACCCCCAAATAATATTCCTTTACGTGTTAAGGGGTATCTAGAGAGTGGGATAGGTTTAATAACTACCCTACCCCTAACGCGTACCCTAACCCTAACCCCTACCCTAACCCTAACACGTACCCTAATCCTAACCCATACCCTAAACTGAGCCCTAACCCTAATACTAACCCTAACCCTAACCCTAACCCATACCCTACACCATACACGAACCCGTCCCCGAACCCATACCCTAAGCCGTCCCTAAGCCTAACCCTCAGCCTAACCCTAACCCTAGGCTACCCTTGACTGCTTCTGCCTCCAATAGATTTCCTAAGCACTAGTGTTATAAGGAACAGCTTAAAAAGAGAATCCTAATGTGATTTCTTTATAATGGGTGTGTTCCTTATGTTATCCTAGTGTCTAAACTCTTCTCCATGGCTGGACACCCAAATAATATTCCTTTACGTGCTAAGGGGTATCTAGAGAGTGGGATAGGTTTAATAACTACCCAAACCCTAAGGAGTACCCTAACCCTAACCCCTACCATAACCCTAACACGTACCCTAATCCTAACCCGTACACTAAACCGAGCCCTAACGCTAACACTAACCCTAACCCTAACCCTAACCCATACCCTACGCAGTACCCGAACCCCTCCCCGAACCCGTACCCTAACACTAACGCTAAGCCTAACCCTAACCCTAGGCTACCCTTGAATGCTTCTGCCTCCAATAGATTTCCTAAGCACTAGTGTTTTAAGGAACAGCTTTAAAAGAGAATCCTAATGTGATTTCTTTATAATGGGTGTGTTCCTTATCTTATCCTAGTGTCTAAACTCTTCTCCATGGCTGGACCCCCAAATAATATTCCTTTACGTGCTAAGTTGTATCTAGAGAGTGGGATAGGTTTAATAACTACCCTAACCCTAACGCGTACCCTAACCCAATCCCTAACACATACCCTAATCCTAACCCGTAACCTAAACCGAGCCCTAACCCTAACACTAACCCTAACCCTCACCCTAACCCATACCCTACGCCGTACCCGAACCCGTCCCCGAACCCGTACCCTAAGCCGTACCCTAACCCTAACCCAAAGCCTAACCCTAACCCTAGGCTACCCTTGACTGCTTCTGCCTCCAATAGATTTCCTAAGCACTAGTGTTTTAAGGAACAGCTTAAAAAGAGAATACTAATGTCATTTCTTTATAATGGGTGTGTTCCGTATATTATCCTAGTGTCTAAACTCTTCTCCATGGCTGGACCCCCAAATAATATTCTTTTACGTTCTAAGGGGTATCTAGGGAGTGGGATAGGTTTAATAACTACCCTAACCCTAAAGCGTACCCTAACCTAAACCCTAACACGTAACCTAATACTAACCCGTACCCTAAACCGAGCCCTAACCCTAACACTAACCCTAACCCATACCCTAAGCCGTACCCGAACCCCTCCTCGAACCCGTACCCTAAGCCAAACCCTAACACTAACCCTAAGCCTAACCCTAACCCTAGGCTACCCTTGACTGCTTCTGCCTCCAATAGATTTCCTAAGCACTAGTGTTTTAAGGAACAGCTTAAAAAGAGAATCCTACAATGATTTCTTTATAATGGGTGTGTTCCTTATCTTATCCTAGTGTCTACACTCTTCTACATGGCTGGACACCCAAATAATATTCCTTTACGTGCTAAGGGGTATCTAGAGAGTGGGATAGGTTTAATAACTACCCTAACCCTAACGCGTACCCTAACCCTAACCCCTACCCTAACCCTAACACATACCCTAATCCTAACCTGTACCCTAAACCGAGCCCTAACCCTAACACTAACCCTAAACCTAACCCTAACCCATACCCTACGCCGTACACGAAACCCTCCCCGAACCCGTACCCTAAGCCTAACCCTAAGCCTAACCCTAACCCTAGGCTACCCTTGACTGCTTCTGCCTCCAATAGATTTCCTAAGCACTAGTGTTTTAAGGAACAGCTTAAAAAGAGAATCCTAATGTGATTTCTTTATAATGGGTGTGTTCCTTATCTTATCCTAGTGTCTAAGTTCTTCTCCATGGCTGGACCCTCAAATAATATTCCTTTACGTGCTAAGGGGTATCTAGAGACTGGGATAGGTTTAATAACTACCCTAACTCTAACGCGTACCCTAACCCTAACTCCTACCCTAACCCTAACACGTACCCTTATCCTAACACGAACCCTAAACCGAGCCCTAACCCTAACACTAACTCTAACCTTAACCCTAACCCATACCCTACGCCGTACACGAACACGTCCCCGAAATCATACCCTAAGCCGTACCCAAACCCTAACCCTAAGCCTAAACTTAACCCTAGGCTACCCTTGACTGCTTCTGCCTCCAATAGATTTTCTAAGCATTAGTGTTTTAAGGAACAGATTAAAAAGAGAATTCTAATGTGATTTCTTTATAATGGGTGTGTTCCTTATCTTATCCTAGTGTCTAAACTCTTCTCCATGGCTGGACTGACAAATAATATTCCTTTACGAGCTAAGGGATGTCTAGAGAGTGGGATAGGTTTAATAACTACCCTAACCCTAACACGTAATTTAACCCTAACCCCTACCTTAACCCTAACACGTACCCTAATCCTAACCCGTACCCTAATCCGAGCCCTAACCCTAACAGTAACCCTAACCCTAAACCTAACCCATACCCCACGCCGTACCCGAACCCCTCCCCGAACCCGTACCCTAAGCCGTACCCTAAGCCTAACCCTAAACCTAGGCTACTCTTGACTGCTTCTGCCTCCAATAGATTTCCTAAGCACTAGTGTTTTAAGGAACAGCTTAAAAAGAGAATCCTAATGTGATTTCTTTATAATGGGTGTGTTCCTTATCTTATTCTAGTGTCTAAACTCTTCTCAATGGCTGGACCCTCAAATAATATTCCTTTACGTGCTAAGGGGTATCTAGAGACTGGGATAGGTTTAATAACTACCCTAACCCTAACGCGTACACTAACCCTAACTCCTACCTTAACCCTATCACGTACCCTAATCCTAACACGTACCCTAAACAGAGCCCTAACCCTAACACTAAACCTAACCCTAACCCTAACCCATACCCTACGCCGTACCCGAACCCCTCACCGAACCCGTACCCTAAGCCGTACCCTAAGCCTAACCGTAAGCCTAACCCTAACCCTAGGCTTCCCTTGAATGCTTTTGCCTCCAATAGATTTCCTAAACACTAGTGTTTTAAGGAACAGCTTAAAAAGAAAATCCTAATGTGATTTCTTTATAATGGGTGTGTTCCTTATCTTATCCTAGTGTCTAAACTCTTCTCCATGGCTGGACCCCCAAATAATATTCCTTTACGTGTTAAGGGGTATCTAGAGAGTGGGATAGGGTTAATAACTACCCTACCCCTAACGCGTACCCTAACCCTAACCCCTACCCTAACCCTAACACGTACCCTAATCCTAACCCGTACCCTAAACCGAGCCCTAACCCTAACCCTAAACCTAACCCATACCCTACACCATACACGAACCCGTCCCCGAACCCATAGCCTAAGCCGTACCCTAAGCCTAACCCTCAGCCTAACCCTAACCCTAGGCTACCCTTGACTGCTTCTGCCTCCAATAGATTTCCTAAGCACTAGTGTTTTAAGGAACACATTAAAAAGAGAATCCTAATGTGATTTCTTTATAATGGGTGTGTTCCTTATCTTATCCTAGTGTCTAACCTCTTCTCCATGGCTGGACCCTCAAATAATATTCCTTTACGTGCTAAGGGGTATCTAGAGACTGGGATAGGTTTAATAACTACCCAACCCTAAAGTGTACCCTAACCCTAACCCCTACCCTAACACTAACACCTACCCTAAACCTAACCCGTACCCTAAAACGAGCCCTAACCCTAACACTAACCCTAACCCTAACCCTAACCCATACCCTACACCATACACGAACCCGTCCCCGAAACCATACCCTAAGCCGTACCCTAAGCCTAACCCTCAGCCTAACCCTACCCCTAGGCTACCCTTGACTGCTTCTGCCTCCAATAGATTTCCTAAGCACTAGTGTTTTAAAGAACAGCTTAAAAAGAGAATCCTAATGTGATTTCTTTATAATGGGTGTGTTCCTTATCTTATCCTAGTGTCTAAGCTCTTCTCCATGGCTGGACCCTCAAATAATATTCCTTTACGTGCTAAGGGGTATCTAGAGACTGGGATACGTTTAATAACTACCCAACCCTAACGCGTACCCTAACCCTAACACCTACCCTAACACTAACACGTACCCTAATCCTAACCTGTACCCTAATACGAGCCCTAACCCTAACACTAACCCTAACCCTAACCCTAACCCATACCCTCCGCCGTACACGACCCATCACCGAACCCGTACCCTAAGCCGTACCCTAAGCCTAACCGTAAGCCTAACCCTAACCCTAGGCTACCCTTGAATGCTTTTGCCTCCTATAGATTTCCTAAACACTACTGTTTTAAGGAACAGCTTAAAAAGAGAATCCTAATGTGATTTCTTTATAATGGGTGTGTTCCTTATTTTATCCTAGTGTCTAAACACTTCTCCATGGCTGGAACCCCAAATAATATTGCTTTACGTGTTAAGGGGTATCTAGAGAGTGGGATAGGTTTAATAACTACCCTACCCCTAACGCGTACCCTAACCATAACCCCTACCCTACCCCTAACACGTACCCTAATCCTAACCCGTACCCTAAACCGAGCCTTAACCCTAACACTAACCCTAACCCTAACCCTAACCCTAACCCATACCCTACACCATACACGAACCCGTCCCCGAACCCATACCCTAAGCCGTACCCTAAGCCTAACCCTCAGCCTAACCCTAACCCTAGGCTACCCTTGACTGCTTCTGCCTCCAATAGATTTCCTAAGCACTAGTGTTTTAAGGAACAGCTTAAAAAGAGAATCCTAATGTGATTTCTTTATAATGGGTGTGTTCCTTATCTTATCCTAGTGTCTAAGCTCTTCTGCATGGCTGGACCCTCAAATAATATTCCTTTACGTGCTAAGGGGTATCTAGAGACTGGGATAGGTTTAATAACTACCCAACCCTAACGCGTACCCTAACCCTAACACCTACCCTAACACTAACACGTACCCTAATCCTAACCTGTACCCTAATCCGAGCCCTAACCCTAACACTAACCCTAACCCTAACCCTAACCCATACCCTCCGCCGTACCCGACCCCTCACCGAACCCGTACCCTGAGCCGTACCCTAAGCCTAACCGTAAGCCTAACCCTAACCCTAGGCTACCCTTGAATGCTTTTGCCTCCAATAGATTTCCTAAACACTAGTGTTTTAAGGAACAGCTTAAAAAGAGAATCCTAATGTGATTTCTTTATAATGGGTGTGTTCCTTATCTTATTCTAGTGTCTAAACTCTTCTCCATGGCTGGACCCCCAAATAATATTCCTTTACGTGTTAAGGGTTATCTAGAGAGTGGGATAGGTTTAATAACTACCCTACCCCTAACGCGTACCCTAACCCTAACCCCTACCCTAACCCTAACACGTACCCTAATCCTAACCCGTACCCTAAACCGAGCCCTAACCCTAACACTAACCCTAACCCTAACCCTAACCCATACCCTACACCATACACGAACCCGTCCCCGAAACCATACCCTAAGCCGTACCCTAAGCCTAACCCTCAGCCTAACCCTACCCCTAGGCTACCCTTGACTGCTTCTGCCTCCAATAGATTTCCTAAGCACTAGTGTTTTAAAGAACAGCTTAAAAAGAGAATCCTAATGTGATTTCTTTATAATGGGTGTGTTCCTTATCTTATCCTAGTGTCTAAGCTCTTCTCCATGGCTGGACCCTCAAATAATATTCCTTTACGTGCTAAGGGGTATCTAGAGACTGGGATACGTTTAATAACTACCCAACCCTAACGCGTACCCTAACCCTAACACCTACCCTAACACTAACACGTACCCTAATCCTAACCTGTACCCTAATACGAGCCCTAACCCTAACACTAACCCTAACCCTAACCCTAACCCATACCCTCCGCCGTACACGACCCATCACCGAACCCGTACCCTAAGCCGTACCCTAAGCCTAACCGTAAGCCTAACCCTAACCCTAGGCTACCCTTGAATGCTTTTGCCTCCTATAGATTTCCTAAACACTACTGTTTTAAGGAACAGCTTAAAAAGAGAATCCTAATGTGATTTCTTTATAATGGGTGTGTTCCTTATTTTATCCTAGTGTCTAAACACTTCTCCATGGCTGGAACCCCAAATAATATTGCTTTACGTGTTAAGGGGTATCTAGAGAGTGGGATAGGTTTAATAACTACCCTACCCCTAACGCGTACCCTAACCATAACCCCTACCCTACCCCTAACACGTACCCTAATCCTAACCCGTACCCTAAACCGAGCCTTAACCCTAACACTAACCCTAACCCTAACCCTAACCCTAACCCATACCCTACACCATACACGAACCCGTCCCCGAACCCATACCCTAAGCCGTACCCTAAGCCTAACCCTCAGCCTAACACTAACCCTAGGCTACCCTTGACTGCTTCTGCCTCCAATAGATTTCCTAAGCACTAGTGTTTTAAGGAACAGCTTAAAAAGAGAATCCTAATGTGATTTCTTTATAATGGGTGTGTTCCTTATCTTATCCTAGTGTCTAAGCTCTTCTGCATGGCTGGACCCTCAAATAATATTCCTTTACGTGCTAAGCGGTATCTAGAGACTGGGATAGGTTTAATAACTACCCAACCCTAACGCGTACCCTAACCCTAACACCTACCCTAACACTAACACGTACCCTAATCCTAACCTGTACCCTAATCCGAGCCCTAACCCTAACACTAACCCTAACCCTAACCCTAACCCATACCCTCCGCCGTACCCGACCCCTCACCGAACCCGTACCCTGAGCCGTACCCTAAGCCTAACCGTAAGCCTAACCCTAACCCTAGGCTACCCTTGAATGCTTTTGCCTCCAATAGATTTCCTAAACACTAGTGTTTTAAGGAACAGCTTAAAAAGAGAATCCTAATGTGATTTCTTTATAATGGGTGTGTTCCTTATCTTATTCTAGTGTCTAAACTCTTCTCCATGGCTGGACCCCCAAATAATATTCCTTTACGTGTTAAGGGTTATCTAGAGAGTGGGATAGGTTTAATAACTACCCTACCCCTAACGCGTACCCTAACCCTAACCCCTACCCTAACCCTAACACGTACCCTAATCCTAACCCGTACCCTAAACCGAGCCCTAACCCTAACACTAAGCCTAACCCTAACCCTAACCCATACCCTACACCATACACGAACCCGTCCCCGAACCCATACACTAAGCCGTACCCTAAGCCTAACCCTCAGCCTAACCCTAACCCTAGGCTACCCTTGACTGCTTCTGCCTCCAATAGATTTCCTAAGCACTAGTGTTTTAAGGAACAGCTTAAAAAGAGAATCCTAATGTGATTTCTTTATAATGGGTGTGTCCCTTATCTTATCCTAGTGTCTAAGCTCTTCTCCATGGCTGGACCCTCAAATAATATTCCTTTACGTGCTAAGGGGTACCTAGAGACTGGGATAGGTTTAATAACTACCCTAAACCTAACGCGTACCGTAACCCTAACTCCTACCCTAACCCTAACACGTACCCTAATCCTAACACGTACCCTAAACCGAGCCCTAACCCTAACACTAACCCTAACCCTAACCCCAAACCATACCCTACGCCGTACCCGAACCCCTCACCGAACCCGTACCCTAAGCCTAACCGTAAGCCTAACCCTAACCCTAGGCTACCCTTGAGTGCTTCTGCCTCCAATAGATTTCCTAAGCACTAGTGTTTTAAGGAACAGATTAAAAAGAGAATCCTAATGTGATTTCTTTATAATGGGTGTGTTCCTTATCTTATCCTAGTGTCTAAACTCTTCTCCATGGCTGGACCCCCAAATAATATTCCTTTACGTGTTAAGGGGTATATAGAGAGTGGGATAGGTTTAATAACTACCCTACCCTAACGCGTACCCTAACCCTAAACCCTACCCTAACCCTAACACATACCCTAATCCTAACACGTACCCTAAACCGAGCCCTAACCCTAATACTAACCCTAACCCTAACCCCAAACCATACCCTACGCCGTACCCGAACCCCTCACCGAACCCATACCCTAAGCCTAACCGTAAGCCTAACCCTAACCCTAGGCTACCCTTGAGTGCTTCTGCCTCCAATAGATTTCCTAAGCACTAGTGTTTTAAGGAACAGATTAAAAAGAGAATCCTAATGTGATTTCTTTATAATGGGTGTGTTCCTTATCTTATCCTAGTGTCTAAGCTCTTCTCCATGGCTGGACCCTCAAATAATATTCCTTTACGTGCTAAGGGGTATCTAGAGACTGGGATAGGTTTAATAACTACCCTAACCCTAACGCGTACCCTAACCCTAACTTCTACCCTAACCCTAACACGTACCCTAATCCTAACACGTAACCTAAACCGAGCCCTAACCCTAACACTAACCCTAACCCTAACCCTAACCCATACCCTACACCATACACGAACCCGTCCCCGAACCCATACCCTAAGCCGTCCCTAAGCCTAACCCTCAGCCTAACCCTAACCCTAGGCTACCCTTGACTGCTTCTGCCTCCAATAGATTTCCTAAGCACTAGTGTTATAAGGAACAGCTTAAAAAGAGAATCCTAATGTGATTTCTTTATAATGGGTGTGTTCCTTATGTTATCCTAGTGTCTAAACTCTTCTCCATGGCTGGACACCCAAATAATATTCCTTTACGTGCTAAGGGGTATCTAGAGAGTGGGATAGGTTTAATAACTACCCAAACCCTAAGGAGTACCCTAACCCTAACCCCTACCATAACCCTAACACGTACCCTAATCCTAACCCGTACACTAAACCGAGCCCTAACGCTAACACTAACCCTAACCCTAACCCTAACCCATACCCTACGCAGTACCCGAACCCCTCCCCGAACCCGTACCCTAACACTAACGCTAAGCCTAACCCTAACCCTAGGCTACCCTTGAATGCTTCTGCCTCCAATAGATTTCCTAAGCACTAGTGTTTTAAGGAACAGCTTTAAAAGAGAATCCTAATGTGATTTCTTTATAATGGGTGTGTTTCTTATCTTATCCTAGTGTCTAAACTCTTCTCCATGGCTGGACCCCCAAATAATATTCCTTTACGTGATAAGTTGTATCTAGAGAGTGGGATAGGTTTAATATCTACCCTAACCCTAACGCGTACCCTAACCCAATCCCTAACACATACCCTAATCCTAATCCGTAACCTAAACCGAGCCCTAACCCTAACACTAACCCTAACCCTCACCCTAACCCATACCCTACGCCGTACCCGAACCCGTCCCCGAACCCGTACCCTAAGCCGTACCCTAACCCTAACCCAAAGCCTAACCCTAACCCTAGGCTACCCTTGACTGCTTCTGCCTCCAATAGATTTCCTAAGCACTAGTGTTTTAAGGAACAGCTTAAAAAGAGAATACTAATGTCATTTCTTTATAATGGGTGTGTTCCGTATATTATCCTAGTGTCTAAACTCTTCTCCATGGCTGGACCCCCAAATAATATTCTTTTACGTTCTAAGGGGTATCTAGGGAGTGGGATAGGTTTAATAACTACCCTAACCCTAAAGCGTACCCTAACCTAAACCCTAACACGTAACCTAATACTAACCCGTACCCTAAACCGAGCCCTAACCCTAACAGTAACCCTAACCCTCACCCATACCCTACTCCGTACCGTAACCTCTCCCCGAACCCATACCCTAAGCCGTACCCTAAGCCTAACCCTAAGCCTAACCCTATCCCCAGGCTACCCTTGACTGCTTCTGCCTCCAATAGATTTCCTAAGCACTAGTGTTTTAAGGAACAGCTTAAAAAGAGAATCCTAATGTGATTTCTTTATAATGGGTGTGTTCCTTATCTTATCCTAGTGTCTAAACTCTTTTCCATGGCTCGACCTCCAAACAATATTCCTTTACGTGCTAAGGGTTATCTAGAGAGTGGGATAGGTTTAATAACTACCCTAACCTTAACGCGTACCCTAACCCTAACCCCTACCCTAACCCTAACATGTACCCTAATCCTAACCCGTAACCTAAACTGAGCCCTAACCCTAACACTAACCCTAACACTAACGCTAACCGATACCCTACGCCGTACCCGAACCCCTCCCCAATCCCGTACCCTAAGCCTAACCCTAACCCTAGGCTACCCTTGACTGCTTCTGCCTCCAATAGATTTCCTAAGCACTAGTGTTTTAAGGAACAGCTTAAAAAGAGAATCCTAATGTGATTTCTTTATAATGGGTGTGTTCCTTATCTTATCCTAGTGTCTAAGCTCTTCTCCATGGCTGGACTGACAAATAATATTCCTTTACGAGCTAAGGGATGTCTAGAGAGTGGGATAGGTTTAATAACTACCCTAACCCTAACACGTAATTTAACCCTAACCCCTACCTTAACCCTAACACGTACCCTAATCCTAACCCGTACCCTAATCCGAGCCCTAACCCTAACAGTAACCCTAACCCTAAACCTAACCCATACCCCACGCCGTACCCGAACCCCTCCCCGAACCCGTACCCTAAGCCGTACCCTAAGCCTAACCCTAAGCCTAACCCTAACCCTAGGCTACCCTTGACTGCTTCTGCCTGCAATAGATTTCCTAAGCACTAGTGTTTTAAGGAACAGCTTAAAAAGAGAATCCTAATGTGATTTCTTTATAATGGGTGTGTTCCTTATCTTATCCTAGTGTCTAAGCTCTTCTCCATGGCTGGACCCTCAAATAATATTCCTTTACGTGCTAAGGGGTATCTAGAGACTGGGATAGGTTTAATAACTACCGTAACCCTAACGCGTACACTAACCCTAACTCCTACCTTAACCCTAACACGTACCCTAATCCTAACACGTACCCTAAACCGAGCCCTAACCCTAACACTAAACCTAACCCTAACCCTAACCCATACCCTACGCCGTACCCGAACCCCTCACCGAACCCGTACCCTAAGCCGTACCCTAAGCCTAACCGTAAGCCTAACCCTAACCCTAGGCTTCCCTTGAATGCTTTTGCCTCCAATAGATTTCCTAAACACTAGTGTTTTAAGGAACAGCTTAAAAAGAAAATCCTAATGTGATTTCTTTATAATGGGTGTGTTCCTTATCTTATCCTAGTGTCTAAACTCTTCTCCATGGCTGGACCCCCAAATAATATTCCTTTACGTGTTAAGGGGTATCTAGAGAGTGGGATAGGTTTAATAACTACCCTACCCCTAACGCGTACCCTAACCCTAACCCCTACCCTAACCCTAACACGTACCCTAATCCTAACCCGTACCCTAAACCGAGCCCTATCCCTAACCCTAAACCTAACCCATACCCTACACCATACACGAACCCGTCCCCGAACCCATAGCCTAAGCCGTACCCTAAGCCTAACCCTCAGCCTAACCCTAACCCTAGGCTACCCTTGACTGCTTCTGCCTCCAATAGATTTCCTAAGCACTAGTGTTTTAAGGAACAGATTAAAAAGAGAATCCTAATGTGATTTCTTTATAATGGGTGTGTTCCTTATCTTATCCTAGTGTCTAACCTCTTCTCCATGGCTGGACCCTCAAATAATATTCCTTTACGTGCTAAGGGGTATCTAGAGACTGGGATAGGTTTAATAACTACCCAACCCTAACGTGTACCCTAACCCTAACCCCTACCCTAACACTAACACCTACCCTAAACCTAACCCGTACCCTAAACCGAGCCCTAACCCTAACACTAACCCTAACCCTAACCCTAACCCATACCGTACACCATACACGAACCCGTCCCCGAAACCATACCCTAAGCCGTACCCTAAGCCTAACCCTCAGCCTAACCCTAACCCTAGGCTACCCTTGACTGCTTCTGCCTCCAATAGATTTCCTAAGCACTAGTGTTTTAAGGAACAGCTTAAAAAGAGAATCCTAATGTGATTTCTTTATAATGGGTGTGTTCCTTATCTTATCCTAGTGTCTAAGCTCTTCTCCATGGCTGGACCCTCAAATAATATTCCTTTACGTGCTAAGGGGTATCTAGAGACTGGGATAGGTTTAATAACTACCCAACCCTAGCGTGTACCCTAACCCTAACACCTACCCTAACACTAAAACGTACCCTAATCCTACCCCGTACCCTAAACCGAGCCCTAAACCTAACACTAACCCTAACCCTAACCCTAACCAATACCCTACGCCGTACCCGAACCCCTCACCGGACCCGTACCCTAAGCCGTACCCTAAGCCTAACCGTAAGCCTAACCCTAACCCTAGGCTACCCTTGAATGCTTTTGCCTCCAATAGATTTCCTAAACACTAGTGTTTTAAGGAACAGCTTAAAAAGAGAATCCTAATGTGATTTCTTTATAATGGGTGTGTTCCTTATCTTATTCTAGTGTCTAAACTCTTCTCCATTGCTGGACCCCAAATAATATTCCTTTACGTGCTAAGGGGTATCTAGAGAGTGGGATAGGTTTAATAACTACCCTAACCCTAACACGTACCCTAACCCTAACCCCTACCCTAACCCTAACACGTACCCTAATCCTAACCCGTACCCTAAACCGAGCCCTAACCCTAACACTAACCCTAACCCTAACCCTAACCCATACCCTACACCATACACGAACCTGTCCCCGAACCCATACACTAAGCCGTACCCTAAGCCTAACCCACAGCCTAACCCTAACCCTAGGCTACCCTTGACTGCTTCTGCCTCCAATAGATTTTCTAAGCACTAGTGTTTTAAGGAACAGCTTAAAAAGAGAATCCTAATGTGATTTCTTTATAATGGGTGTTTTCCTTATCTTATCCTAGTGTCTAAGCTCTTCTCCATGGCTGGACCCTCAAATAATATTCCTTTACGTTCTAAGGGGTACCTAGAGACTGGGATAGGTTTAATAACTACCCTAACCCTAACGCGTACCCTAACCCTAACTCCTAACCTAACCCTAACACGTACCCTAATCCTAAACCGTACCCTAAACCGAGCCCTAACCCTAACACTAACCCTATCCCTAACCCTAACCCATACCCTACACCATACACGAACCTGTCCCCGAACCCATACCCTAAGCCGTACCCTAAGCCTAACTCTCAGCCTAACCCTAACCCTAGGCTACCCTTGACTGCTTCTAACTCCAATAGATTTCCTAAGCACTAGTGTTTTAAGGAACAGATTAAAAAGAGAATCCTAATGTGATTTCTTTATAATGGGTGTGTTCCTTATCTTATCCTAGTGTCTAAGCTCTTCTCCATGGCTGGACCCTCAAATAATATTCCTTTACGTGCTAAGGGGTATCTAGAGACTGGGATAGGTTTAATAACTACCCAACCCTAACGTGTACCCTAACCCTAACCCCTACCCTAACACTAACACGTACCCTAATCCTAACCCGTACCCTAAACCGAGCCCTAACCCTAACACTAACCCTATCCCTAACCCTAACCCATACCCTACACCATACACGAACCCGTCCCCGAACCCATAACCTAAGCCATACACTAAGCCTAACCCTCAGCCTAACCCTAACCCTAGGCTACCCTTGACTGCTTCTGCCTCCAATAGATTTCCTAAGCACTAGTGTTTTAAGGAACAGCTTAAAAAGAGAATCCTAATGTGATTTCTTTATAATGGGTGTGTTCCTTACCTTATCCTAGTGTCTAAGCTCTTCTCCATGGCTGGACTGACAAATAATATTCCTTTACGAGCTAAGGGATGTCTAGAGAGTGGGATAGGTTTAATAACTACCCTAACCCTAACACGTAATTTAACCCTAACCCCTACCTTAACCCTAACACGTACCCTAATCCTAACCCGTACCCTAATCCGAGCCCTAACCCTAACAGTAACCCTAACCCTAAACCTAACCCATACCCCACGCCGTACCCGAACCCCTCCCCGAACCCGTACCCTAAGCCGTACCCTAAGCCTAACCCTAAGCCTAACCCTAACCCTAGGCTACCCTTGACTGCTTCTGCCTGCAATAGATTTCCTAAGCACTAGTGTTTTAAGGAACAGCTTAAAAAGAGAATCCTAATGTGATTTCTTTATAATGGGTGTGTTCCTTATCTTATCCTAGTGTCTAAGCTCTTCTCCATGGCTGGACCCTCAAATAATATTCCTTTACGTGCTAAGTGGTATCTAGAGACTGGGATAGGTTTAATAACTACCGTAACCCTAACGCGTACACTAACCCTAACTCCTACCTTAACCCTAACACGTACCCTAATCCTAACACGTACCCTAAACCGAGCCCTAACCCTAACACTAAACCTAACCCTAACCCTAACCCATACCCTACGCCGTACCCGAACCCCTCACCGAACCCGTACCCTAAGCCGTACCCTAAGCCTAACCGTAAGCCTAACCCTAACCCTAGGCTTCCCTTGAATGCTTTTGCCTCCAATAGATTTCCTAAACACTAGTGTTTTAAGGAACAGCTTAAAAAGAAAATCCTAATGTGATTTCTTTATAATGGGTGTGTTCCTTATCTTATCCTAGTGTCTAAACTCTTCTCCATGGCTGGACCCCCAAATAATATTCCTTTACGTGTTAAGGGGTATCTAGAGAGTGGGATAGGTTTAATAACTACCCTACCCCTAACGCGTACCCTAACCCTAACCCCTACCCTAACCCTAACACGTACCCTAATCCTAACCCGTACCCTAAACCGAGCCCTATCCCTAACCCTAAACCTAACCCATACCCTACACCATACACGAACCCGTCCCCGAACCCATAGCCTAAGCCGTACCCTAAGCCTAACCCTCAGCCTAACCCTAACCCTAGGCTACCCTTGACTGCTTCTGCCTCCAATAGATTTCCTAAGCACTAGTGTTTTAAGGAACAGATTAAAAAGAGAATCCTAATGTGATTTCTTTATAATGGGTGTGTTCCTTATCTTATCCTAGTGTCTAACCTCTTCTCCATGGCTGGACCCTCAAATAATATTCCTTTACGTGCTAAGGGGTATCTAGAGACTGGGATAGGTTTAATAACTACCCAACCCTAACGTGTACCCTAACCCTAACCCCTACCCTAACACTAACACCTACCCTAAACCTAACCCGTACCCTAAACCGAGCCCTAACCCTAACACTAACCCTAACCCTAACCCTAACCCATACCGTACACCATACACGAACCCGTCCCCGAAACCATACCCTAAGCCGTACCCTAAGCCTAACCCTCAGCCTAACCCTAACCCTAGGCTACCCTTGACTGCTTCTGCCTCCAATAGATTTCCTAAGCACTAGTGTTTTAAGGAACAGCTTAAAAAGAGAATCCTAATGTGATTTCTTTATAATGGGTGTGTTCCTTATCTTATCCTAGTGTCTAAGCTCTTCTCCATGGCTGGACCCTCAAATAATATTCCTTTACGTGCTAAGGGGTATCTAGAGACTGGGATAGGTTTAATAACTACCCAACCCTAGCGTGTACCCTAACCCTAACACCTACCCTAACACTAACACGTACCCTAATCCTACCCCGTACCCTAAACCGAGCCCTAAACCTAACACTAACCCTAACCCTAACCCTAACCAATACCCTACGCCGTACCCGAACCCCTCACCGGACCCGTACCCTAAGACGTACCCTAAGCCTAACCGTAAGCCTAACCCTAACCCTAGGCTACCCTTGAATGCTTTTGCCTCCAATAGATTTCCTAAACACTAGTGTTTTAAGGAACAGCTTAAAAAGAGAATCCTAATGTGATTTCTTTATAATGGGTGTGTTCCTTATCTTATTCTAGTGTCTAAACTCTTCTCCATTGCTGGACCCCAAATAATATTCCTTTACGTGCTAAGGGGTATCTAGAGACTGGGATAGGTTTAATAACTACCCTAACCCTAACACGTACCCTAACCCTAACCCCTACCCTAACCCTAACACGTACCCTAATCCTAACCCGTACCCTAAACCGAGCCCTAACCCTAACACTAACCCTAACCCTAACCCTAACCCATACCCTACACCATACACGAACCTGTCCCCGAACCCATACACTAAGCCGTACCCTAAGCCTAACCCACAGCCTAACCCTAACCCTAGGCTACCATTGACTGCTTCTGCCTCCAATAGATTTTCTAAGCACTAGTGTTTTAAGGAACAGCTTAAAAAGAGAATCCTAATGTGATTTCTTTATAATGGGTGTTTTCCTTATCTTATCCTAGTGTCTAAGCTCTTCTCCATGGCTGGACCCTCAAATAATATTCCTTTACGTGCTAAGGGGTACCTAGAGACTGGGATAGGTTTAATAACTACCCTAACCCTAACGCGTACCCTAACCCTAACTCCTAACCTAACCCTAACACGTACCCTAATCCTAAACCGTACCCTAAACCGAGCCCTAACCCTAACACTAACCCTATCCCTAACCCTAACCCATACCCTACACCATACACGAACCTGTCCCCGAACCCATACCCTAAGCCGTACCCTAAGCCTAACTCTCAGCCTAACCCTAACCCTAGGCTACCCTTGACTGCTTCTAACTCCAATAGATTTCCTAAGCACTAGTGTTTTAAGGAACAGATTAAAAATCGAATCCTAATGTGATTTCTTTATAATGGGTGTGTTCCTTATCTTATCCTAGTGTCTAAGCTCTTCTCCATGGCTGGACCCTCAAATAATATTCCTTTACGTGCTAAGGGGTATCTAGAGACTGGGATAGGTTTAATAACTACCCAACCCTAACGTGTACCCTAACCCTAACCCCTACCCTAACACTAACACGTACCCTAATCCTAACCCGTACCCTAAACCGAGCCCTAACCCTAACACTAACCCTATCCCTAACCCTAACCCATACCCTACACCATACACGAACCCGTCCCCGAACCCATAACCTAAGCCATACACTAAGCCTAACCCTCAGCCTAACCCTAACCCTAGGCTACCCTTGACTGCTTCTGCCTCCAATAGATTTCCTAAGCACTAGTGTTTTAAGGAACAGCTTAAAAAGAGAATCCTAATGTGATTTCTTTATAATGGGTGTTTTCCTTATCTTATCCTAGTGTCTAAGCTCTTCTCCATGGCTGGACCCTCAAATAATATTCCTTTACGTGCTAAGGGGTATCTAGAGACTGGGATAGGTTTAATAACTACCCAACCCTAACGCGTACCCTAACCCTAACACCTACCCTAACACTAACACGTACCCTAATCCTAACCTGTACCCTAATCCGAGCCCTAAACCTAACACTAACCCTAACCCTAACCCTAACCCATACCCTCCGCCGTACCCGACCCCTCACCGAACCCGTACCCTAAGCCGTACCCTAAGCCTAACCGTAAGCCTAACCCTAACCCTAGGCTACCCTTGAATGCTTTTGCCTCCAATAGATTTCCTAAACACTACTGTTTTAAGGAACAGCTTAAAAAGAGAACCCTAATGTGATTTCTTTATAATGGGTGTGTTCCTTATTTTATCCTAGTGTCTAAACTCTTCTCCATGGCTGGACCCCCAAATAATATTCCTTTACGTGTTAAGGGGTATCTAGAGAGTGGGATAGGTTTAATAACTACCCTACACCTAATGCATACCCTAACCATAACCCCTACCCTAACCCTAACACGTACCCTAATCCTAACCCGTACCCTAAACCGAGCCCTAACCCTAACACTAAGCCTAACCCTAACCCTAACCCATACCCTACACCATACACGAACCCTTCCCCGAACCCATACACTAAGCCGTACCCTAAGCCTAACCCTCAGCCTAACCCTAACCATAGGCTACCCTTGACTGCTTCTGCCTTCAATAGATTTCCTAAGCAGTAGTGTTTTAAGGAACAGCTTAAAAAGAGAATCCTAATGTGATTTCTTTATAATGGGTGTGTTCCTTATCTTATCCTAGTGTCTAAGCTCTTCTCCATGTCTGGACCCTCAAATAATATTCCTTTACGTGCTAAGGGGTACCTAGAGACTGGGATAGTTTTAATAACTACCCTAACCCTAACGCGGACCCTAACCCTAACTCCTACCCTAACCCTAACACGTACCCTAATCCTAACACGTACCCTAAACCGAGCCCTTACCCTAACACTAACCCTAACCCTAACCCCAAACCATACCCTACGCCGTACCCGAAACCCTCACCGAACCCGTTCCCTAAGCCTAACCGTAAGCCTAACCCTAACCCTAGGCTACCCTTGAGTGCTTCTGCCTCCAATAGATTTCCTAAGCACTAGTGTTTTAAGGAACAGATTAAAAAGAGAATCCTAATGTGATTTCTTTATAATGGGTGTGTTCCTTATCTTATCCTAGTGTCTAAACTCTTCTCCATGGCTGGACCCCCAAATAATATTCCTTTACGTGTTAAGGGGTATATAGAGAGTGGGATAGGTTTAATAACTACCCTACCCCTAACGCGTACCCTAACCCTAACCCCTACCCTAACCCTAACACGTACCCTAATCCTAACACGTACCCTAAACCGAGCCCTAACCCTAACACTAACCCTAACCCTAACCATAACCCATACCCTACACCATACACGAACCCGTCCCCGAACCCATACCCTATGTCGCACCCTAAGCCTATCCCTCAGCCTAACCCTAACCCTAGGCTACCCTTGACTGCTTCTGCCTCCAATAGATTTCCTAAGCACTAGTGTTTTAAGGAACAGCTTAAAAAGAGAATCCTAATGTGATTTCTTTATAATGGGTGTGTTCCTTATCTTATCCTAGTGTCTAAGCTCTTCTCCATGGCTGGACCCTCAAATAATATTCCTTTACGTGCTAAGGGGTATCTAGAGACTGGGATAGGTTTAATAACTACCCAACCCTAACGTGTACCCTAACCCTAACCCCTACACTAACACTAACACGTACCCTAATCCTAATCCGTACCCTAAACCGAGCCCTAACCCTAACACTAACCCTAACCCTAACCCTAACCCATACCCTACACCATAAACGAACCCGTCCCCGAACCCATACCCTAAGCCGTACCCTAAGCCTAACCCTCAGCCTAACCCTAACCCTAGGCTACTCTTGACTGCTTCTGGCTCCAATAAATTTCCTAAGCACTAGTGTTTTAAGGAACAGCTTAAAAAGAGAATCCTAATGTGATTTCTTTATAATGGGTGTTTTCCTTATCTTATCCTAGTGTTTAAGCTCTTCTCCATGGCTGGACCCTCAAATAATATTCCTTTACGTGCTAAGGGGTATCTAGAGACTGGGATAGGTTTAATAACTACCCTAACCCTAACGCGTACCCTAACCCTAACTCCTACCCTAACCCTAACACGTACCCTAATCCTAACACGTACCCTAAACCGAGCCCTAACCCTAACACTAACCCTAACCCTAACCCTAACCCATACCCTACGCCGTACCCGAACCCCTCACCGAACCCGTACCCTAAGCCGTACCCTAAGCCTAACCGTAAGCCTAACCCTAACCCTAGGCTATCCTTGAATGCTTTTGCCTCCAATAGATTTCCTAAACACTAGTGTTTTAAGGAACAGCTTAAAAAGAGAATCCTAAAGTGATTTCTTTAAAATGGGTGTGTTCCTTATCTTATCCTAGTGTCTAAACTCTTCTCCATGGCTGGACCCCCAAATAATATTCCTTTACGTGTTAAGGGGTATCTAGAGAGTGGGATAGGTTTAATAACTACCCTACCCCTAACGCGTACCCTAACCCTAACCCCTACCCTAACCCTAACACGTACCCTAATCCTAACCCGTACCCTAAACCGAGCCCTAACCCTAACACTAACCCTAACCCTAACCCTAACCCATACGCTACACCATACACGAACCCGTCCCCGAACCCATACCCTAAGCCGTACCCTAAGCCTAACCCTCAGCCTAACCCTAACCCTAGGCTACCCTTGACTGCTTCTGCCTCCAATAGATTTCCTAAGCACTAGTGTTTTAAGGAACAGCTTAAAAAGAGAATCCTAATGTGATTTCTTTATAATGGGTGTGTTCCTTATCTTATCCTAGTGTCTAAGCTCTTCTCCATGGCTGGACCCTCAAATAATATTCCTTTACGTGCTAAGGGGTATCTAGAGACTGGGATAGGTTTAATAACTACCCTAAACCTAACGCGTAACCTAACCCTAACTCCTACCCTAACCCTAAAACGTATCCTAATCTTAACACGTACCCTAAACCGAGCCCTAACCCTAACACTAACCCTAACCCTAACCCATACCCTAAGCCGTACCCGAACCCCTCCTCGAACCCGTACCCTAAGCCAAACCCTAACACTAACCCTAAGCCTAACCCTAACCCTAGGCTACCCTTGACTGCTTCTGCCTCCAATAGATTTCCTAAGCACTAGTGTTTTAAGGAACAGCTTAAAAAGGGAATCCTAATGTGATTTCTTTATAATGGGTGTGTTCCTTATCTTATCCTAGTGTCTAAGCTCTTCTCCATGGCTGGACCCTCAAATAATATTCCTTTACGTGCTAAGGGGTATCTAGAGACTGGGATAGGTTTAATAACTACCCTAACCCTAACGCGTACACTAACCCTAACTCCTACCTTAACCCTAACACGTACCCTAATCCTAACACGTACCCTAAACCGAGCCCTAACCCTAACACTAAACCTAACCCTAACCCTAACCCATACCCTACGCCGTACCCGAACCCCTCACCGAACCCGTACCCTAAGCCGTACCCTAAGCCTAACCGTAAGCCTAACCCTAACCCTAGGCTTCCCTTGAATGCTTTTGCCTCCAATAGATTTCCTAAACACTAGTGTTTTAAGGAACAGCTTAAAAAGAAAATCCTAATGTGATTTCTTTATAATGGGTGTGTTCCTTATCTTATCCTAGTGTCTAAACTCTTCTCCATGTCTGGACCCCCAAATAATATTCCTTTACGTGTTAAGGGGTATCTAGAGAGTGGGATAGGTTTAATAACTACCCTACCCCTAACGCGTACCCTAACCCTAACCCCTACCCTAACCCTAACACGTACCCTAATCCTAACCCGTACCCTAAACCGAGCCCTAACCCTAACCCTAACCCTAACCCATACCCTACACCATACACGAACCCGTCCCCTAACCCATAGCCTAAGCCGTACCCTAAGCCTAACCCTCAGCCTAACCCTAACCCTAGGCTACCCTTGACTGCTTCTGCCTCCAATAGATTTCCTAAGCACTAGTGTTTTAAGGAACAGATTAAAAAGAGAATCCTAATGTGATTTCTTTATAATGGGTGTGTTCCTTATCTTATCCTAGTGTCTAACCTCTTCTCCATGGCTGGACCCTCAAATAATATTCCTTTACGTGCTAAGGGGTATCTAGAGACTGGGATAGGTTTAATAACTACCCAACCCTAACGTGTACCCTAACCCTAACCCCTACCCTAACACTAACACCTACGCTAAACCTAACCCGTACCCTAAACCGAGCCCTAACACTAACCCTAACCCTAACCCTAACCCTAACCCATACCCTACACCATACACGAACCCGTCCCCGAACCCATACCCTAAGCCGTACCCTAAGCCTAACCCTCAGCCTAACCCTAACCCTAGGCTACCCTTGACTGCTTCTGCCTCCAATAGATTTCCTAAGCACTAGTGTTTTAAGTAACAGCTTAAAAAGAGAATCCTAATGTGATTTCTTTATAATGGGTGTGTTCCTTATCTTATCCTAGTGTCTAAGCTCTTCTCCATGGCTGGACCCTCAAATAATATTCCTTTACGTGCTAAGGGGTATCTAGAGACTGGGATAGGTTTAATAACTACCCAACCCTAACGCGTACCCTAACCCTAACACCTACCCTAACACTAACACGTACCCTAATCCTAACCTGTACCCTAATCCGAGCCCTAACCCTAACACTAACCCTAACCCTAACCCTAACCCATACCCTCCGCCGTACCCGACCCCTCACCGAACCCGTACTCTGAGCCGTACCCTAAGCCTAACCGTAAGCCTAACCCTAACCCTAGGCTACCCTTGAATGCTTTTGCCTCCAATAGATTTCCTAAACACTAGTGTTTTAAGGAACAGCTTAAAAAGAGAATCCTAATGTGATTTCTTTATAATGGGTGTGTTCCTTATCTTATTCTAGTGTCTAAACTCTTCTCCATGGCTGGACCCCCAAATAATATTCCTTTACGTGTTAAGGGTTATCTAGAGAGTGGGATAGGTTTAATAACTACCCTACCCCTAACACGTACCCTAACCCTAACCCCTACCCTAACCCTAACACGTACCCTAATCCTAACCCGTACCCTAAACCGAGCCCTAACCCTAACACTAAGCCTAACCCTAACCCTAACCCATACCCTACACCATACACGAACCCGTCCCCGAACCCATACACTAAGCCGTACCCTAAGCCTAACCCTCAGCCTAACCCTAACCCTAGGCTACCCTTGACTGCTTCTGCCTCCAATAGATTTCCTAAGCACTAGTGTTTTAAGGAACAGCTTAAAAAGAGAATCCTAATGTGATTTCTTTATAATGGGTGTGTTCCTTATCTTATCCTCTTGTCTAAGCTCTTCTCCATGGCTGGACCCTCAAATAATATTCCTTTACGTGCTAAGGGGTACCTAGAGACTGGGATAGGTTTAATAACTACCCTAAACCTAACGCGTACCGTAACCCTAACTCCTACCCTAACCCTAACACGTACCCTAATCCTAACACGTACCCTAAACCGAGCCCTAACCCTAACACTAACCCTAACCCTAACCCCAAACCATACCCTACGCCGTACCCGAACCCCTCACCGAACCCGTACCCTAAGCCTAACCGTAAGCCTAACCCTAACCCTAGGCTACCCTTGAGTGCTTCTGCCTCCAATAGATTTCCTAAGCACTAGTGTTTTAAGGAACAGATTAAAAACAGAATCCTAATGTGATTTCTTTATAATGGGTGTGTTCCTTATCTTATCCTAGTGTCTAAACTCTTCTCCATGGCTGGACCCCCAAATAATATTCCTTTACGTGTTAAGGGGTATATAGAGAGTGGGATAGGTTTAATAACTACCCTACCCTAACGCGTACCCTAACCCTAAACCCTACCCTAACCCTAACACATACCCTAATCCTAACACGTACCCTAAACCGAGCCCTAACCCTAACACTAACCCTAACCCTAACCATAACCCATACCCTACACCATACACGAACCCGTCCCCGAACCCATACTCTATGTCGTACCCTAAGCCTATCCCTCAGCCTAACCCTAACCCTAGGCTACCCTTGACTGCTTCTGCCTCCAATAGATTTCCTAAGCACTAGTGTTTTAAGGAACAGATTAAAAAGAGAATCCTAATGTGATTTCTTTATAATGGGTGTGTTCCTTATCTTATCCTAGTGTCTAAGCTCTTCTCCATGGCTGGACCCTCAAATAATATTCCTTTACGTGCTAAGGGGTATCTAGAGACTGGGATAGGTTTAATAACTACCCTAACCCTAACGCGTACCCTAACCCTAACTCCTACCGTAACCCTAACACGTACCCTAATCCTAACACGTAACCTAAACCGAGCCCTAACCCTAACACTAACCCTAACCCTAACCCTAACCCATACCGTACACCATACAAGAACCCGTCCCCGAACCCATACCCTAAGCCGTCCCTAAGCCTAACCCTCAGCCTAACCCTAACCCTAGGCTACCCTTGACTGCTTCTGCCTCCAATAGATTTCCTAAGCACTAGTGTTTTAAGGAACAGCTTAAAAAGAGAATCCTAATGTGATTTCTTTATAATGGGTGTTTTCCTTATCTTATCCTAGTGTTTAAGCTCTTCTCCATGGCTGGACCCTCAAATAATATTCCTTTACGTGCTAAGGGGTATCTAGAGACTGGGATAGGTTTAATAACTACCCTAACCCTAACGCGTACCCTAACCCTAACTCCTACCCTAACCCTAACACGTACCCTAATCCTAACACGTACCCTAAACCGAGCCCTAACCCTAACACTAACCCTAACCCTAACCCTAACCCATACCCTACGCCGTACCCGAACCCCTCACCGAACCCGTACCCTAAGCCGTACCCTAAGCCTAACCGTAAGCCTAACCCTAACCCTAGGCTATCCTTGAATGCTTTTGCCTCCAATAGATTTCCTAAACACTAGTGTTTTAAGGAACAGCTTAAAAAGAGAATCCTCAAGTGATTTCTTTAAAATGGGTGTGTTCCTTATCTTATCCTAGTGTCTAAACTCTTCTCCATGGCTGGACCCCCAAATAATATTCCTTTACGTGTTAAGGGGTATCTAGAGAGTGGGATAGGTTTAATAACTACCCTACCCCTAACGCGTACCCTAACCCTAACCCCTACCCTAACCCTAACACGTACCCTAATCCTAACCCGTACCCTAAACCGAGCCCTAACCCTAACACTAACCCTAACCCTAACCCTAACCCATACGCTACACCATACACGAACCCGTCCCCGAACCCATACCCTAAGCCGTACCCTAAGCCTAACCCTCAGCCTAACCCTAACCCTAGGCTACCCTTGACTGCTTCTGCCTCCAATAGATTTCCTAAGCACTAGTGTTTTAAGGAACAGCTTAAAAAGAGAATCCTAATGTGATTTCTTTATAATGGGTGTGTTCCTTATCTTATCCTAGTGTCTAAGCTCTTCTCCATG
This sequence comes from Balaenoptera physalus, assembly GCF_965194825.1. Taxonomy (NCBI): domain Eukaryota; kingdom Metazoa; phylum Chordata; class Mammalia; order Artiodactyla; family Balaenopteridae; genus Balaenoptera; species Balaenoptera physalus. The sequence continues at coordinate 282,384 of NW_028126383.1, forward strand.
GCTGGACCCTCAAATAATATTCCTTTACGTGCTAAGGGGTATCTAGAGACTGGGATAGGTTTAATAACTACCCTAAACCTAACGCGTAACCTAACCCTAACTCCTACCCTAACCCTAAAACGTATCCTAATCTTAACACGTACCCTAAACCGAGCCCTAACCCTAACACTAACCCTAACCCTAACCCATACCCTAAGCCGTACCCGAACCCCTCCTCGAACCCGTACCCTAAGCCAAACCCTAACACTAACCCTAAGCCTAACCCTAACCCTAGGCTACCCTTGACTGCTTCTGCCTCCAATAGATTTCCTAAGCACTAGTGTTTTAAGGAACAGCTTAAAAAGGGAATCCTAATGTGATTTCTTTATAATGGGTGTGTTCCTTATCTTATCCTAGTGTCTAAGCTCTTCTCCATGGCTGGACCCTCAAATAATATTCCTTTACGTGCTAAGGGGTATCTAGAGACTGGGATAGGTTTAATAACTACCCTAACCCTAACGCGTACACTAACCCTAACTCCTACCTTAACCCGAACACGTACCCTAATCCTAAAACGTACCCTAAACCGAGCCCTAACCCTAACACTAAACCTAACCCTAACCCTAACCCATACCCTACGCCGTACCCGAACCCCTCACCGAACCCGTACCCTAAGCCGTACCCTAAGCCTAACCGTAAGCCTAACCCTAACCCTAGGCTTCCCTTGAATGCTTTTGCCTCCAATAGATTTCCTAAACACTAGTGTTTTAAGGAACAGCTTAAAAAGAAAATCCTAATGTGATTTCTTTATAATGGGTGTGTTCCTTATCTTATCCTAGTGTCTAAACTCTTCTCCATGTCTGGACCCCCAAATAATATTCCTTTACGTGTTAAGGGGTATCTAGAGAGTGGGATAGGTTTAATAACTACCCTACCCCTAACGCGTACCCTAACCCTAACCCCTACCCTAACCCTAACACGTACCCTAATCCTAACTCGTACCCTAAACCGAGCCCTAACCCTAACCCTAACCCTAACCCATACCCTACACCATACACGAACCCGTCCCCTAACCCATAGCCTAAGCCATACCCTAAGCCTAACCCTCAGCCTAACCCTAACCCTAGGCTACCCTTGACTGCTTCTGCCTCCAATAGATTTCCTAAGCACTAGTGTTTTAAGGAACAGATTAAAAAGAGAATCCTAATGTGATTTCTTTATAATGGGTGTGTTCCTTATCTTATCCTAGTGTCTAACCTCTTCTCCATGGCTGGACCCTCAAATAATATTCCTTTACGTGCTAAGGGGTATCTAGAGACTGGGATAGGTTTAATAACTACCCAACCCTAACGTGTACCCTAACCCTAACCCCTACCCTAACACTAACACCTACGCTAAACCTAACCCGTACCCTAAACCGAGCCCTAACACTAACCCTAACCCTAACCCTAACCCTAACCCATACCCTACACCATACACGAACCCGTCCCCGAACCCATACCCTAAGCCGTACCCTAAGCCTAACCCTCAGCCTAACCCTAACCCTAGGCTACCCTTGACTGCTTCTGCCTCCAATAGATTTCCTAAGCACTAGTGTTTTAAGGAACAGCTTAAAAAGAGAATCCTAATGTGATTTCTTTATAATGGGTGTGTTCCTTATCTTATCCTAGTGTCTAAGCTCTTCTCCATGGCTGGACCCTCAAATAATATTCCTTTACGTGCTAAGGGGTATCTAGAGACTGGGATAGGTTTAATAACTACCCAACCCTAACGCGTACCCTAACCCTAACACCTACCCTAACACTAACACGTACCCTAATCCTAACCTGTACCCTAATCCGAGCCCTAACCCTAACACTAACCCTAACCCTAACCCTAACCCATACCCTCCGCCGTACCCGACCCCTCACCGAACCCGTACCCTGAGCCGTACCCTAAGCCTAACCGTAAGCCTAACCCTAACCCTAGGCTACCCTTGAATGCTTTTGCCTCCAATAGATTTCCTAAACACTAGTGTTTTAAGGAACAGCTTAAAAAGAGAATCCTAATGTGATTTCTTTATAATGGGTGTGTTCCTTATCTTATTCTAGTGTCTAAACTCTTCTCCATGGCTGGACCCCCAAATAATATTCCTTTACGTGTTAAGGGTTATCTAGAGAGTGGGATAGGTTTAATAACTACCCTACCCCTAACGCGTACCCTAACCCTAACCCCTACCCTAACCCTAACACGTACCCTAATCCTAACCCGTACCCTAAACCGAGCCCTAACCCTAACACTAAGCCTAACCCTAACCCTAACCCATACCCTACACCATACACGAACCCGTCCCCGAACCCATACACTAAGCCGTACCCTAAGCCTAACCCTCAGCCTAACCCTAACCCTAGGCTACCCTTGACTGCTTCTGCCTCCAATAGATTTCCTAAGCACTAGTGTTTTAAGGAACAGCTTAAAAAGAGAATCCTAATGTGATTTCTTTATAATGGGTGTGTTCCTTATCTTATCCTAGTGTCTAAGCTCTTCTCCATGGCTGGACCCTCAAATAATATTCCTTTACGTGCTAAGGGGTACCTAGAGACTGGGATAGGTTTAATAACTACCCTAAACCTAACGCGTACCGTAACCCTAACTCCTACCCTAACCCTAACACGTACCCTAATCCTAACAGGTACCCTAAACCGAGCCCTAACCCTAACACTAACCCTAACCCTAACCCCAAACCATACCCTACGCCGTACCCGAACCCCTCACCGAACGCGTACCCTAAGCCTAACCGTAAGCCTAACCCTAACCCTAGGCTACCCTTGAGTGCTTCTGCCTCCAATAGATTTCCTAAGCACTAGTGTTTTAAGGAACAGATTAAAAACAGAATCCTAATGTGATTTCTTTATAATGGGTGTGTTCCTTATCTTATCCTAGTGTCTAAACTCTTCTCCATGGCTGGACCCCCAAATAATATTCCTTTACGTGTTAAGGGGTATATAGAGAGTGGGATAGGTTTAATAACTACCCTACCCTAACGCGTACCCTAACCCTAAACCCTACCCTAACCCTAACACATACCCTAATCCTAACACGTACCCTAAACCGAGCCCTAACCCTAACACTAACCCTAACCCTAACCATAACCCATACCCTACACCATACACGAACCCGTCCCCGAACCCATACTCTATGTCGTACCCTAAGCCTATCCCTCAGCCTAACCCTAACCCTAGGCTACCCTTGACTGCTTCTGCCTCCAATAGATTTCCTAAGCACTAGTGTTTTAAGGAACAGATTAAAAAGAGAATCCTAATGTGATTTCTTTATAATGGGTGTGTTCCTTATCTTATCCTAGTGTCTAAGCTCTTCTCCATGGCTGGACCCTCAAATAATATTCCTTTACGTGCTAAGGGGTATCTAGAGACTGGGATAGGTTTAATAACTACCCTAACCCTAACGCGTACCCTAACCCTAACTCCTACCCTAACCCTAACACGTACCCTAATCCTAACACGTAACCTAAACCGAGCCCTAACCCTAACACTAACCCTAACCCTAACCCTAACCCATACCGTACACCATACACGAACCCGTCCCCGAACCCATACCCTAAGCCGTCCCTAAGCCTAACCCTCAGCCTAACCCTAACCCTAGGCTACCCTTGACTGCTTCTGCCTCCAATAGATTTCCTAAGCACTAGTGTTATAAGGAACAGCTTAAAAAGAGAATCCTAATGTGATTTCTTTATAATGGGTGTGTTCCTTATGTTATCCTAGTGTCTAAACTCTTCTCCATGGCTGGACACCCAAATAATATTCCTTTACGTGCTAAGGGGTATCTAGAGAGTGGGATAGGTTTAATAACTACCCAAACCCTAAGGAGTACCCTAACCCTAACCCCTACCATAACCCTAACACGTACCCTAATCCTAACCCGTACACTAAACCGAGCCCTAACGCTAACACTAACCCTAACCCTAACCCTAACCCATACCCTACGCAGTACCCGAACCCCTCCCCGAACCCGTACCCTAACACTAACGCTAAGCCTAACCCTAACCCTAGGCTATCCTTGAATGCTTCTGCCTCCAATAGATTTCCTAAGCACTAGTGTTTTAAGGAACAGCTTTAAAAGAGAATCCTAATGTGATTTCTTTATAATGGGTGTATTCCTTATCTTATCCTAGTGTCTAAACTCTTCTCCATGGCTGGACCCCCAAATAATATTCCTTTACGTGCTAAGTTGTATCTAGAGAGTGGGATAGGTTTAATAACTACCCTAACCCTAACGCGTACCCTAACCCAATCCCTAACACATACCCTAATCCTAACCCGTAACCTAAACCGAGCCCTAACCCTAACACTAACCCTAACCCTCACCCTAACCCATACCCTACGCCGTACCCGAACCCGTCCCCGAACCCGTACCCTAAGCCGTACCCTAACCCTAACCCAAAGCCTAACACTAACCCTAGGCTACCCTTGACTGCTTCTGCCTCCAATAGATTTTCTAAGCACTAGTGTTTTAAGGAACAGCTTAAAAAGAGAATACTAATGTCATTTCTTTATAATGGGTGTGTTCCGTATATTATCCTAGTGTCTAAACTCTTCTCCATGGCTGGACCCCCAAATAATATTCTTTTACGTTCTAAGGGGTATCTAGGGAGTGGGATAGGTTTAATAACTACCCTAACCCTAAAGCGTACCCTAACCTAAACCCTAACACGTAACCTAATACTAACCCGTACCCTAAACCGAGCCCTAACCCTAACACTAACCCTAACCCATACCCTAAGCCGTACCCGAACCCCTCCTCGAACCCGTACCCTAAGCCAAACCCTAACACTAACCCTAAGCCTAACCCTAACCCTAGGCTACCCTTGACTGCTTCTGCCTCCAATAGATTTCCTAAGCACTAGTGTTTTAAGGAACAGATTAAAAAGAGAATCCTACAATGATTTCTTTATAATGGGTGTGTTCCTTATCTTATCCTAGTGTCTACACTCTTCTACATGGCTGGACCCCCAAATAATATTCCTTTACGTGCTAAGGGGTATCTAGAGAGTGGGATAGGTTTAATAACTACCCTAACCCTAACGCGTACCCTAACCCTAACCCCTACCCTAACCCTAACACATACCCTAATCCTAACCTGTACCCTAAACCGAGCCCTAACCCTAACACTAACGCTAAACCTAACCCTAACACATACCCTACGCCGTACACGAAACCCTCCCCGAACCCGTACCCTAAGCCGTACCCTAAGCCTAACCCTAAGCCTAACCCTAACCCTAGGCTACCCTTGACTGCTTCTGCCTCCAATAGGTTTCCTAAGCACTAGTGTTGTAAGGAACAGCTTAAAAAGGGAATCCTAATGTGATTTCTTTATAATGGGTGTGTTCCTTATCTTATCCTAGTGTCTAAGCTCTTCTCCATGGCTGGACCCTCAAATAATATTCCTTTACGTGCTAAGGGGTATCTAGAGCTGGGATAGGTTTAATAACTACCCTAACCCTAACGCGTACACTAACCCTAACTCCTACCTTAACCCTAACACGTACCCTAATCCTAACACGTACCCTAAACCGAGCCCTAACCCTAACACTAAACCTAACCCTAACCCTAACCCATACCCTACGCCGTACCCGAACCCCTCACCGAACCCGTACCCTAAGCCGTACACTAAGCCTAACCGTAAGCCTAACCCTAACCCTAGGCTTCCCTTGAATGCTTTTGCCTCCAATAGATTTCCTAAACACTAGTGTTTTAAGGAACAGCTTAAAAAGAAAATCCTAATGTGATTTCTTTATAATGGGTGTGTTCCTTATCTTATCCTAGTGTCTAAACTCTTCTCCATGGCTGGACCCCCAAATAATATTCCTTTACGTGTTAAGGGGTATCTAGAGAGTGGGATAGGTTTAATAACTACCCTACCCCTAATGCGTACCCTAACCCTAACCCCTACCCTAACCCTAACACGTACCCTAATCCTAACCCGTACCCTAAACCGAGCCCTAACCCTAACCCTAACCCTAACCCATACCCTACACCATACACGAACCCGTCCCCGAACCCATAGCCTAAGCCGTACCCTAAGCCTAACCCTCAGCCTAACCCTAACCCTAGGCTACCCTTGACTGCTTCTGCCTCCAATAGATTTCCTAGGCACTAGTGTTTTAAGGAACAGATTAAAAAGAGAATCCTAATATGATTTCTTTATAATGGGTGTGTTCCTTATCTTATCCTAGTGTCTAACCTCTTCTCCATGGCTGGACCCCCAAATAATATTCCTTTACGTGCTAAGGGGTATATAGAGAGTGGGATAGGTTTAATAACTACCCTACCCTAACGCGTACCCTAACCCTAAACCCTACCCTAACCCTAACACATACCCTAATCCTAACACGTACCCTAAACCGAGCCCTAACCCTAACACTAACCGTAACCCTAACCATAACCCATACCCTACACCATACACGAACCCGTCCCCGAACCCATACTCTATGTCGTACCCTAAGCCTATCCCTCAGCCTAACCCTAACCCTAGGCTACCCTTGACTGCTTCTGCCTCCAATAGATTTCCTAAGCACTAGTGTTTTAAGGAACAGATTAAAAAGAGAATCCTAATGTGATTTCTTTATAATGGGTGTGTTCCTTATCTTATCCTAGTGTCTAAGCTCTTCTCCATGGCTGGACCCTCAAATAATATTCCTTTACGTGCTAAGGGGTATCTAGAGACTGGGATAGGTTTAATAACTACCCTAACCCTAACGCGTACCCTAACCCTAACTCCTACCCTAACCCTAACACGTACCCTAATCCTAACACGTACCCTAAACCGAGCCCTAACCCTAACACTAACCCTAACCCATACCCTAAGCCGTACCCGAACCCCTCCTCGAACCCGTACCCTAAGCCAAACCCTAACACTAACCCTAAGCCTAACCCTAACCCTAGGCTACCCTTGAATGCTTCTGCCTCCATTAGATTTCCTAAGCACTAGTGTTTTAAGGAACAGCTTAAAAAGAGAATCCTACAATGATTTCTTTATAATGGGTGTGTTCCTTATCTTATCCTAGTGTCTACACTCTTCTACATGGCTGGACACCCAAATAATATTCCTTTACGTGCTAAGGGGTATCTAGAGAGTGGGATAGGTTTAATAACTACCCTAACCCTAACGCGTACCCTAACCCTAACCCCTACCCTAACCCTAACACATACCCTAATCCTAACCTGTACCCTAAACCGAGCCCTAACCCTAACACTAACCCTAAACCTAACCCTAACCCATACCCTACGCCGTACACGAAACCCTCCCCGAACCCGTTCCCTAAGCCGTACCCTAAGCCTAACCCTAAGCCTAACCCTAACCCTAGGCTACCCTTGACTGCTTCTGCCTCCAATAGATTTCCTAAGCACTAGTGTTTTAAGGAACAGCTTAAAAAGAGAATCCTAATGTGATTTCTTTATAATGGGTGTGTTCCTTATCTTATCCTAGTGTCTAAGTTCTTCTCCATGGCTGGACCCTCAAATAATATTCCTTTACGTGCTAAGGGGTATCTAGAGACTGGGATAGGTTTAATAACTACCCTAACTCTAACGCGTACCCTAACCCTAACTCCTACCCTAACCCTAACACGTACCCTTATCCTAACACGTACCCTAAACCGAGCCCTAACCCTAACACTAACTCTAACCTTAACCCTAACCCATACCCTACGCCGTACACGAACACGTCCCCGAAATCATACCCTAAGCCGTACCCAAACCCTAACCCTAAGCCTAAACTTAACCCTAGGCTACCCTTGACTGCTTCTGCCTCCAATAGATTTCCTAAGCATTAGTGTTTTAAGGAACAGATTAAAAAGAGAATTCTAATGTGATTTCTTTATAATGGGTGTGTTCCTTATCTTATCCTAGTGTCTAAACTCTTCTCCATGGCTGGACTGACAAATAATATTCCTTTACGAGCTAAGGGATGTCTAGAGAGTGGGATAGGTTTAATAACTACCCTAACCCTAACACGTAATTTAACCCTAACCCCTACCTTAACCCTAACACGTACCCTAATCCTAACCCGTACCCTAATCCGAGCCCTAACCCTAACAGTAACCCTAACCCTAAACCTAACCCATACCCCACGCCGTACCCGAACCCCTCCCCGAACCCGTACCCTAAGCCGTACCCTAAGCCTAACCCTAAACCTAGGCTACTCTTGACTGCTTCTGCCTCCAATAGATTTCCTAAGCACTAGTGTTTTAAGGAACAGCTTAAAAAGAGAATCCTAATGTGATTTCTTTATAATGGGTGTGTTCCTTATCTTATTCTAGTGTCTAAACTCTTCTCAATGGCTGGACCCTCAAATAATATTCCTTTACGTGCTAAGGGGTATCTAGAGACTGGGATAGGTTTAATAACTACCCTAACCCTAACGCGTACACTAACCCTAACTCCTACCTTAACCCTATCACGTACCCTAATCCTAACACGTACCCTAAACAGAGCCCTAACCCTAACACTAAACCTAACCCTAACCCTAACCCATACCCTACGCCGTACCCGAACCCCTCACCGAACCCGTACCCTAAGCCGTACCCTAAGCCTAACCGTAAGCCTAACCCTAACCCTAGGCTTCCCTTGAATGCTTTTGCCTCCAATAGATTTCCTAAACACTAGTGTTTTAAGGAACAGCTTAAAAAGAAAATCCTAATGTGATTTCTTTATAATGGGTGTGTTCCTTATCTTATCCTAGTGTCTAAACTCTTCTCCATGGCTGGACCCCCAAATAATATTCCTTTACGTGTTAAGGGGTATCTAGAGAGTGGGATAGGGTTAATAACTACCCTACCCCTAACGCGTACCCTAACCCTAACCCCTACCCTAACCCTAACACGTACCCTAATCCTAACCCGTACCCTAAACCGAGCCCTAACCCTAACCCTAAACCTAACCCATACCCTACACCATACACGAACCCGTCCCCGAACCCATAGCCTAAGCCGTACCCTAAGCCTAACCCTCAGCCTAACCCTAACCCTAGGCTACCCTTGACTGCTTCTGCCTCCAATAGATTTCCTAAGCACTAGTGTTTTAAGGAACACATTAAAAAGAGAATCCTAATGTGATTTCTTTATAATGGGTGTGTTCCTTATCTTATCCTAGTGTCTAACCTCTTCTCCATGGCTGGACCCTCAAATAATATTCCTTTACGTGCTAAGGGGTATCTAGAGACTGGGATAGGTTTAATAACTACCCAACCCTAAAGTGTACCCTAACCCTAACCCCTACCCTAACACTAACACCTACCCTAAACCTAACCCGTACCCTAAAACGAGCCCTAACCCTAACACTAACCCTAACCCTAACCCTAACCCATACCCTACACCATACACGAACCCGTCCCCGAAACCATACCCTAAGCCGTACCCTAAGCCTAACCCTCAGCCTAACCCTACCCCTAGGCTACCCTTGACTGCTTCTGCCTCCAATAGATTTCCTAAGCACTAGTGTTTTAAAGAACAGCTTAAAAAGAGAATCCTAATGTGATTTCTTTATAATGGGTGTGTTCCTTATCTTATCCTAGTGTCTAAGCTCTTCTCCATGGCTGGACCCTCAAATAATATTCCTTTACGTGCTAAGGGGTATCTAGAGACTGGGATACGTTTAATAACTACCCAACCCTAACGCGTACCCTAACCCTAACACCTACCCTAACACTAACACGTACCCTAATCCTAACCTGTACCCTAATACGAGCCCTAACCCTAACACTAACCCTAACCCTAACCCTAACCCATACCCTCCGCCGTACACGACCCATCACCGAACCCGTACCCTAAGCCGTACCCTAAGCCTAACCGTAAGCCTAACCCTAACCCTAGGCTACCCTTGAATGCTTTTGCCTCCAATAGATTTCCTAAACACTACTGTTTTAAGGAACAGCTTAAAAAGAGAATCCTAATGTGATTTCTTTATAATGGGTGTGTTCCTTATTTTATCCTAGTGTCTAAACACTTCTCCATGGCTGGACCCCCAAATAATATTGCTTTACGTGTTAAGGGGTATCTAGAGAGTGGGATAGGTTTAATAACTACCCTACCCCTAACGCGTACCCTAACCATAACCCCTACCCTACCCCTAACACGTACCCTAATCCTAACCCGTACCCTAAACCGAGCCCTAACCCTAACACTAACCCTAACCCTAACCCTAACCCTAACCCATACCCTACACCATACACGAACCCGTCCCCGAACCCATACCCTAAGCCGTACCCTAAGCCTAACCCTCAGCCTAACCCTAACCCTAGGGTACCCTTGACTGCTTCTGCCTCCAATAGATTTCGTAAGCACTAGTGTTTTAAGGAACAGCTTAAAAAGAGAATCATAATGTGATTTCTTTATAATGGGTGTGTTCCTTATCTTATCCTAGTGTCTAAGCTCTTCTCCATGGCTGGACCCTCAAATAATATTCCTTTACGTGCTAAGGGGTATCTAGAGACTGGGATAGGTTTAATAACTACCCAACCCTAGCGTGTACCCTAACCCTAACACCTACCCTAACACTAACACGTACCCTAATCCTACCCCGTACCCTAAACCGAGACCTAAACCTAACACTAACCCTAACCCTAACCCTAACCAATACCCTACGCCGTACCCGAACCCCTCACCGGACCCGTACCCTAAGCCGTACCCTAAGCCTAACCGTAAGCCTAACCCTAACCCTAGGCTACCCTTGAATGCTTTTGCCTCCAATAGATTTCCTAAACACTAGTGTTTTAAGGAACAGCTTAAAAAGAGAATCCTAATGTGATTTCTTTATAATGGGTGTGTTCCTTATCTTATTCTAGTGTCTAAACTCTTCTCCATGGCTGGACCCCCAAATAATATTCCTTTACGTGTTAAGGGTTATCTAGAGAGTGGGATAGGTTTAATAACTACCCTACCCCTAACGCGTACCCTAACCCTAACCCCTACTCTAACCCTAACACGTACCCTAATCCTAACCCGTACCCTAAACCGAGCCCTAACCCTAACACTAAGCCTAACCCTAACCCTAACCCATACCCTACACCATACACGAACCCGTCCCCGAACCCATACACTAAGCCGTACCCTAAGCCTAACCCTCAGCCTAACCCTAACCATAGGCTACCCTTGACTGCTTCTGCCTCCAATAGATTTCCTAAGCACTAGAGTTTTAAGGAACAGCTTAAAAAGAGAATCCTAATGTGATTTCTTTATAATGGGTGTGTTCCTTATCTTATCCTAGTGTCTAAGCTCTTCTCCATGGCTGGACCCTCAAATAATATTCCTTTACGTGCTAAGGGGTACCTAGAGACTGGGATAGGTTTAATAACTACCCTAAACCTAACGCGTACCCTAACCCTAACTCCTACCCTAACCCTATCACGTACCCTAATCCTAACACGTACCCTAAACCGAGCCCTAACCCTAACACTAACCCTAACCCTAACCCCAAACCATACCCTACGCCGTACCCGAACCCTCACCGAACCCGTACCCTAAGCCTAACCATAAGCCTAACCCTAACCCTAGGCTACCCTTGAGTGCTTCGGCCTCCAATAGATTTCCTAAGCACTAGTGTTTTAAGGAACAGATTAAAAAGAGAATCCTAATGTGATTTCTTTATAATGGGTGTGTTCCTTATCTTATCCTAGTGTCTAAACTCTTCTCCATGGCTGGACCCCCAAATAATATTCCTTTACGTGTTAAGGGGTATATAGAGAGTGGGATAGGTTTAATAACTACCCTACCCCTAACGCGTACCCTAACCCTAACCCCTACCCTAACCCTAACACGTACCCTAATCCTAACCCGTACCCTAAACCGAGCCCTAACCCTAACCCTAAACCTAACCCATACCCTACACCATGCACGAACCCGTCCCCGAACCCATAGCCTAAGCCGTACCCTAAGCCTAACCCTCAGCCTAACCCTAACCCTAGGCTACCCTTGACTGCTTCTGCCTCCAATAGATTTCCTAAGCACTAGTGTTTTAAGGAACAGATTAAAAAGGAATCCTAATGTGATTTCTTTATAATGGGTGTGTTCCTTATCTTATCCTAGTGTCTAACCTCTTCTCCATGGCTGGACCCTCAAATAATATTCCTTTACGTGCTAAGGGGTATCTAGAGACTGGGATAGGTTTAATAACTACCCAACCCTAACGTGTACCCTAACCCTAACCCGTACCCTAACACTAACACCTACCCTAAACCTAACCCGTACCCTAAACCCAGCCCTAACCCTAACACTAACCCTAACCCTAACCCTAACCCATACCCTACACCATACACGAACCCGTCCCCGAAACCATACCCTAAGCCGTACCCTAAGCCTAACCCTCAGCCTAACCCTAACCCTAGGCTACCCTTGACTGCTTCTGCCTCCAATAGATTTCCTAAGCACTAGTGTTTTAAGGAACAGCTTAAAAAGAGAATCCTAATGTGATTTCTTTATAATGGGTGTGTTCCTTATCTTATCCTAGTGTCTAAGCTCTTCTCCATGGCTGGACCCTCAAATAATATTCCTTTACGTGCTAAGGGGTATCTAGAGACTGGGATAGGTTTAATAACTACCCAACCCTAACGCGTACCCTAACCCTAACACCTACCCTAACACTAACACGTACCCTAATCCTAACCTGTACCCTAATACGAGCCCTAACCCTAACACTAACCCTAACCCTAACCCTAACCCATACCCTCCGCCGTACACGACCCATCACCGAACCCGTACCCTAAGCCGTACCCTAAGCCTAACCGTAAGCCTAACCCTAACCCTAGGCTACCCTTGAATGCTTTTGCCTCCAATAGATTTCCTAAACACTACTGTTTTAAGGAACAGCTTAAAAAGAGAATCCTAATGTGATTTCTTTATAATGGGTGTGTTCCTTATTTTATCCTAGTGTCTAAACACTTCTCCATGGCTGGAACCCCAAATAATATTGCTTTACGTGTTAAGGGGTATCTAGAGAGTGGCATAGGTTTAATAACTACCCTACCCCTAACGCGTACCCTAACCCTAACCCCTACCCTACCCCTAACACGTACCCTAATCCTAACCCGTACCCTAAACCGAGCCCTAACCCTAACACTAACCCTAACCCTAACCCTAACCCTAACCCATACCCTACACCATACACGAACCCGTCCCCGAACCCATACCCTAAGCCGTACCCTAAGCCTAACCCTCAGCCTAACCCTAACCCTAGGCTACCCTTGACTGCTTCTGCCTCCAATAGATTTCCTAAGCACTAGTGTTTTAAGGAACAGCTTAAAAAGAGAATCCTAATGTGATTTCTTTATAATGGGTGTGTTCCTTATCTTATCCTAGTGTCTAAGCTCTTCTCCATGGCTGGACCCTCAAATAATATTCCTTTACGTGCTAAGGGGTATCTAGAGACTGGGATAGGTTTAATAACTACCCAACCCTAACGCGTACCCTAACCCTAACACCTACCCTAACACTAACACGTACCCTAATCCTAACCTGTACCCTAATCCGAGCCCTAACCCTAACACTAACCCTAACCCTAACCCTAACCCATACCCTCCGCCGTACCCGACCCCTCACCGAACCCGTACCCTGAGCCGTACCCTAAGCCTAACCGTAAGCCTAACCCTAACCCTAGGCTACCCTTGAATGCTTTTGCCTCCAATAGATTTCCTAAACACTAGTGTTTTAAGGAACAGCTTAAAAAGAGAATCCTAATGTGATTTCTTTATAATGGGTGTGTTCCTTATCTTATTCTAGTGTCTAAACTCTTCTCCATGGCTGGACCCCCAAATAATATTCCTTTACGTGTTAAGGGTTATCTAGAGAGTGGGATAGGTTTAATAACTACCCTACCCCTAACGCGTACCCTAACCCTAACCCCTACCCTAACCCTAACACGTACCCTAATCCTAACCCGTACCCTAAACCGAGCCCTAACCCTAACACTAAGCCTAACCCTAACCCTAACCCATACCCTACACCATACACGAACCCGTCCCCGAACCCATACGCTAAGCCGTACCCTAAGCCTAACCCTCAGCCTAACCCTAACCCTAGGCTACCCTTGACTGCTTCTGCCTCCAATAGATTTCCTAAGCACTAGTGTTTTAAGGAACAGCTTAAAAAGAGAATCCTAATGTGATTTCTTTATAATGGGTGTGTCCCTTATCTTATCCTAGTGTCTAAGCTCTTCTCCATGGCTGGACCCTCAAATAATATTCCTTTACGTGCTAAGGGGTACCTAGAGACTGGGATAGGTTTAATAACTACCCTAAACCTAACGCGTACCGTAACCCTAACTCCTACCCTAACCCTAACACGTACCCTAATCCTAACACGTACCCTAAACCGAGCCCTAACCCTAACACTAACCCTAACCCTAACCCCAAACCATACCCTACGCCGTACCCGAACCCCTCACCGAACCCGTACCCTAAGCCTAACCGTAAGCCTAACCCTAACCCTAGGCTACCCTTGAGTGCTTCTGCCTCCAATAGATTTCCTAAGCACTAGTGTTTTAAGGAACAGATTAAAAAGAGAATCCTAATGTGATTTCTTTATAATGGGTGTGTTCCTTATCTTATCCTAGTGTCTAAACTCTTCTCCATGGCTGGACCCCCAAATAATATTCCTTTACGTGTTAACGGGTATATAGAGAGTGGGATAGGTTTAATAACTACCCTACCCTAACGCGTACCCTAACCCTAAACCCTACCCTAACCCTAACACATACCCTAATCCTAACACGTACCCTAAACCGAGCCCTAACCCTAACACTAACCCTAACCCTAACCCCAAACCATACCCTACGCCGTACCCGAACCCCTCACCGAACCCATACCCTAAGCCTAACCGTAAGCCTAACCCTAACCCTAGGCTACCCTTGAGTGCTTCTGCCTCCAATAGATTTCCTAAGCACTAGTGTTTTAAGGAACAGATTAAAAAGAGAATCCTAATGTGATTTCTTTATAATGGGTGTGTTCCTTATCTTATCCTAGTGTCTAAGCTCTTCTCCATGGCTGGACCCTCAAATAATATTCCTTTACGTGCTAAGGGGTATCTAGAGACTGGGATAGGTTTAATAACTACCCTAACCCTAACGCGTACCCTAACCCTAACTTCTACCCTAACCCTAACACGTACCCTAATCCTAACACGTAACCTAAACCGAGCCCTAACCCTAACACTAACCCTAACCCTAACCCTAACCCATACCCTACACCATACACGAACCCGTCCCCGAACCCATACCCTAAGCCGTCCCTAAGCCTAACCCTCAGCCTAACCCTAACCCTAGGCTACCCTTGACTGCTTCTGCCTCCAATAGATTTCCTAAGCACTAGTGTTATAAGGAACAGCTTAAAAAGAGAATCCTAATGTGATTTCTTTATAATGGGTGTGTTCCTTATGTTATCCTAGTGTCTAAACTCTTCTCCATGGCTGGACACCCAAATAATATTCCTTTACGTGCTAAGGGGTATCTAGAGAGTGGGATAGGTTTAATAACTACCCAAACCCTAAGGAGTACCCTAACCCTAACCCCTACCATAACCCTAACACGTACCCTAATCCTAACCCGTACACTAAACCGAGCCCTAACGCTAACACTAACCCTAACCCTAACCCTAACCCATACCCTACGCAGTACCCGAACCCCTCCCCGAACCCGTACCCTAACACTAACGCTAAGCCTAACCCTAACCCTAGGCTACCCTTGAATGCTTCTGCCTCCAATAGATTTCCTAAGCACTAGTGTTTTAAGGAACAGCTTTAAAAGAGAATCCTAATGTGATTTCTTTATAATGGGTGTGTTTCTTATCTTATCCTAGTGTCTAAACTCTTCTCCATGGCTGGACCCCCAAATAATATTCCTTTACGTGATAAGTTGTATCTAGAGAGTGGGATAGGTTTAATATCTACCCTAACCCTAACGCGTACCCTAACCCAATCCCTAACACATACCCTAATCCTAATCCGTAACCTAAACCGAGCCCTAACCCTAACACTAACCCTAACCCTCACCCTAACCCATACCCTACGCCGTACCCGAACCCGTCCCCGAACCCGTACCCTAAGCCGTACCCTAACCCTAACCCAAAGCCTTACCCTAACCCTAGGCTACCCTTGACTGCTTCTGCCTCCAATAGATTTCCTAAGCACTAGTGTTTTAAGGAACAGCTTAAAAAGAGAATACTAATGTCATTTCTTTATAATGGGTGTGTTCCGTATATTATCCTAGTGTCTAAACTCTTCTCCATGGCTGGACCCCCAAATAATATTCTTTTACGTTCTAAGGGGTATCTAGGGAGTGGGATAGGTTTAATAACTACCCTAACCCTAAAGCGTACCCTAACCTAAACCCTAACACGTACCCTAATACTAACCCGTACCCTAAACCGAGCCCTAACCCTAACACTAACCCTAACCCATACCCTAAGCCGTACCCGAACCCCTCCTCGAACCCGTACCCTAAGCCAAACCCTAACACTAACCCTAAGCCTAACCCTAACCCTAGGCTACCCTTGACTGCTTCTGCCTCCAATAGATTTCCTAAGCACTAGTGTTTTAAGGAACAGCTTAAAAAGAGAATCCCACAATGATTTCTTTATAATGGGTGTGTTCCTTATCTTATCCTAGTGTCTACACTCTTCTACATGGCTGGACCCCCAAATAATATTCCTTTACGTGCTAAGGGGTATCTAGAGAGTGGGATAGGTTTAATAACTACCCTAACCCTAACGCGTACCCTAACCCTAACCCCTACCCTAACCCTAACACATACCCTAATCCTAACCTGTACCCTAAACCGAGCCCTAACCCTAACACTAACCCTAAACCTAACCCTAACCCATACCCTACGCCGTACACGAAACCCTCCCCGAACCCGTACCCTAAGCCTAACCCTAAGCCTAACCCTAACCCTAGGCTACCCTTGACTGCTTCTGCCTCCAATAGATTTCCTAAGCACTAGTGTTTTAAGGAACAGCTTAAAAAGGGAATCCTAATGTGATTTCTTTATAATGGGTGTGTTCCTTATCTTATCCTAGTGTCTAAGCTCTTCTCCATGGCTGGACCCTCAAATAATATTCCTTTACGTGCTAAGGGGTATCTAGAGACTGGGATAGGTTTACTAACTACCCTAACCCTAACGCGTACACTAACCCTAACTCCTACCTTAACCCTAACACGTACCCTAATCCTAACACGTACCCTAAACCGAGCCCTAACCCTAACACTAAACCTAACCCTAACCCTAACCCATACCCTACGCCGTACCCGAACCCCTCACCGAACCCGTACCCTAAGCCGTACCCTAAGCCTAACCGTAAGCCTAACCCTAACCCTAGGCTTCCCTTGAATGCTTTTGCCTCCAATAGATTTCCTAAACACTAGTGTTTTAAGGAACAGCTTAAAAAGAAAATCCTAATGTGATTTCTTTATAATGGGTGTGTTCCTTATCTTATCCTAGTGTCTAAACTCTTCTCCATGGCTGGACCCCCAAATAATATTCCTTTACGTGTTAAGGGGTATCTAGAGAGTGGGATAGGTTTAATAACTACCCTACCCCTAACGCGTACCCTAACCCTAACCCCTACCCTAACCCTAACACGTACCCTAATCCTAACCCGTACCCTAAACCGAGCCCTAACCCTAACCCTAACCCTAACCCATACCCTACACCATACACGAACCCGTCCCCGAACCCATAGCCTAAGCCGTACCCTAAGCCTAACCCTCAGCCTAACCCTAACCCTAGGCTACCCTTGACTGCTTCTGCCTCCAATAGATTTCCTAAGCACTAGTGTTTTAAGGAACAGATTAAAAAGAGAATCCTAATGTGATTTCTTTATAATGGGTGTGTTCCTTATCTTATCCTAGTGTCTAACCTCTTCTCCATGGCTGGACCCTCAAATAATATTCCTTTACGTGCTAAGGGGTATCTAGAGACTGGGATAGGTTTAATAACTACCCAACCCTAACGTGTACCCTAACCCTAACCCCTACCCTAACAGTAACACCTACCCTAAACCTAAACCGTACCCTAAACCGAGCCCTAACCCTAACACTAACCCTAACCCTAACCCTAACCCATACCCTACACCATACACGAACCCGTCCCCGAAACCATACCCTAAGCCGTACCCTAAGCCTAACCCTCAGCCTAACCGTAACCCTAGGCTACCCTTGACTGCTTCTGCCTCCAATAGATTTCCTAAGCACTAGTGTTTTAAGGAACAGCTTAAAAAGAGAATCCTAATGTGATTTCTTTATAATGGGTGTGTTCCTTATCTTATCCTAGTGTCTAAGCTCTCCTCCATGGCTGGACCCTCAAATAATATTCCTTTACGTGCTAAGGGGTATCTAGAGACTGGGATAGGTTTAATAACTACCCAACCCTAACGCGTACCCTAACCCTAACACCTACCCTAACACTAACACGTACCCTAATCCTAACCTGTACCCTAATCCGAGCCCTAACCCTAACACTAACCCTAACCCTAACCCTAACCCATACCCTCCGCCGTACACGACCCATCACCGAACCCGTACCCTAAGACTAACCCTAAGCCTACCCTAAGCCTAACCCTAACCCTAGGCTACCCTTGACTGCTTCTGCCTCCAATAGATTTCCTAAGCAATACTGTTTTAAGGAACAGCTTAAAAAGAGAATCTTAATGTGATTTCTTTATAATGGGTGTGTTCCTTATCTTATCCTAGTGTCTAAATTCTTCTCCATGGCTGGACCCCCAAATAATATTCCTTAACGTGCTAAGGGGTATCTAGAGAGTGGGATAGTTTTAATAACTACCCTAACCCTAACGCGTACCCTAACCCTAACCCCTACCCTAACCCTCACACGTACCCTAATCCTAACCCGTACCCTAAACCGAGCCCTAACCCTAACCCTAACACTAACCCTAACCCTAACCCTAACCCATACCCTACGCCGTACCCGAACCCCTCCCCGAACCCTTACCCTAAGCCGTACCCTAAGCCTAACCCACAGCCTAACCCTAACCCTAGGATACCCTTGAATGCTTTGCCTCCAATAGATTTCCTAAACACTAGTGTTTTAAGGAACAGCTTAAAAAGAAAATCCTAATGTGATTTCTTAACAAGGGGTGTATTCCTTATCTTATCCTAGTGTCTAAACTCTTGTCTATGGCAGCACCCCCAAATAATATTCCTTTACGTGCTAAGAGGTATCTAGAGACTGGGATAGGTTTAATAACTACCCTAACGCTAACGCGTACCCTAACCCTAACCCGTACCCTAACCCTAACACGTACCCTAATCCTAACCCGTACCCTAAACCGAGCCCTAACCCTAACAGTAACCCTAACCCTCACCCATACCCTACTACGTACCGTAACCTCTCCCCGAACCCATACCCTAAGCCGTACCCTAAGCCTAACCCTAAGCCTAACCCTATCCCCAGGCTACCCTTGACTGCTTCTGCCTCCAATAGATTTCCTAAGCACTAGTGTTTTAAGGAACAGCTTAAAAAGAGAATCTTAATGTGATTTCTTTATAATGGGTGTGTTCCTTATCTTATCCTAGTGTCTAAACTCTTTTCCATGGCTCGACCCCCAAACAATATTCCTTTACGTGCTAAGGGTTATCTAGAGAGTGGGATAGGTTTAATAACTACCCTAACCTTAACGCGTACCCTAACCCTAACCCCTACCCTAACCCTAACATGTACCCTAATCCTAACCCGTAACCTAAACTGAGCCCTAACCCTAACACTAACCCTAACACTAACGCTAACCGATACCCTACGCCGTACCCGAACCCCTCCCCAATCCCGTACCCTAAGCCTAACCCTAACCCTAGGCTACCCTTGACTGCTTCTGCCTCCAATAGATTTCCTAAGCACTAGTGTTTTAAGGAACAGATTAAAAAGAGAATCCTAATGTGATTTCTTTATAATGGGTGTGTTCCTTATCTTATCCTAGTGTCTAACCTCTTCTCCATGGCTGGACCCTCAAATAATATTCCTTTACGTGCTAAGGGGTATCTAGAGACTGGGATAGGTTTAATAACTACCCAACCCTAACGTGTACCCTAACCCTAACCCCTACCCTAACACTAACACCTACCCTAAACCTAACCCGTACCCTAAACCGAGCCCTAACCCTAACACTAACCCTAACCCTAACCCTAACCCATACCCTACACCATACACGAACCCGTCCCCGAAACCATACCCTAAGCCGTACCCTAAGCCTAACCCTCAGCCTAACCCTAACCCTAGGCTACCCTTGACTGCTTCTGCCTCCAATAGATTTCCTAAGCACTAGTGTTTTAAGGAACAGCTTAAAAAGAGAATCCTAATGTGATTTCTTTATAATGGGTGTGTTCCTTATCTTATCCTAGTGTCTAAGCTCTTCTCCATGGCTGGACCCTCAAATAATATTCCTTTACGTGCTAAGGGGTATCTAGAGACTGGGATAGGTTTAATAACTACCCAACCCTAGCGTGTACCCTAACCCTAACACCTACCCTAACACTAACACGTACCCTAATCCAACCCCGTACCCTAAACCGAGCCCTAAACCTAACACTAACCCTAACCCTAACCCTAACCAATACCCTACGCCGTACCCGAACCCCTCACCGGACCCGTACCCTAAGCCGTACCCTAAGCCTAACCGTAAGCCTAACCCTAACCCTAGGCTACCCTTGAATGCTTTTGCCTCCAATAGATTTCCTAAACACTAGTGTTTTAAGGAACAGCTTAAAAAGAGAATCCTAATGTGATTTCTTTATAATGGGTGTGTTCCTTATCTTATTCTAGTGTCTAAACACTTCTCCATTGCTGGACCCCAAATAATATTCCTTTACGTGCTAAGGGGTATCTAGAGAGTGGGATAGGTTTAATAACTACCCTAACCCTAACACGTACCCTAACCCTAACCCCTACCCTAACCCTAACACGTACCCTAATCCTAACCCGTACCCTAAACCGAGCCCTAACCCTAACACTAACCCTAACCCTAACCCTAACCCATACCCTACACCATACACGAAACTGTCCCCGAACCCATACACTAAGCCGTACCCTAAGCCTAACCCACAGCCTAACCCTAACCCTAGGCTACCCTTGACTGCTTCTGCCTCCAATAGATTTTCTAAGCACTAGTGTTTTAAGGAACAGCTTAAAAAGAGAATCCTAATGTGATTTCTTTATAATGGGTGTTTTCCTTATCTTATCCTAGTGTCTAAGCTCTTCTCCATGGCTGGACCCTCAAATAATATTCCTTTACGTGCTAAGGGGTACCTAGAGACTGGGATAGGTTTAATAACTACCCTAACCCTAACGCGTACCCTAACCCTAACTCCTAACCTAACCCTAACACGTACCCTAATCCTAAACCGTACCCTAAACCGAGCCCTAACCCTAACACTAACCCTATCCCTAACCCTAACCCATACCCTACACCATACACGAACCTGTCCCCGAACCCATACCCTAAGCCGTACCCTAAGCCTAACTCTCAGCCTAACCCTAACCCTAGGCTACCCTTGACTGCTTCTAACTCCAATAGATTTCCTAAGCACTAGTGTTTTAAGGAACAGATTAAAAAGAGAATCCTAATGTGATTTCTTTATAATGGGTGTGTTCCTTATCTTATCCTAGTGTCTAAGCTCTTCTCCATGGCTGGACCCTCAAATAATATTCCTTTACGTGCTAAGGGGTATCTAGAGACTGGGATAGGTTTAATAACTACCCAACCCTAACGTGTACCCTAACCCTAACCCCTACCCTAACACTAACACGTACCCTAATCCTAACCCGTACCCTAAACCGAGCCCTAACCCTAACACTAACCCTATCCCTAACCCTAACCCATACCCTACACCATACACGAACCCGTCCCCGAACCCATAACCTAAGCCATACCCTAAGCCTAACCCTCAGCCTAACCCTAACCCTAGGCTACCCTTGACTGCTTCTGCCTCCAATAGATTTCCTAAGCACTAGTGTTTTAAGGAACAGCTTAAAAAGAGAATCCTAATGTGATTTCTTTATAATGGGTGTTTTCCTTATCTTATCCTAGTGTCTAAGCTCTTCTCCATGGCTGGACCCTCAAATAATATTCCTTTACGTGCTAAGGGGTATCTAGAGACTGGGATAGGTTTAATAACTACCCAACCCTAACGCGTACCCTAACCCTAACACCTACCCTAACACTAACACGTACCCTAATCCTAACCTGTACCCTAATCCGAGCCCTAACCCTAACACTAACCCTAACCCTAACCCTAACCCATACCCTCCGCCGTACCCGACCCCTCACCGAACCCGTACCCTAAGCCGTACCCTAAGCCTAACCGTAAGCCTAACCCTAACCCTAGGCTACCCTTGAATGCTTTTGCCTCCAATAGATTTCCTAAACACTACTGTTTTAAGGAACAGCTTAAAAAGAGAACCCTAATGTGATTTCTTTATAATGGGTGTGTTCCTTATTTTATCCTAGTGTCTAAACTCTTCTCCATGGCTGGACCCCCAAATAATATTCCTTTACGTGTTAAGGGGTATCTAGAGAGTGGGATAGGTTTAATAACTACCCTACACCTAATGCGTACCCTAACCATAACCCCTACCCTAACCCTAACACGTACCCTAATCCTAACCCGTACCCTAAACCGAGCCCTAACCCTAACACTAAGCCTAACCCTAACCCTAACCCATACCCTACACCATACACGAACCCTTCCCCGAACCCATACACTAAGCCGTACCCTAAGCCTAACCCTCAGCCTAACCCTAACCATAGGCTACCCTTGACTGCTTCTGCCTTCAATAGATTTCCTAAGCAGTAGTGTTTTAAGGAACAGCTTAAAAAGAGAATCCTAATGTGATTTCTTTATAATGGGTGTGTTCCTTATCTTATCCTAGTGTCTAAGCTCTTCTCCATGTCTGGACCCTCAAATAATATTCCTTTACGTGCTAAGGGGTACCTAGAGACTGGGATAGTTTTAATAACTACCCTAACCCTAACGCGTACCCTAACCCTAACTCCTACCCTAACCCTAACACGTACCCTAATCCTAACACGTACCCTAAACCGAGCCCTTACCCTAACACTAACCCTAACCCTAACCCCAAACCATACCCTACGCCGTACCCGAACCCCTCACCGAACCCGTTCCCTAAGCCTAACCGTAAGCCTAACCCTAACCCTAGGCTACCCTTGAGTGCTTCTGCCTCCAATAGATTTCCTAAGCACTAGTGTTTTAAGGAACAGATTAAAAAGAGAATCCTAATGTGATTTCTTTATAATGGGTGTGTTCCTTATCTTATCCTAGTGTCTAAACTCTTCTCCATGGCTGGACCCCCAATTAATATTCCTTTACGTGTTAAGGGGTATATAGAGAGTGGGATAGGTTTAATAACTACCCTACCCCTAACGCGTACCCTAACCCTAACCCCTACCCTAACCCTAACACGTACCCTAATCCTAACACGTACCCTAAACCGAGCCCTAACCCTAACACTAACCCTAACACTAACCATAACCCATACCCTACACCATACACGAACCCGTCCCCGAACCCATACCCTATGTCGCACCCTAAGCCTATCCCTCAGCCTAACCCTAACCCTAGGCTACCCTTGACTGCTTCTGCCTCCAATAGATTTCCTAAGCACTAGTGTTTTAAGGAACAGATTAAAAAGAGAATCCTAATGTGATTTCTTTATAATGGGTGTGTTCCTTATCTTATCCTAGTGTCTAAGCTCTTCTCCATGGCTGGACCCTCAAATAATATTCCTTTACGTGCTAAGGGGTATCTAGAGACTGGGATAGGTTTAATAACTACCCAACCCTAACGTGTACCCTAACCCTAACCCCTACACTAACACTAACACGTACCCTAATCCTAATCCGTACCCTAAACCGAGCCCTAACCCTAACACTAACCCTAACCCTAACCCTAACCCATACCCTACACCATAAACGAACCCGTCCCCGAACCCATACCCTAAGCCGTACCCTAAGCCTAACCCTCAGCCTAACCCTAACCCTAGGCTACTCTTGACTGCTTCTGGCTCCAATAAATTTCCTAAGCACTAGTGTTTTAAGGAACAGCTTAAAAAGAGAATCCTAATGTGATTTCTTTATAATGGGTGTTTTCCTTATCTTATCCTAGTGTTTAAGCTCTTCTCCATGGCTGGACCCTCAAATAATATTCCTTTACGTGCTAAGGGGTATCTAGAGACTGGGATAGGTTTAATAACTACCCTAACCCTAACGCGTACCCTAACCCTAACTCCTACCCTAACCCTAACACGTACCCTAATCCTAACACGTACCCTAAACCGAGCCCTAACCCTAACACTAACCCTAACCCTAACCCTAACCCATACCCTACGCCGTACCCGAACCCCTCACCGAACCCGTACCCTAAGCCGTACCCTAAGCGTAACCGTAAGCCTAACCCTAACCCTAGGCTATCCTTGAATGCTTTTGCCTCCAATAGATTTCCTAAACACTAGTGTTTTAAGGAACAGCTTAAAAAGAGAATCCTAAAGTGATTTCTTTAAAATGGGTGTGTTCCTTATCTTATCCTAGTGTCTAAACTCTTCTCCATGGCTGGACCCCCAAATAATATTCCTTTACGTGTTAAGGGGTATCTAGAGAGTGGGATAGGTTTAATAACTACCCTACCCCTAACGCGTACCCTAACCCTAACCCCTACCCTAACCCTAACACGTACCCTAATCCTAACCCGTACCCTAAACCGAGCCCTAACCCTAACACTAACCCTAACCCTAACCCTAACCCATACGCTACACCATACACGAACCCGTCCCCGAACCCATACCCTAAGCCGTACCCTAAGCCTAACCCTCAGCCTAACCCTAACCCTAGGCTACCCTTGACTGCTTCTGCCTCCAATAGATTTCCTAAGCACTAGTGTTTTAAGGAACAGCTTAAAAAGAGAATCCTAATGTGATTTCTTTATAATGGGTGTGTTCCTTATCTTATCCTAGTGTCTAAGCTCTTCTCCATGGCTGGACCCTCAAATAATATTCCTTTACGTGCTAAGGGGTATCTAGAGACTGGGATAGGTTTAATAACTACCCTAAACCTAACGCGTAACCTAACCCTAACTCCTACCCTAACCCTAAAACGTATCCTAATCTTAACACGTACCCTAAACCGAGCCCTAACCCTAACACTAACCCTAACCCTAACCCATACCCTAAGCCGTACCCGAACCCCTCCTCGAACCCGTACCCTAAGCCAAACCCTAACACTAACCCTAAGCCTAACCCTAACCCTAGGCTACCCTTGACTGCTTCTGCCTCCAATAGATTTCCTAAGCACTAGTGTTTTAAGGAACAGCTTAAAAAGGGAATCCTAATGTGATTTCTTTATAATGGGTGTGTTCCTTATCTTATCCTAGTGTCTAAGCTCTTCTCCATGGCTGGACCCTCAAATAATATTCCTTTACGTGCTAAGGGGTATCTAGAGACTGGGATAGGTTTAATAACTACCCTAACCCTAACGCGTACACTAACCCTAACTCCTACCTTAACCCTAACACGTACCCTAATCCTAACACGTACCCTAAACAGAGCCCTAACCCTAACACTAAACCTAACCCTAACCCTAACCCATACCCTACGCCGTACCCGAACCCCTCACCGAACCCGTACCCTAAGCCGTACCCTAAGCCTAACCGTAAGCCTAACCCTAACCCTAGGCTTCCCTTGAATGCTTTTGCCTCCAATAGATTTCCTAAACACTAGTGTTTTAAGGAACAGCTTAAAAAGAAAATCCTAATGTGATTTCTTTATAATGGGTGTGTTCCTTATCTTATCCTAGTGTCTAAACTCTTCTCCATGTCTGGACCCCCAAATAATATTCCTTTACGTGTTAAGGGGTATCTAGAGAGTGGGATAGGTTTAATAACTACCCTACCCCTAATGCGTACCCTAACCCTAACCCCTACCCTAACCCTAACACGTACCCTAATCCTAACCCGTACCCTAAACCGAGCCCTAACCCTAACCCTAACCCTAACCCATACCCTACACCATACACGAACCCGTCCCCTAACCCATAGCCTAAGCCGTACCCTAAGCCTAACCCTCAGCCTAACCCTAACCCTAGGCTACCCTTGACTGCTTCTGCCTCCAATAGATTTCCTAAGCACTAGTGTTTTAAGGAACAGATTAAAAAGAGAATCCTAATGTGATTTCTTTATAATGGGTGTGTTCCTTATCTTATCCTAGTGTCTAACCTCTTCTCCATGGCTGGACCCTCAAATAATATTCCTTTACGTGCTAAGGGGTATCTAGAGACTGGGATAGGTTTAATAACTACCCAACCCTAACGTGTACCCTAACCCTAACCCCTACCCTAACACTAACACCTACGCTAAACCTAACCCGTACCCTAAACCGAGCCCTAACACTAACCCTAACCCTAACCCTAACCCTAACCCATACCCTACACCATACACGAACCCGTCCCCGAAACCATACCCTAAGCCGTACCCTAAGCCTAACCCTCAGCCTAACCCTAACCCTAGGCTACCCTTGACTGCTTCTGCCTCCAATAGATTTCCTAAGCACTAGTGTTTTAAGGAACAGCTTAAAAAGAGAATCCTAATGTGATTTCTTTATAATGGGTGTGTTCCTTATCTTATCCTAGTGTCTAAGCTCTTCTCCATGGCTGGACCCTCAAATAATATTCCTTTACGTGCTAAGGGGTATCTAGAGACTGGGATAGGTTTAATAACTACCCAACCCTAGCGTGTACCCTAACCCTAACACCTACCCTAACACTAACACGTACCCTAATCCAACCCCGTACCCTAAACCGAGCCCTAAACCTAACACTAACCCTAACCCTAACCCTAACCAATACCCTACGCCGTACCCGAACCCCTCACCGGACCCGTACCCTAAGCCGTACCCTAAGCCTAACCGTAAGCCTAACCCTAACCCTAGGCTACCCTTGAATGCTTTTGCCTCCAATAGATTTCCTAAACACTAGTGTTTTAAGGAACAGCTTAAAAAGAGAATCCTAATGTGATTTCTTTATAATGGGTGTGTTCCTTATCTTATTCTAGTGTCTAAACTCTTCTCCATTGCTGGACCCCAAATAATATTCCTTTACGTGCTAAGGGGTATCTAGAGAGTGGGATAGGTTTAATAACTACCCTAACCCTAACACGTACCCTAACCCTAACCCCTACCCTAACCCTAACACGTACCCTAATCCTAACCCGTACCCTAAACCGAGCCCTAACCCTAACACTAACCCTAACCCTAACCCTAACCCATACCCTACACCATACACGAACCTGTCCCCGAACCCATACACTAAGCCGTACCCTAAGCCTAACCCACAGCCTAACCCTAACCCTAGGCTACCCTTGACTGCTTCTGCCTCCAATAGATTTTCTAAGCACTAGTGTTTTAAGGAACAGCTTAAAAAGAGAATCCTAATGTGATTTCTTTATAATGGGTGTTTTCCTTATCTTATCCTAGTGTCTAAGCTCTTCTCCATGGCTGGACCCTCAAATAATATTCCTTTACGTGCTAAGGGGTACCTAGAGACTGGGATAGGTTTAATAACTACCCTAACCCTAACGCGTACCCTAACCCTAACTCCTAACCTAACCCTAACACGTACCCTAATCCTAAACCGTACCCTAAACCGAGCCCTAACCCTAACACTAACCCTATCCCTAACCCTAACCCATACCCTACACCATACACGAACCTGTCCCCGAACCCATACCCTAAGCCGTACCCTAAGCCTAACTCTCAGCCTAACCCTAACCCTAGGCTACCCTTGACTGCTTCTAACTCCAATAGATTTCCTAAGCACTAGTGTTTTAAGGAACAGATTAAAAAGAGAATCCTAATGTGATTTCTTTATAATGGGTGTGTTCCTTATCTTATCCTAGTGTCTAAGCTCTTCTCCATGGCTGGACCCTCAAATAATATTCCTTTACGTGCTAAGGGGTATCTAGAGACTGGGATAGGTTTAATAACTACCCAACCCTAACGTGTACCCTAACCCTAACCCCTACCCTAACACTAACACGTACCCTAATCCTAACCCGTACCCTAAACCGAGCCCTAACCCTAACACTAACCCTATCCCTAACCCTAACCCATACCCTACACCATACACGAACCCGTCCCCGAACCCATAACCTAAGCCATACCCTAAGCCTAACCCTCAGCCTAACCCTAACCCTAGGCTACCCTTGACTGCTTCTGCCTCCAATAGATTTCCTAAGCACTAGTGTTTTAAGGAACAGCTTAAAAAGAGAATCCTAATGTGATTTCTTTATAATGGGTGTGTTCCTTATCTTATCCTAGTGTCTAAGCTCTTCTCCATGGCTGGACCCTCAAATAATATTCCTTTACGTGCTAAGGGGTATCTAGAGACTGGGATAGGTTTAATAACTACCCAACCCTAACGCGTACCCTAACCCTAACACCTACCCTAACACTAACACGTACCCTAATCCTAACCTGTACCCTAATCCGAGCCCTAACCCTAACACTAACCCTAACCCTAACCCTAACCCATACCCTCCGCCGTACCCGACCCCTCACCGAACCCGTACCCTAAGCCGTACCCTAAGCCTAACCGTAAGCCTAACCCTAACCCTAGGCTACCCTTGAATGCTTTTGCCTCCAATAGATTTCCTAAACACTACTGTTTTAAGGAACAGCTTAAAAAGAGAACCCTAATGTGATTTCTTTATAATGGGTGTGTTCCTTATTTTATCCTAGTGTCTAAACTCTTCTCCATGGCTGGACCCCCAAATAATATTCCTTTACGTGTTAAGGGGTATCTAGAGAGTGGGATAGGTTTAATAACTACCCTACACCTAATGCGTACCCTAACCATAACCCCTACCCTAACCCTAACACGTACCCTAATCCTAACCCGTACCCTAAACCGAGCCCTAACCCTAACACTAAGCCTAACCCTAACCATAACCCATACCCTACACCATACACGAACCCTTCCCCGAACCCATACACTAAGCCGTACCCTAAGCCTAACCCTCAGCCTAACCCTAACCATAGGCTACCCTTGACTGCTTCTGCCTTCAATAGATTTCCTAAGCAGTAGTGTTTTAAGGAACAGCTTAAAAAGAGAATCCTAATGTGATTTCTTTATAATGGGTGTGTTCCTTATCTTATCCTAGTGTCTAAGCTCTTCTCCATGTCTGGACCCTCAAATAATATTCCTTTACGTGCTAAGGGGTACCTAGAGACTGGGATAGTTTTAATAACTACCCTAACCCTAACGCGTACCCTAACCCTAACTCCTACCCTAACCCTAACACGTACCCTAATCCTAACACGTACCCTAAACCGAGCCCTTACCCTAACACTAACCCTAACCCTAACCCCAAACCATACCCTACGCCGTACCCGAACCCCTCACCGAACCCGTTCCCTAAGCCTAACCGTAAGCCTAACCCTAACCCTAGGCTACCCTTGAGTGCTTCTGCCTCCAATAGATTTCCTAAGCACTAGTGTTTTAAGGAACAGATTAAAAAGAGAATCCTAATGTGATTTCTTTATAATGGGTGTGTTCCTTATCTTATCCTAGTGTCTAAACTCTTCTCCATGGCTGGACCCCCAAATAATATTCCTTTACGTGTTAAGGGGTATATAGAGAGTGGGATAGGTTTAATAACTACCCTACCCCTAACGCGTACCCTAACCCTAACCCCTACCCTAACCCTAACACGTACCCTAATCCTAACACGTACCCTAAACCGAGCCCTAACCCTAACACTAACCCTAACCCTAACCATAACCCATACCCTACACCATACACGAACCCGTCCCCGAACCCATACCCTATGTCGCCCCCTAAGCCTATCCCTCAGCCTAACCCTAACCCTAGGCTACCCTTGACTGCTTCTGCCTCCAATAGATTTCCTAAGCACTAGTGTTTTAAGGAACAGATTAAAAAGAGAATCCTAATGTGATTTCTTTATAATGGGTGTGTTCCTTATCTTATCCTAGTGTCTAAGCTCTTCTCCATGGCTGGACCCTCAAATAATATTCCTTTACGTGCTAAGGGGTATCTAGAGACTGGGATAGGTTTAATAACTACCCAACCCTAACGTGTACCCTAACCCTAACCCCTACACTAACACTAACACGTACCCTAATCCTAATCCGTACCCTAAACCGAGCCCTAACCCTAACACTAACCCTAACCCTAACCCTAACCCATACCCTACACCATAAACGAACCCGTCCCCGAACCCATACCCTAAGCCGTACCCTAAGCCTAACCCTCAGCCTAACCCTAACCCTAGGCTACTCTTGACTGCTTCTGGCTCCAATAAATTTCCTAAGCACTAGTGTTTTAAGGAACAGCTTAAAAAGAGAATCCTAATGTGATTTCTTTATAATGGGTGTTTTCCTTATCTTATCCTAGTGTTTAAGCTCTTCTCCATGGCTGGACCCTCAAATAATATTCCTTTACGTGCTAAGGGGTATCTAGAGACTGGGATAGGTTTAATAACTACCCTAACCCTAACGCGTACCCTAACCCTAACTCCTACCCTAACCCTAACACGTACCCTAATCCTAACACGTACCCTAAACCGAGCCCTAACCCTAACACTAACCCTAACCCTAACCCTAACCCATACCCTACGCCGTACCCGAACCCCTCACCGAACCCGTACCCTAAGCCGTACCCTAAGCCTAACCGTAAGCCTAACCCTAACCCTAGGCTATCCTTGAATGCTTTTGCCTCCAATAGATTTCCTAAACACTAGTGTTTTAAGGAACAGCTTAAAAAGAGAATCCTAAAGTGATTTCTTTAAAATGGGTGTGTTCCTTATCTTATCCTAGTGTCTAAACTCTTCTCCATGGCTGGACCCCCAAATAATATTCCTTTACGTGTTAAGGGGTATCTAGAGAGTGGGATAGGTTTAATAACTACCCTACCCCTAACGCGTACCCTAACCCTAACCCCTACCCTAACCCTAACACGTACCCTAATCCTAACCCGTACCCTAAACCGAGCCCTAACCCTAACACTAACCCTAACCCTAACCCTAACCCATACGCTACACCATACACGAACCCGTCCCCGAACCCATACCCTAAGCCGTACCCTAAGCCTAACCCTCAGCCTAACTCTAACCCTAGGCTACCCTTGACTGCTTCTGCCTCCAATAGATTTCCTAAGCACTAGTGTTTTAAGGAACAGCTTAAAAAGAGAATCCTAATGTGATTTCTTTATAATGGGTGTGTTCCTTATCTTATCCTAGTGTCTAAGCTCTTCTCCATGGCTGGACCCTCAAATAATATTCCTTTACGTGCTAAGGGGTATCTAGAGACTGGGATAGGTTTAATAACTACCCTAAACCTAACGCGTAACCTAACCCTAACTCCTACCCTAACCCTAAAACGTATCCTAATCTTAACACGTACCCTAAACCGAGCCCTAACCCTAACACTAACCCTAACCCTAACCCATACCCTAAGCCGTACCCGAACCCCTCCTCGAACCCGTACCCTAAGCCAAACCCTAACACTAACCCTAAGCCTAACCCTAACCCTAGGCTACCCTTGACTGCTTCTGCCTCCAATAGATTTCCTAAGCACTAGTGTTTTAAGGAACAGCTTAAAAAGGGAATCCTAATGTGATTTCTTTATAATGGGTGTGTTCCTTATCTTATCCTAGTGTCTAAGCTCTTCTCCATGGCTGGACCCTCAAATAATATTCCTTTACGTGCTAAGGGGTATCTAGAGACTGGGATAGGTTTAATAACTACCCTAACCCTAACGCGTACACTAACCCTAACTCCTACCTTAACCCTAACACGTACCCTAATCCTAACACGTACCCTAAACAGAGCCCTAACCCTAACACTAAACCTAACCCTAACCCTAACCCATACCCTACGCCGTACCCGAACCCCTCACCGAACCCGTACCCTAAGCCGTACCCTAAGCCTAACCGTAAGCCTAACCCTAACCCTAGGCTTCCCTTGAATGCTTTTGCCTCCAATAGATTTCCTAAACACTAGTGTTTTAAGGAACAGCTTAAAAAGAAAATCCTAATGTGATTTCTTTATAATGGGTGTGTTCCTTATCTTATCCTAGTGTCTAAACTCTTCTCCATGTCTGGACCCCCAAATAATATTCCTTTACGTGTTAAGGGGTATCTAGAGAGTGGGATAGGTTTAATAACTACCCTACCCCTAACGCGTACCCTAACCCTAACCCTTACCCTAACCCTAACACGTACCCTAATCCTAACCCGTACCCTAAACCGAGCCCTAACCCTAACCCTAACCCTAACCCATACCCTACACCATACACGAACCCGTCCCCTAACCCATAGCCTAAGCCGTACCCTAAGCCTAACCCTCAGCCTAACCCTAACCCTAGGCTACCCTTGACTGCTTCTGCCTCCAATAGATTTCCTAAGCACTAGTGTTTTAAGGAACAGATTAAAAAGAGAATCCTAATGTGATTTCTTTATAATGGGTGTGTTCCTTATCTTATCCTAGTGTCTAACCTCTTCTCCATGGCTGGACCCTCAAATAATATTCCTTTACGTGCTAAGGGGTATCTAGAGACTGGGATAGGTTTAATAACTACCCAACCCTAACGTGTACCCTAACCCTAACCCCTACCCTAACACTAACACCTACGCTAAACCTAACCCGTACCCTAAACCGAGCCCTAACACTAACCCTAACCCTAACCCTAACCCTAACCCATACCCTACACCATACACGAACCCGTCCCCGAACCCATACCCTAAGCCGTACCCTAAGCCTAACCCTCAGCCTAACCCTAACCCTAGGCTACCCTTGACTGCTTCTGCCTCCAATAGATTTCCTAAGCACTAGTGTTTTAAGGAACAGCTTAAAAAGAGAATCCTAATGTGATTTCTTTATAATGGGTGTGTTCCTTATCTTATCCTAGTGTCTAAGCTCTTCTCCATGGCTGGACCCTCAAATAATATTCCTTTACGTG
This sequence comes from Balaenoptera physalus, assembly GCF_965194825.1. Classification (NCBI taxonomy): domain Eukaryota; kingdom Metazoa; phylum Chordata; class Mammalia; order Artiodactyla; family Balaenopteridae; genus Balaenoptera; species Balaenoptera physalus. Next base: position 315,395 of record NW_028126383.1, read on the forward strand.
CTAAGGGGTATCTAGAGACTGGGATAGGTTTAATAATACCCAACCCTAACGCGTACCCTAACCCTAACACCTACCCTAACACTAACACGTACCCTAATCCTAACCTGTACCCTAATCCGAGCCCTAAACCTAAGACTAACCCTAACCCTAACCCTAACCCATACCCTCCGCCGTACCCGACCCCTCACCGAACCCGTACCCTGAGCCGTACCCTAAGCCTAACCGTAAGCCTAACCCTAACCCTAGGCTACCCTTGAATGCTTTTGCCTCCAATAGATTTCCTAAACACTAGTGTTTTAAGGAACAGCTTAAAAAGAGAATCCTAATGTGATTTCTTTATAATGGGTGTGTTCCTTATCTTATTCTAGTGTCTAAACTCTTCTCCATGGCTGGACCCCCAAATAATATTCCTTTACGTGTTAAGGGTTATCTAGAGAGTGGGATAGGTTTAATAACTACCCTACCCCTAACGCGTACCCTAACCCTAACCCCTACCCTAACCCTAACACGTACCCTAATCCTAACCCGTACCCTAAACCGAGCCCTAACCCTAACACTAAGCCTAACCCTAACCCTAACCCATACCCTACACCATACACGAACCCGTCCCCGAACCCATACACTAAGCCGTACCCTAAGCCTAACCCTCAGCCTAACCCTAACCCTAGGCTACCCTTGACTGCTTCTGCCTCCAATAGATTTCCTAAGCACTAGTGTTTTAAGGAACAGCTTAAAAAGAGAATCCTAATGTGATTTCTTTATAATGGGTGTGTTCCTTATCTTATCCTAGTGTCTAAGCTCTTCTCCATGGCTGGACCCTCAAATAATATTCCTTTACGTGCTAAGGGGTACCTAGAGACTGGGATAGGTTTAATAACTACCCTAAACCTAACGCGTACCGTAACCCTAACTCCTACCCTAACCCTAACACGTACCCTAATCCTAACACGTACCCTAAACCGAGCCCTAACCCTAACACTAACCCTAACCCTAACCCCAAACCATACCCTACGCCGTACCCGAACCCCTCACCGAACCCGTACCCTAAGCCTAACCGTAAGCCTAACCCTAACCCTAGGCTACCCTTGAGTGCTTCTGCCTCCAATAGATTTCCTAAGCACTAGTGTTTTAAGGAACAGATTAAAAAGAGAATCCTAATGTGATTTCTTTATAATGGGTGTGTTCCTTATCTTATCCTAGTGTCTAAACTCTTCTCCATGGCTGGACCCCCAAATAATATTCCTTTACGTGTTAAGGGGTATATAGAGAGTGGGATAGGTTTAATAACTACCCTACCCTAACGCGTACCCTAACCCTAAACCCTACCCTAACCCTAACACATACCCTAATCCTAACACGTACCCTAAACCGAGCCCTAACCCTAACACTAACCCTAACCCTAACCATAACCCATACCCTACACCATACACGAACCCGTCCCCGAACCCATACTCTATGTCGTACCCTAAGCCTATCCCTCAGCCTAACCCTAACCCTAGGCTACCCTTGACTGCTTCTGCCTCCAATAGATTTCCTAAGCACTAGTGTTTTAAGGAACAGATTAAAAAGAGAATCCTAATGTGATTTCTTTATAATGGGTGTGTTCCTTATCTTATCCTAGTGTCTAAGCTCTTCTCCATGGCTGGACCCTCAAATAATATTCCTTTACGTGCTAAGGGGTATCTAGAGACTGGGATAGGTTTAATAACTACCCTAACCCTAACGCGTACCCTAACCCTAACTCCTACCCTAACCCTAACACGTACCCTAATCCTAACACGTAACCTAAACCGAGCCCTAACCCTAACACTAACCCTAACCCTAACCCTAACCCATACCGTACACCATACACGAACCCGTCCCCGAACCCATACCCTAAGCCGTCCCTAAGCCTAACCCTCAGCCTAACCCTAACCCTAGGCTACCCTTGACTGCTTCTGCCTCCAATAGATTTCCTAAGCACTAGTGTTATAAGGAACAGCTTAAAAAGAGAATCCTAATGTGATTTCTTTATAATGGGTGTGTTCCTTATCTTATCCTAGTGTCTAAGCTCTTCTCCATGGCTGGACCCTCAAATAATATTCCTTTACGTGCTAAGGGGTATCTAGAGAGTGGGATAGGTTTAATAACTACCCAAACCCTAAGGAGTACCCTAACCCTAACCCCTATCATAACCCTAACACGTACCCTAATCCTAACCCGTACACTAAACCGAGCCCTAACGCTAACACTAACCCTAACCCTAACCCTAACCCATACCCTACGCAGTACCCGAACCCCTCCCCGAACCCGTACCCTAACACTAACGCTAAGCCTAACCCTAACCCTAGGCTACCCTTGAATGCTTCTGCCTCCATTAGATTTCCTAAGCACTAGTGTTTTAAGGAACAGCTTTAAAAGAGAATCCTAATGTGATTTCTTTATAATGGGTGTGTTCCTTATCTTATCCTAGTGTCTAAACTCTTCTCCATGGCTGGACCCCCAAATAATATTCCTTTACGTGCTAAGTTGTATCTAGAGAGTGGGATAGGTTTAATAACTACCCTAACCCTAACGCGTACCCTAACCCAATCCCTAACACATACACTAATCCTAACCCGTAACCTAAACCGAGCCCTAACCCTAACACTAACCCTAACCCTCACCCTAACCCATACCCTACGCCGTACCCGAACCCGTCCCCGAACCCGTACCCTAAGCCGTACCCTAACCCTAACCCAAAGCCTAACACTAACCCTAGGCTACCCTTGACTGCTTCTGCCTCCAATAGATTTCCTAAGCACTAGTGTTTTAAGGAACAGCTTAAAAAGAGAATACTAATGTCATTTCTTTATAATGGGTGTGTTCCGTATATTATCCTAGTGTCTAAACTCTTCTCCATGGCTGGACCCCCAAATAATATTCTTTTACGTTCTAAGGGGTATCTAGGGAGTGGGATAGGTTTAATAACTACCCTAACCCTAAAGCGTACCCTAACCTAAACCCTAACACGTAACCTAATACTAACCCGTACCCTAAACCGAGCCCTAACCCTAACACTAACCCTAACCCATACCCTAAGCCGTACCCGAACCCCTCCTCGAACCCGTACCCTAAGCCAAACCCTAACACTAACCCTAAGCCTAACCCTAACCCTAGGCTACCCTTGACTGCTTCTGCCTCCAATAGATTTCCTAAGCACTAGTGTTTTAAGGAACAGCTTAAAAAGAGAATCCTACAATGATTTCTTTATAATGGGTGTGTTCCTTATCTTATCCTAGTGTCTACACTCTTCTACATGGCTGGACCCCCAAATAATATTCCTTTACGTGCTAAGGGGTATCTAGAGAGTGGGATAGGTTTAATAACTACCCTAACCCTAACGCGTACCCTAACCCTAACCCCTACCCTAACCCTAACACATACCCTAATCCTAACCTGTACCCTAAACCGAGCCCTAACCCTAACACTAACGCTAAACCTAACCCTAACCCATACCCTACGCCGTACACGAAACCCTCCCCGAACCCGTACCATAAGCCGTACCCTAAGCCTAACCCTAAGCCTAACCCTAACCCTAGGCTACCCTTGACTGCTTCTGCCTCCAATAGGTTTCCTAAGCACTAGTGTTGTAAGGAACAGCTTAAAAAGGGAATCCTAATGTGATTTCTTTATAATGGGTGTGTTCCTTATCTTATCCTAGTGTCTAAGCTCTTCTCCATGGCTGGACCCTCAAATAATATTCCTTTACGTGCTAAGGGGTATCTAGAGACTGGGATAGGTTTAATAACTACCCTAACCCTAAAGCGTACACTAATCCTAACTCCTACCTTAACCCTAACACGTACCCTAATCCTAACACGTACCCTAAACCGAGCCCTAACCCTAACACTAAACCTAACCCTAACCCTAACCCATACCCTACGCCGTACCCGAACCCCTCACCGAACCCGTACCCTAAGCCGTACCCTAAGCCTAACCGTAAGCCTAACCCTAACCCTAGGCTTCCCTTGAATGCTTTTGCCTCCAATAGATTTCCTAAACACTAGTGTTTTAAGGAACAGCTTAAAAAGAAAATCCTAATGTGATTTCTGTATAATGGGTGTGTTCCTTATCTTATCCTAGTGTCTAAACTCTTCTCCATGGCTGGACCCCCAAATAATATTCCTTTACGTGTTAAGGGGTATCTAGAGAGTGGGATAGGTTTAATAACTACCCTACCCCTTATGCGTACCCTAACCCTAACCCCTACCCTAACACTAACACGTACCCTAATCCTAACCCGTACCCTAAACCGAGCCCTAACCCTAACCCTAACCCTAACCCATACCCTACACCATACACGAACCCGTCCCCGAACCCATAGCCTAAGCCGTACCCTAAGCCTAACCCTCAGCCTAACCCTAACCCTAGGCTACCCTTGACTGCTTCTGCCTCCAATAGATTTCCTAGGCACTAGTGTTTTAAGGAACAGATTAAAAAGAGAATCCTAATATGATTTCTTTATAATGGGTGTGTTCCTTATCTTATCCTAGTGTCTAACCTCTTCTCCATGGCTGGACCCTCAAATAATATTCCTTTACGTGCTAAGGGGTATCTAGAGACTGGGATAGGTTTAATAAATACCCAACACTAACGTGTACCCTAACTCTAACCCCTACCCTAACACTAACACCTACCCTAAACCTAACCCGTACCCTAAACCGAGCCCTAACCCTAACACTAACCCTAACCCTAACCCCAAACCATACCCTACGCCGTACCCGAACCCCTCACCGAACCCGTACCCTAAGCCTAACCGTAAGCCTAACCCTAACCCTAGGCTACCCTTGAGTGCTTCTGCCTCCAATAGATTTCCTAAGCACTAGTGTTTTAAGGAACAGATTAAAAAGAGAATCCTAATGTGATTTCTTTATAATGGGTGTGTTCCTTATCTTATCCTAGTGTCTAAACTCTTCTCCATGGGTGGACCCCCAAATAATATTCCTTTACGTGTTAAGGGGTATATAGAGAGTGGGATAGGTTTAATAACTACCCTACCCTAACGCGTACCCTAACCCTAAACCCTACCCTAACCCTAACACATACCCTAATCCTAACACGTACCCTAAACCGAGCCCTAACCCTAACACTAACCCTAACCCTAACCATAACCCATACCCTACACCATACACGAACCCGTCCCCGAACCCATACTCTATGTCGTACCCTAAGCCTATCCCTCAGCCTAACCCTAACCCTAGGCTACCCTTGACTGCTTCTGCCTCCAATAGATTTCCTAAGCACTAGTGTTTTAAGGAACAGATTAAAAAGAGAATCCTAATGTGATTTCTTTATAATGGGTGTGTTCCTTATCTTATCCTAGTGTCTAAGCTCTTCTCCATGGCTGGACCCTCAAATAATATTCCTTTACGTGCTAAGGGGTATCTAGAGACTGGGATAGGTTTAATAACTACCCTAACCCTAACGCGTACCCTAACCCTAACTCCTACCCTAACCCTAACACGTACCCTAATCCTAACACGTAACCTAAACCGAGCCCTAACCCTAACACTAACCCTAACCCTAACCCTAACCCATACCCTACGCCGTACCCGAACCCCTCACTGAACCCGTACCCTAAGCCGTACCCTAAGCCTAACCGTAAGCCTAACCCTAACCCTAGGCTACCCTTGAATGCTTTTGCCTCTAATAGATTTCCTAAACACTAGTGTTTTAAGGAACAGCTTAAAAAGAGAATCCTAAAGTGATTTCTTTATAATGGGTGTGTTCCTTATCTTATCCTAGTGTCTAAACTCTTCTCCATGGCTGGACCCCCAAATAATATTCCTTTACGTGTTAAGGGGTATCTACAGAGTGGGATAGGTTTAATAACTACCCTACCCCTAAGGCGTACCCTAACCCTAACCCCTACCCTAACCCTAACACGTACCCTAATCCTAACCCGTACCCTAAACCGAGCCCTTAACCCTAACACTAAGCCTAACCCTAACCCTAACCCATACCCTACACCATACACGAACCCGTCCCCGAACCCATACACTAAGCCGTACCCTAAGCCTAACCCTCAGCCTAACCCTAACCCTAGGCTACCCTTGACTGCTTCTGCCTCCAATAGATTTCCTAAGCACTAGTGTTTTAAGGAACAGCTTAAAAAGAGAATCCTAATGTGATTTCTTTATAATGGGTGTGTTCCTTATCTTATCCTAGTGTCTAAGCTCTTCTCCATGGCTGGACCCTCAAATAATATTCCTTTACGTGCTAAGGGGTACCTAGAGACTGGGATAGGTTTAATAACTACCCTAAACCTAACGCGTACCGTAACCCTAACTCCTACCCTAACCCTAACACGTACCCTAATCCTAACACGTACCCTAAACCGAGCCCTAACCCTAACACTAACCCTAACCCTAACCCCAAACCATACCCTACGCCGTACCCGAACCCCTCACCGAACCCGTACCCTAAGCCTAACCGTAAGCCTAACCCTAACCCTAGGCTACCCTTGAGTGCTTCTGCCTCCAATAGATTTCCTAAGCACTAGTGTTTTAAGGAACAGATTAAAAAGAGAATCCTAATGTGATTTCTTTATAATGGGTGTGTTCCTTATCTTATCCTAGTGTCTAAACTCTTCTCCATGGCTGGACCCCCAAATAATATTCCTTTACGTGTTAAGGGGTATATAGAGAGTGGGATAGGTTTAATAACTACCCTACCCTAACGCGTACCCTAACCCTAAACCCTACCCTAACCCTAACACATACCCCTAATCCTAACACGTACCCTAAACCGAGCCCTAACCCTAACACTAACCCTAACCCTAACCATAACCCATACCCTACACCATACACGAACCCGTCCCCGAACCCATACTCTATGTCGTACCTAAGCCTATCCCTCAGCCTAACCCTAACCCTAGGCTACCCTTGACTGCTTCTGCCTCCAATAGATTTCCTAAGCACTAGTGTTTTAAGGAACAGATTAAAAAGAGAATCCTAATGTGATTTCTTTATAATGGGTGTGTTCCTTATCTTTATCCTAGTGTCTAAGCTCTTCTCCATGGCTGGACCCTCAAATAATATTCCTTTACGTGCTAAGGGGTATCTAGAGACTGGGATAGGTTTAATAACTACCCTAACCCTAACGCGTACCCTAACCCTAACTCCTACCCTAACCCTAACACGTACCCTAATCCTAACACGTAACCTAAACCGAGCCCTAACCCTAACACTAACCCTAACCCTAACCCTAACCCCATACCGTACACCATACACGAACCCGTCCCCGAACCCATACCCTAAGCCGTCCCTAAGCCTAACCCTCAGCCTAACCCTAACCCTAGGCTACCCTTGACTGCTTCTGCCCTCCAACAGATTTCCTAAGCACTAGTGTTATAAGGAACAGCTTAAAAAGAGAATCCTAATGTGATTTCTTTATAATGGGTGTGTTTCCTTATCTTATCCTAGTGTCTAAGCTCTTCTCCATGGCTGGACCTCAAATAATATTCCTTTACGTGCTAAGGGGTATCTAGAGAGTGGGATAGGTTTAATAACTACCCAAACCCTAAGGAGTACCCTAACCCTAACCCCTACCATAACCCTAACACGTACCCTAATCCTAACCCGTACACTAAACCGAGCCCTAACGCTAACACTAACCCTAACCCTAACCCTAACCCATACCCTACGCAGTACCCGAACCCCTCCCCGAACCCGTACCCTAACACTAACGCTAAGCCTAACCCTAACCCTAGGCTACCCTTGAATGCTTCTGCCTCCAATAGATTTCCTAAGCACTAGTGTTTTAAGGAACAGCTTTAAAAAGAGAATCCTAATGTGATTTCTTTATAATGGGTGTGTTCCTTATCTTATCCTAGTGTCCTAAACTCTTCTCCATGGCTGGACCCCCAAATAATATTCCTTTACGTGCTAAGTTGTATCTAGAGAGTGGGGATAGGTTTAATAACTACCCTAACCCTAACGCGTACCCTAACCCAATCCCTAAACATACACTAATCCTAACCCGTAACCTAAACCGAGCCCTAACCCTAAACTAACCCTAACCCTCACCCTAACCCATACCCTACGCCGTACCCGAACCCGTCCCCGAACCCGTACCCTAAGCCCGTACCCTAACCCTAACCCAAAGCCTAACACTAACCCTAGGCTACCCTTGACTGCTTCTGCCTCCAATAGATTTCCTAAGCACTAGTGTTTTAAGGAACAGCTTAAAAAGAGAATACTAATGTCATTTCTTTATAATGGGTGTGTTCCGTATATTATCCTAGTGTCTAAACTCTTCTCCATGGCTGGACCCCCAAATAATATTCTTTTACGTTCTAAGGGGTATCTAGGGAGTGGGATAGGTTTAATAACTACCCTAACCCTAAAGCGTACCCTTAACCTAAACCCTAACACGTAACCTAATACTAACCCGTACCCTAAACCGAGCCCTAACCCTAACACTAACCCTAACCCATACCCTAAGCCGTACCCGAACCCCTCCTCGAACCCGTACCCTAAGCCAAACCCTAACACTAACCCTAAGCCTAACCCTAACCCTAGGCTACCTTGACTGCTTCTGCCTCCAATAGATTTCCTAAGCACTAGTGTTTTAAGGAACAGCTTAAAAAGAGAATCCTACAATGATTTCTTTATAATGGGTGTGTTCCTTATCTTATCCTAGTGTCTACACTCTTCTACATGGCTGGACCCCCAAATAATATTCCTTTACGTGCTAAGGGGTATCTAGAGAGTGGGATAGGTTTAATAACTACCCTAACCCTAACGCGTACCCTAACCCTAACCCCTACCCTAACCCTAACACATACCCTAATCCTAACCTGTACCCTAAACCGAGCCCTAACCCTAACACTAACGCTAAACCTAACCCTAACCCATACCCTACCCCCGTACACGAAACCCTCCCCGAACCCGTACCCTAAGCCGTTACCCTAAGCCTAACCCTAAGCCTAACCCTAACCCTAGGCTACCCTTGACTGCTTCTGCCTCCAATAGGTTTCCTAAGCACTAGTGTTGTAAGGAACAGCTTAAAAAGGGAATCCTAATGTGATTTCTTTATAATGGGTGTGTTCCTTATCTTATCCTAGTGTCTAAGCTCTTCTCCATGGCTGGACCCTCAAATAATATTCCTTTACGTGCTAAGGGGTATCTAGAGACTGGGATAGGTTTAATAACTACCCTACCCTAAAGCTTACACTAATCCTAACTCCTACCTTAACCCTAACACGTACCCTAATCCTAACACGTACCCTAAACCGAGCCCTAACCCTAACACTAAACCTAACCCTAACCCTAACCCAAACCCTACGCCGTACCCGAACCCCTCACCGAACCCGTACCCTAAGCCGTACCCTAAGCCTAACCGTAAGCCTAACCCTAACCCTAGGCTTCCCTTGAAGCTTTTGCCTCCAATAGATTTCTAAACACTAGTGTTTTAAGGAACAGCTTAAAAAGAAAATCCTAATGTGATTTCTGTATAATGGGTGTGTTCCTTATCTTATCCTAGTGTCTAAACTCTTCTCCATGGCTGGACCCCCAAATATATTCCTTTACGTGTTAAGGGGTATCTAGAGAGTGGGATAGGTTTAATAACTACCCTACCCCTTATGCGTACCCTAACCCTAACCCCTACCCTAACACTAACACGTACCCTAATCCTAACCCGTACCCTAAAACCGAGCCCTAACCCTAACCCTAACCCTAACCCATACCCTACACCATACACGAACCCGTCCCCGAACCCATAGCCTAAGCCGTACCCTAAGCCTAACCCTCAGCCTAACCCTAACCCTAGGCTACCCTTGACTGCTTCTGCCTCCAATAGATTTCCTAGGCACTAGTGTTTTAAGGAACAGATTAAAAAGAGAATCCTAATATGATTTCCTTTATAATGGGTGTGTTCCTTATCTTATCCTAGTGTCTAACCTCTTCTCCATGGCTGGACCCTCAAATAATATTCCTTTACGTGCTAAGGGGTATCTAGAGACTGGGATAGGTTTAATAAATACCCAACACTAACGTGTACCCTAACTCTAACCCCTACCCTAACACTAACACCTACCCTAAACCTAACCCGTACCCTAAACCGAGCCCTAACCCTAACACTAACCCTAACCCTAACCCTAACCCTAACCCATACCCTCCGCCGTACCCGACCCCTCACCGAACCCGTACCCTGAGCCGTACCCTAAGCCTAACCGTAAGCCTAACCCTAACCCTAGGCTACCCTTGAATGCTTTTGCCTCCAATAGATTTCCTAAACACTAGTGTTTTAAGGAACAGCTTAAAAAGAGAATCCTAATGTGATTTCTTTATAATGGGTGGGTTCCTTATCTTATTCTAGTGTCTAAACTCTTCTCCATGGCTGGACCCCCAAATAATATTCCTTTATGTGTTAAGGGTTATCTAGAGAGTGGGATAGGTTTAATAACTACCCTACCCCTAACGCGTACCCTAACCCTAACCCCTACCCTAACCCTAACACGTACCCTAATCCTAACCCGTACCCTAAACCGAGCCCCAACCCTAACACTAAGCCTAACCCTAACCCTAACCCATACCCTACACCATACACGAACCCGTCCCCGAACCCATACACTAAGCCGTACCCTAAGCCTAACCCTCAGCCTAACCCTAACCCTAGGCTACCCTTGACTGCTTCTGCCTCCAATAGATTTCCTAAGCACTAGTGTTTTAAGGAACAGCTTAATACTTTATTTATTTATTTTATTTATTTATTTATGACTGTGTTGGGTCTCTTAGTTTTCGTGTGAGGGCCTTCTCCAGCTGCGGCAAGCGGGGGCCACTCCTCATCGCGGTGCGGGGGCCGCTCTTCATCGCGGTGCGCGGGCCCCTCGGTATCACAGCCCCTCCCGTTGCGGGGCACAGGCTCCAGACGCGCAGGCTCAGCAGTTGTGGCTCACGGGCCCAGCCGCTCCACGGCATGCGGGATCTTCCCAGACCAGGGCACGAACCCGTGTCCCCTGCACTAGCAGGCAGACTCTCAACCACTGCGCCACCAGGGAAGCCCAGGAACAGCTTAAAAAGAGAATCCTAATGTGATTTCTTTATAATGGGTGTGTTCCTTATCTTATCCTAGTGTCTAAGCTCTTCTCCATGGCTGGACCCTCAAATAATATTCCTTTACGTGCTAAGGGGTACCTAGAGACTGGGATAGGTTTAATAACTACCCTAAACCTAACGCGTACCGTAACCCTAACTCCTACCCTAACCCTAACACGTACCCTAATCCTAACACGTACCCTAAACCGAGCCCTAACCCTAACACTAACCCTAACCCTAACCCCAAACCATACCCTACGCCGTACCCGAACCCCTCACCGAACCCGTACCCTAAGCCTAACCGTAAGCCTAACCCTAACCCTAGGCTACCCTTGAGTGCTTCTGCCTCCAATAGATTTCCTAAGCACTAGTGTTTTAAGGAACAGATTAAAAAGAGAATCCTAATGTGATTTCTTTATAATGGGTGTGTTCCTTATCTTATCCTAGTGTCTAAACTCTTCTCCATGGCTGGACCCCCAAATAATATTCCTTTACGTGTTAAGGGGTATATAGAGAGTGGGATAGGTTTAATAACTACCCTACCCTAACGCGTACCCTAACCCTAAACCCTACCCTAACCCTAACACATACCCTAATCCTAACACGTACCCTAAACCGAGCCCTAACCCTAACACTAACCCTAACCCTAACCATAACCCATACCCTACACCATACACGAACCCGTCCCCGAACCCATACTCTATGTCGTACCCTAAGCCTATCCCTCAGCCTAACCCTAACCCTAGGCTACCCTTGACTGCTTCTGCCTCCAATAGATTTCCTAAGCACTAGTGTTTTAAGGAACAGATTAAAAAGAGAATCCTAATGTGATTTCTTTATATTGGGTGTGTTCCTTATCTTATCCTAGTGTCTAAGCTCTTCTCCATGGCTGGACCCTCAAATAATATTCCTTTACGTGCTAAGGGGTATCTAGAGACTGGGATAGGTTTAATAACTACCCTAACCCTAACGCGTACCCTAACCCTAACTCCTACCCTAACCCTAACACGTACCCTAATCCTAACACGTAACCTAAACCGAGCCCTAACCCTAACACTAACCCTAACCCTAACCCTAACACATACCCTACGCCGTACCCGAACCCCTCACTGAACCCGTACCCTAAGCCGTACCCTAAGCCTAACCGTAAGCCTAACCCTAACCCTAGGCTACCCTTGAATGCTTTTGCCTCTAATAGATTTCCTAAACACTAGTGTTTTAAGGAACAGCTTAAAAAGAGAATCCTAAAGTGATTTCTTTATAATGGGTGTGTTCCTTATCTTATCCTAGTGTCTAAACTCTTCTCCATGGCTGGACCCCCAAATAATATTCCTTTACGTGTTAAGGGGTATCTAGAGAGTGGGATAGGTTTAATAACTACCCTACCCCTAACGCGTACCCTAACCCTAACCCCTACCCTAACCCTAACACGTACCCTAATCCTAACCCGTACCCTAAACTGAGCCCTAACCCTAATACTAACCCTAACCCTAACCCTAACCCATACCCTACACCATACACGAACCCGTCCCCGAACCCATACCCTAAGCCGTCCCTAAGCCTAACCCTCAGCCTAACCCTAACCCTAGGCTACCCTTGACTGCTTCTGCCTCCAATAGATTTCCTAAGCACTAGTGTTATAAGGAACAGCTTAAAAAGAGAATCCTAATGTGATTTCTTTATAATGGGTGTGTTCCTTATGTTATCCTAGTGTCTAAACTCTTCTCCATGGCTGGACACCCAAATAATATTCCTTTACGTGCTAAGGGGTATCTAGAGAGTGGGATAGGTTTAATAACTACCCAAACCCTAAGGAGTACCCTAACCCTAATCCCTACCATAACCCTAACACGTACCCTAATCCTAACCCGTACACTAAACCGAGCCCTAACGCTAACACTAACCCTAACCCTAACCCTAACCCATACCCTACGCAGTACCCGAACCCCTCCCCGAACCCGTACCCTAACACTAACGCTAAGCCTAACCCTAACCCTAGGCTACCCTTGAATGCTTCTGCCTCCAATAGATTTCCTAAGCACTAGTGTTTTAAGGAACAGCTTTAAAAGAGAATCCTAATGTGATTTCTTTATAATGGGTGTGTTCCTTATCTTATCCTAGTGTCTAAACTCTTCTCCATGGCTGGACCCCCAAATAATATTCCTTTACGTGCTAAGTTGTATCTAGAGAGTGGGATAGGTTTAATAACTACCCTAACCCTAACGCGTACCCTAACCCAATCCCTAACACATACCCTAATCCTAACCCGTAACCTAAACCGAGCCCTAACCCTAACACTAACCCTAACCCTCACCCTAACCCATACCCTACGCCGTACCCGAACCCGTCCCCGAACCCGTACCCTAAGCCGTACCCTAACCCTAACCCAAAGCCTAACCCTAACCCTAGGCTACCCTTGACTGCTTCTGCCTCCAATAGATTTCCTAAGCACTAGTGTTTTAAGGAACAGCTTAAAAGGGAATACTAATGTCATTTCTTTATAATGGGTGTGTTCCGTATATTATCCTAGTGTCTAAACTCTTCTCCATGGCTGGACCCCCAAATAATATTCTTTTACGTTCTAAGGGGTATCTAGGGAGTGGGATAGGTTTAATAACTACCCTAACCCTAAAGCGTACCCTAACCTAAACCCTAACACGTAACCTAATACTAACCCGTACCCTAAACCGAGCCCTAACCCTAACACTAACCCTAACCCATACCCTAAGCCGTACCCGAACCCCTCCTCGAACCCGTACCCTAAGCCAAACCCTAACACTAACCCTAAGCCTAACCCTAACCCTAGGCTACCCTTGACTGCTTCTGCCTCCAATAGATTTCCTAAGCACTAGTGTTTTAAGGAACAGCTTAAAAAGAGAATCCTACAATGATTTCTTTATAATGGGTGTGTTCCTTATCTTATCCTAGTGTCTACACTCTTCTACATGGCTGGACCCCCAAATAATATTCCTTTACGTGCTAAGGGGTATCTAGAGAGTGGGATAGGTTTAATAACTACCCTAACCCTAACGCGTACCCTAACCCTAACCCCTACCCTAACCCTAACACATACCCTAATCCTAACCTGTACCCTAAACCGAGCCCTAACCCTAACACTAACCCTAAACCTAACCCTAACCCATACCCTACGCCGTACACGAAACCCTCCCCGAACCCGTACCCTAAGCCGTACCCTAAGCCTAACCCTAAGCCTAACCCTAACCCTAGGCTACCCTTGACTGCTTCTGCCTCCAATAGATTTCCTAAGCACTAGTGTTTTAAGGAACAGCTTAAAAAGAGAATCCTAATGTGATTTCTTTATAATGGATGTGTTCCTTATCTTATCCTAGTGTCTAAACTCTTCTCCATGGCTGGACTGACAAATAATATTCCTTTACGAGCTAAGGGATGTCTAGAGAGTGGGATAGGTTTAATAACTACCCTAACCCTAACACGTAATTTAACCCTAACCCCTACCTTAACCCTAACACGTACCCTAATCCTAACCCGTACCCTAATCCGAGCCCTAACCCTAACAGTAACCCTAACCCTAAACCTAACCCATACCCCACGCCGTACCCGAACCCCTCCCCGAACCCGTACCCTAAGCCGTACCCTAAGCCTAACCCTAAACCTAGGCTACTCTTGACTGCTTCTGCCTCCAATAGATTTCCTAAGCACTAGTGTTTTAAGGAACAGCTTAAAAAGAGAATCCTAATGTGATTTCTTTATAATGGGTGTGTTCCTTATCTTATTCTAGTGTCTAAACTCTTCTCAATGGCTGGACCCTCAAATAATATTCCTTTACGTGCTAAGGGGTATCTAGAGACTGGGATAGGTTTAATAACTACCCTAACCCTAACGCGTACACTAACCCTAACTCCTACCTTAACCCTAACACGTACCCTAATCCTAACACGTACCCTAAACAGAGCCCTAACCCTAACACTAAACCTAACCCTAACCCTAACCCATACCCTACGCCGTACCCGAACCCCTCACCGAACCCGTACCCTAAGCCGTACCCTAAGCCTAACCGTAAGCCTAACCCTAACCCTAGGCTTCCCTTGAATGCTTTTGCCTCCAATAGATTTCCTAAACACTAGTGTTTTAAGGAACAGCTTAAAAAGAAAATCCTAATGTGATTTCTTTATAATGGGTGTGTTCCTTATCTTATCCTAGTGTCTAAACTCTTCTCCATGGCTGGACCCCCAAATAATATTCCTTTACGTGTTAAGGGGTATCTAGAGAGTGGGATAGGGTTAATAACTACCCTACCCCTAACGCGTACCCTAACCCTAACCCCTACCCTAACCCTAACACGTACCCTAATCCTAACCCGTATCCCAAACCGAGCCCTAGCCCTAACCATAACCCTAACCCATACCCTGCGCCGTACACGAACCCCTCCCAGAACCCGTACCCTAAGCCGTACGCTAAACCTAACCCTCACCCTAACCCTAACCCTAGGCTTCCCTTGACTGCTTCTGCCTCCAATAGATTTCCTAAGCAGTAGTGTTTTAAGGAACAGCTTAAAAAGAGAATCCTCATGTGGTTTCTTTATAATGGGTGTGTTCCTTTTCTTATCCTAGTGTCTAAACTCTTCTCCATGGCTGGACCCCTAAATAATATTGCTTTACGTGCTAATGGGTATGTAGAGAGTGGGATAGGTTTAATAACTAACCTAACCCTAACGCATAGCCTAACCCTAAACCCTACCCTAACCCTAACACGTACCCTAATCCTAACCTGTACCCTAAACCATGCCCTATTACTAACACTAACCCTAACCCTAACACTAGCCCATACACTACGACGTAACCGAATTCCTCGCCGAACCCGTACCCTAAGCCGTACCCTAACACTAACCCAAAGCCTAACCCTAACCCTAGACTACCCTTGACTGCTTCTGCCTCCAGTAGATTTCCTAAGCACTAGTGTTTTAAGGAACAACTTAAAAAGAGAATGCTAATGTGATTTCTTTATAATGGGTGTGTTCCTTATCTTATCCAAGTGTCTAAATTCTGCTCCATGGCTGGACACCCAAATAATATTCATTTACGTGCTAAGGGGTATCTAGAGAGTGGGATAGGTTTAATAACTACCCTAACCCTAACGCGTACACTAACCCTAACCCCTACCCTAACACTAACACGTAACCTAATCCTAACCCATACCCTAAACCGAGCCCTAACCCTAACACTAACCCTAACCCATACCCTACGCCGTACCCAAACCCCTCCCCGAACCCGTACCCTAAGCTGTAACCTAACCCTAACCCTAAGCCTAACCCTAACCCTAGGCTACCCTTGACTGCTTCTGCCTCCAGTAGATTTCCTAAGCACTAGTGTTTTAAGGAACAGCTTAAAAAGAGAATGCTAATGTGATTTCTTTATAATGGGTCTCTTCCTTATCTTATCCTAGTGTCTAAACTCTGCTCCATGGCTGGACCCCCAAATAATATTCCTTTACGTGCTAAGGGGTATCTAGAGAGTGGGATAGGTTTAATAACTACCCTAACCCTAACGCGTACCCTAACCCTAACCCCTACCCTAACCCTAACCCTAACCCTAATCCTAATCCGTACCCTATTCGAGACCTAACCGTAACACTAACCCTAACCCTAACCCTAACCCATACCCTATGCCGTACACGAACCACTCCCCGAATCCGTACCCTAAGCCGTACCCAACCCTAACCCTAAGCCTAACCCTAACCCTAGGCTACCCTTGACTGCTTCTGCCTCCAATAGATTTTCTAAGCACTAGTATTTTAAGGAACAGATTAAAAAGAGAATCCTAATGTTATTTCTTTATAATGGGTGTGTTGCTTAGCTTATCCTTGTGTCTAAACTCTTCTCCATGGCTGGACCCCCAAATAATATTCCTTTACGTGCTAAGGGGTATCTAGAGAGTGGGATAGGTTTAATAACTACCCTAACCCTAATGCGTACCCTAACCCTAACCAGTACCCTAATCCTAACACGTACGATAATCCTAACCCGTACTCTAAACCGAGCCCTAACGCTTACAATAACCCTAACCCTAACCCCTACCCTAACCCTAACACATACCCTAATTCTAACCTGTACCCTAAACCGAGCCCTAACCCTAACACTAACCCTAAACCTAACCCTAACCCATACCCTACGCCGTACACGAAACCCTCCCCGAACCCGTACCCTAAGCCGTACCCTAAGCCTAACCCTAAGCCTAACCCTAACCCTAGGCTACCCTTGACTGCTTCTGCCTCCAATAGATTTCCTAAGCACTAGTGTTTTAAGGAACAGCTTAAAAAGAGAATCCTAATGTGATTTCTTTATAATGGGTGTGTTCCTTATCTTATCCTAGTGTCTAAGCTCTTCTCCATGGCTGGACCCTCAAATAATATTCCTTTACGTGCTAAGGGGTATCTAGAGACTGGGATAGGTTTAATAACTACCCTAACCCTAACGCGTACACTAACCCTAACTCCTACCTTAACCCTAACACGTACCCTAATCCTAACACGTACCCTAAACCGAGCCCTAACCCTAACACTAAACCTAACCCTAACCCTAACCCATACCCTACGCCGTACCCGAACCCCTCACCGAACCCGTACCCTAAGCCGTACCCTAAGCCTAACCGTAAGCCTAACCCTAACCCTAGGCTTCCCTTGAATGCTTTTGCCTCCAATAGATTTCCTAAACACTAGTGTTTTAAGGAACAGCTTAAAAAGAAAATCCTAATGTGATTTCTTTATAATGGGTGTGTTCCTTATCTTATCCTAGTGTCTAAACTCTTCTCCATGGCTGGACCCCCAAATAATATTCCTTTACGTGTTAAGGGGTATCTAGAGAGTGGGATAGGTTTAATAACTACCCTACCCCTAACGCGTACCCTAACCCTAACCCCTATCCTAACCCTAACACGTACCCTAATCCTAACCCGTACCCTAAACCGAGCCCTAACCCTAACCCTAACCCTAACCCATACCCTACACCATACACGAACCCGTCCCCGAACCCATAGCCTAAGCCGTACCCTAAGCCTAACCCTCAGCCTAACCCTAACCCTAGGCTACCCTTGACTGCTTCTGCCTCCAATAGATTTCCTAAGCACTAGTGTTTTAAGGAACAGATTAAAAAGAGAATCCTAATGTGATTTCTTTATAATGGGTGTGTTCCTTATCTTATCCTAGTGTCTAACCTCTTCTCCATGGCTGGACCCTCAAATAATATTCCTTTACGTGCTAAGGGGTATCTAGAGACTGGGATAGGTTTAATAACTACCCAACCCTAACGTGTACCCTAACCCTAACCCCTACCCTAACACTAACACCTACCCTAAATCTAACCCGTACCCTAAACCGAGCCCTAACCCTAACACTAACGCTAACCCTAACCCTAACCCATACCCTACACCATACACGAACCCGTCCCCGAAACCATACCCTAAGCCGTACCCTAAGCCTAACCCTCAGCCTAACCCTAACCCTAGGCTACCCTTGACTGCTTCTGCCTCCAATAGATTTCCTAAGCACTAGTGTTTTAAGGAACAGCTTAAAAAGAGAATCCTAATGTGATTTCTTTATAATGGGTGTGTTCCTTATCTTATCCTAGTGTCTACGCTCTTCTCCATGGCTGGACCCTCAAATAATATTCCTTTACGTGCTAAGGGGTATCTAGAGACTGGGATAGGTTTAATAACTACACAACCCTAACGCGTACCCTAACCCTAACACCTACCCTAACACTAACACGTACCCTAATCCTAACCTGTACCCTAATCCGAGCCCTAACCCTAACACTAACCCTAACCCTAACCCTAACCCATACCCTCCGCCGTACACGACCCATCACCGAACCCGTACCCTAAGACTAACCCTAAGCCTACCCTAAGCCTAACCCTAACCCTAGGCTACCCTTGACTGCTTCTGCCTCCAATAGATTTCCTAAGCAATACTGTTTTAAGGAACAGCTTAAAAAGAGAATCTTAATGTGATTTCTTTATAATGGGTGTGTTCCTTATCTTATCCTAGTGTCTAAATTCTTCTCCATGGCTGGACCCCCAAATAATATTCCTTAACGTGCTAAGGGGTATCTAGAGAGTGGGATAGTTTTAATAACTACCCTAACCCTAACGCGTACCCTAACCCTAACCCCTACCCTAACCCTCACACGTACCCTAATCCTAACCCGTACCCTAAACCGAGCCCTAACCCTAACCCTAACACTAACCCTAACCCTAACCCTAACCCATACCCTACGCCGTACCCGAACCCCTCCCCGAACCCTTACCCTAAGCCGTACCCTAAGCCTAACCGTAAGCCTAACCCTAACCCTAGGCTACCCTTGAATGCTTTTGCCTCCAATAGATTTCCTAAACACTAGTGTTTTAAGGAACAGCTTAAAAAGAAAATCCTAATGTGATTTCTTAACAAGGGGTGTATTCCTTATCTTATCCTAGTGTCTAAACTCTTGTCTATGGCAGCACCCCCAAATAATATTCCTTTACGTGCTAAGAGGTATCTAGAGACTGGGATAGGTTTAATAACTACCCTAACGCTAACGCGTACCCTAACCCTAACCCGTACCCTAACCCTAACACGTACCCTAATCCTAACCCGTACCCTAAACTGAGCCCTAACCCTAACAGTAACCCTAACCCTCACCCATACCCTACTCCGTACCGTAACCCCTCCCCGAACCCATACCCTAAGCCGTACCCTAAGCCTAACCCTAAGCCTAACCCTATCCCCAGGCTACCCTTGACTGCTTCTGCCTCCAATAGATTTCCTAAGCACTAGTGTTTTAAGGAACAGCTTAAAAAGAGAATCCTAATGTGATTTCTTTATAATGGGTGTGTTCCTTATCTTATCCTAGTGTCTAAACTCTTTTCCGTGGCTCGACCCCCAAACAATATTCCTTTACGTGCTAAGGGGTATCTAGAGAGTGGGATAGGTTTAATAACTACCCTAACCTTAACGCGTACCCTAACCCTAACCCCTACCCTAACCCTAACATGTACCCTAATCCTAACCCGTAACCTAAACTGAGCCCTAACCCTAACACTAACCCTAACACTAACGCTAACCGATACCCTACGCCGTACCCGAACCCCTCCCCAATCCCGTACCCTAAGCCTAACCCTAACCCTAGGCTACCCTTGACTGCTTCTGCCTCCAATAGATTTCCTAAGCACTAGTGTTTTAAGGAACAGCTTAAAAAGAGAATCCTAATGTGATTTCTTTATAATGGGTGTGTTCCTTATCTTATCCTAGTGTCTAAGTTCTTCTCCATGGCTGGACCCTCAAATAATATTCCTTTACGTGCTAAGGGGTATCTAGAGCCTGGGATAGGTTTAATAACTACCGTAACTCTAACGCGTACCCTAACCCTAACTCCTACCCTAAACCTAACCCGTACCCTAAACCGAGCCCTAACCCTAACACTAACACTAACCTTAACCCTAACCCATACCCTACGCCGTACACGAACACGTCCCCGAAATCATACCCTAAGCCGTACCCAAACCCTAACCCTAAGCCTAAACCTAACCCTAGGCTACCCTTGACTGCTTCTGCCTCCAATAGATTTCCTAAGCATTAGTGTTTTAAGGAACAGATTAAAAAGAGAATTCTAATGTGATTTCTTTATAATGGGTGTGTTCCTTATCTTATCATAGTGTCTAAACTCTTCTCCATGGCTGGACTGACAAATAATATTCCTTTACGAGCTAAGGGATGTCTAGAGAGTGGGATAGGTTTAATAACTACCCTAACCCTAACACGTAATTTAACCCTAACCCCTACCTTAACCCTAACACGTACCCTAATCCTAACCCGTACCCTAATCCGAGCCCTAACCCTAACAGTAACCCTAACCCTAAACCTAACCCATACCCCACGCCGTACCCGAACCCCTCCCCGAACCCGTACCCTAAGCCGTACCCTATGCCTAACCCTAAACCTAGGCTACCCTTGACTGCTTCTGCCTCCAATAGATTTCCTAAGCACTAGTGTTTTAAGGAACAGCTTAAAAAGAGAATCCTAATGTGATTTCTTTATAATGGGTGTGTTCCTTATCTTATTCTAGTGTCTAAACTCTTCTCAATGGCTGGAACCACAAATAATATTCCTTTTCGTGCTAACGGGTATCTAGAGAGTGGGATAGGTTTAATAACTACCCTAACCATAACGCGTACCCTAACCCTAACCCCTACCCTAACCCTAACACATACCCTAATCCTAACCTGTACCCTAAACCGAGCCCTAACCCTAACACTAACCCTAAACCTAACCCTAACCCATACCCTACGCCGTACATGAAACCCTCCCCGAACCCGTACCCTAAGCCGTACCCTAAGCCTAACCCTAAGCCTAACCCTAACCCTAGGCTACCCTTGACTGCTTCTGCCTCCAATAGATTTCCTAAGCACTAGTGTTTTAAGGAACAGCTTAAAAAGAGAATCCTAATGTGATTTCTTTATAATGGGTGTGTTCCTTATCTTATCCTAGTGTCTAAGCTCTTCTCCATGGCTGGACCCTCAAATAATATTCCTTTACGTGCTAAGGGGTATCTAGAGACTGGGATAGGTTTAATAACTACCCAACCCTAACGCGTACCCTAACCCTAACACCTACCCTAACACTAACACGTACCCTAATCCTAACCTGTACCCTAATACGAGCCCTAACCCTAACACTAACCCTAACCCTAACCCTAACCCATACCCTCCGCCGTACACGACCCATCACCGAACCCGTACCCTAAGCCGTACCCTAAGCCTAACCGTAAGCCTAACCCTAACCCTAGGCTACCCTTGAATGCTTTTGCCTCCTATAGATTTCCTAAACACTACTGTTTTAAGGAACAGCTTAAAAAGAGAATCCTAATGTGATTTCTTTATAATGGGTGTGTTCCTTATTTTATCCTAGTGTCTAAACACTTCTCCATGGCTGGAACCCCAAATAATATTGCTTTACGTGTTAAGGGGTATCTAGAGAGTGGGATAGGTTTAATAACTACCCTACCCCTAACGCGTACCCTAACCATAACCCCTACCCTACCCCTAACACGTACCCTAATCCTAACCCGTACCCTAAACCGAGCCTTAACCCTAACACTAACCCTAACCCTAACCCTAACCCTAACCCATACCCTACACCATACACGAACCCGTCCCCGAACCCATACCCTAAGCCGTACCCTAAGCCTAACCCTCAGCCTAACCCTAACCCTAGGCTACCCTTGACTGCTTCTGCCTCCAATAGATTTCCTAAGCACTAGTGTTTTAAGGAACAGCTTAAAAAGAGAATCCTAATGTGATTTCTTTATAATGGGTGTGTTCCTTATCTTATCCTAGTGTCTAAGCTCTTCTGCATGGCTGGACCCTCAAATAATATTCCTTTACGTGCTAAGGGGTATCTAGAGACTGGGATAGGTTTAATAACTACCCAACCCTAACGCGTACCCTAACCCTAACACCTACCCTAACACTAACACGTACCCTAATCCTAACCTGTACCCTAATCCGAGCCCTAACCCTAACACTAACCCTAACCCTAACCCTAACCCATACCCTCCGCCGTACCCGACCCCTCACCGAACCCGTACCCTGAGCCGTACCCTAAGCCTAACCGTAAGCCTAACCCTAACCCTAGGCTACCCTTGAATGCTTTTGCCTCCAATAGATTTCCTAAACACTAGTGTTTTAAGGAACAGCTTAAAAAGAGAATCCTAATGTGATTTCTTTATAATGGGTGTGTTCCTTATCTTATTCTAGTGTCTAAACTCTTCTCCATGGCTGGACCCCCAAATAATATTCCTTTACGTGTTAAGGGTTATCTAGAGAGTGGGATAGGTTTAATAACTACCCTACCCCTAACGCGTACCCTAACCCTAACCCCTACCCTAACCCTAACACGTACCCTAATCCTAACCCGTACCCTAAACCGAGCCCTAACCCTAACACTAAGCCTAACCCTAACCCTAACCCATACCCTACACCATACACGAACCCGTCCCCGAACCCATACACTAAGCCGTACCCTAAGCCTAACCCTCAGCCTAACCCTAACCCTAGGCTACCCTTGACTGCTTCTGCCTCCAATAGATTTCCTAAGCACTAGTGTTTTAAGGAACAGCTTAAAAAGAGAATCCTAATGTGATTTCTTTATAATGGGTGTGTCCCTTATCTTATCCTAGTGTCTAAGCTCTTCTCCATGGCTGGACCCTCAAATAATATTCCTTTACGTGCTAAGGGGTACCTAGAGACTGGGATAGGTTTAATAACTACCCTAAACCTAACGCGTACCGTAACCCTAACTCCTACCCTAACCCTAACACGTACCCTAATCCTAACACGTACCCTAAACCGAGCCCTAACCCTAACACTAACCCTAACCCTAACCCCAAACCATACCCTACGCCGTACCCGAACCCCTCACCGAACCCGTACCCTAAGCCTAACCGTAAGCCTAACCCTAACCCTAGGCTACCCTTGAGTGCTTCTGCCTCCAATAGATTTCCTAAGCACTAGTGTTTTAAGGAACAGATTAAAAAGAGAATCCTAATGTGATTTCTTTATAATGGGTGTGTTCCTTATCTTATCCTAGTGTCTAAACTCTTCTCCATGGCTGGACCCCCAAATAATATTCCTTTACGTGTTAAGGGGTATATAGAGAGTGGGATAGGTTTAATAACTACCCTACCCTAACGCGTACCCTAACCCTAAACCCTACCCTAACCCTAACACATACCCTAATCCTAACACGTACCCTAAACCGAGCCCTAACCCTAACACTAACCCTAACCCTAACCCCAAACCATACCCTACGCCGTACCCGAACCCCTCACCGAACCCATACCCTAAGCCTAACCGTAAGCCTAACCCTAACCCTAGGCTACCCTTGAGTGCTTCTGCCTCCAATAGATTTCCTAAGCACTAGTGTTTTAAGGAACAGATTAAAAAGAGAATCCTAATGTGATTTCTTTATAATGGGTGTGTTCCTTATCTTATCCTAGTGTCTAAGCTCTTCTCCATGGCTGGACCCTCAAATAATATTCCTTTACGTGCTAAGGGGTATCTAGAGACTGGGATAGGTTTAATAACTACCCTAACCCTAACGCGTACCCTAACCCTAACTTCTACCCTAACCCTAACACGTACCCTAATCCTAACACGTAACCTAAACCGAGCCCTAACCCTAACACTAACCCTAACCCTAACCCTAACCCATACCCTACACCATACACGAACCCGTCCCCGAACCCATACCCTAAGCCGTCCCTAAGCCTAACCCTCAGCCTAACCCTAACCCTAGGCTACCCTTGACTGCTTCTGCCTCCAATAGATTTCCTAAGCACTAGTGTTATAAGGAACAGCTTAAAAAGAGAATCCTAATGTGATTTCTTTATAATGGGTGTGTTCCTTATGTTATCCTAGTGTCTAAACTCTTCTCCATGGCTGGACACCCAAATAATATTCCTTTACGTGCTAAGGGGTATCTAGAGAGTGGGATAGGTTTAATAACTACCCAAACCCTAAGGAGTACCCTAACCCTAACCCCTACCATAACCCTAACACGTACCCTAATCCTAACCCGTACACTAAACCGAGCCCTAACGCTAACACTAACCCTAACCCTAACCCTAACCCATACCCTACGCAGTACCCGAACCCCTCCCCGAACCCGTACCCTAACACTAACGCTAAGCCTAACCCTAACCCTAGGCTACCCTTGAATGCTTCTGCCTCCAATAGATTTCCTAAGCACTAGTGTTTTAAGGAACAGCTTTAAAAGAGAATCCTAATGTGATTTCTTTATAATGGGTGTGTTTCTTATCTTATCCTAGTGTCTAAACTCTTCTCCATGGCTGGACCCCCAAATAATATTCCTTTACGTGATAAGTTGTATCTAGAGAGTGGGATAGGTTTAATATCTACCCTAACCCTAACACGTACCCTAACCCAATCCCTAACACATACCCTAATCCTAATCCGTAACCTAAACCGAGCCCTAACCCTAACACTAACCCTAACCCTCACCCTAACCCATACCCTACGCCGTACCCGAACCCGTCCCCGAACCCGTACCCTAAGCCGTACCCTAACCCTAACCCAAAGCCTAACCCTAACCCTAGGCTACCCTTGACTGCTTCTGCCTCCAATAGATTTCCTAAGCACTAGTGTTTTAAGGAACAGCTTAAAAAGAGAATACTAATGTCATTTCTTTATAATGGGTGTGTTCCGTATATTATCCTAGTGTCTAAACTCTTCTCCATGGCTGGACCCCCAAATAATATTCTTTTACGTTCTAAGGGGTATCTAGGGAGTGGGATAGGTTTAATAACTACCCTAACCCTAAAGCGTACCCTAACCTAAACCCTAACACGTAACCTAATACTAACCCGTGCCCTAAACCGAGCCCTAACCCTAACAGTAACCCTAACCCTCACCCATACCCTACTCCGTACCGTAACCTCTCCCCGAACCCATACCCTAAGCCGTACCCTAAGCCTAACCCTAAGCCTAACCCTATCCCCAGGCTACCCTTGACTGCTTCTGCCTCCAATAGATTTCCAAAGCACTAGTGTTTTAAGGAACAGCTTAAAAAGAGAATCCTAATGTGATTTCTTTATAATGGGTGTGTTCCTTATCTTATCCTAGTGTCTAAACTCTTCTCCATGGCTGGACCCCCAAATAATATTCCTTTACGTGTTAAGGGGTATCTAGAGAGTGGGATAGGTTTAATAACTACCCTACCCCTAACGCGTACCCTAACCCTAACCCCTACCCTAACCCTAACACGTACCCTAATCCTAACCCGTACCCTAAACCGAGCCCTAACCCTAACCCTAAACCTAACCCATACCCTACACCATGCACGAACCCGTCCCCGAACCCATAGCCTAAGCCGTACCCTAAGCCTAACCCTCAGCCTAACCCTAACCCTAGGCTACCCTTGACTGCTTCTGCCTCCAATAGATTTCCTAAGCACTAGTGTTTTAAGGAACAGATTAAAAAGGAATCCTAATGTGATTTCTTTATAATGGGTGTGTTCCTTATCTTATCCTAGTGTCTAACCTCTTCTCCATGGCTGGACCCTCAAATAATATTCCTTTACGTGCTAAGGGGTATCTAGAGACTGGGATAGGTTTAATAACTACCCAACCCTAACGTGTACCCTAACCCTAACCCCTACCCTAACACTAACACCTACCCTAAACCTAACCCGTACCCTAAACCCAGCCCTAACCCTAACACTAACCCTAACCCTAACCCTAACCCATACCCTACACCATACACGAACCCGTCCCCGAAACCATACCCTAAGCCGTACCCTAAGCCTAACCCTCAGCCTAACCCTAACCCTAGGCTACCCTTGACTGCTTCTGCCTCCAATAGATTTCCTAAGCACTAGTGTTTTAAGGAACAGCTTAAAAAGAGAATCCTAATGTGATTTCTTTATAATGGGTGTGTTCCTTATCTTATCCTAGTGTCTAAGCTCTTCTCCATGGCTGGACCCTCAAATAATATTCCTTTACGTGCTAAGGGGTATCTAGAGACTGGGATAGGTTTAATAACTACCCAACCCTAACGCGTACCCTAACCCTAACACCTACCCTAACACTAACACGTACCCTAATCCTAACCTGTACCCTAATACGAGCCCTAACCCTAACACTAACCCTAACCCTAACCCTAACCCATACCCTCCGCCGTACACGACCCATCACCGAACCCGTACCCTAAGCCGTACCCTAAGCCTAACCGTAAGCCTAACCCTAACCCTAGGCTACCCTTGAATGCTTTTGCCTCCTATAGATTTCCTAAACACTACTGTTTTAAGGAACAGCTTAAAAAGAGAATCCTAATGTGATTTCTTTATAATGGGTGTGTTCCTTATTTTATCCTAGTGTCTAAACACTTCTCCATGGCTGGAACCCCAAATAATATTGCTTTACGTGTTAAGGGGTATCTAGAGAGTGGGATAGGTTTAATAACTACCCTACCCCTAACGCGTACCCTAACCATAACCCCTACCCTACCCCTAACACGTACCCTAATCCTAACCCGTACCCTAAACCGAGCCTTAACCCTAACACTAACCCTAACCCTAACCCTAACCCTAACCCATACCCTACACCATACACGAACCCGTCCCCGAACCCATACCCTAAGCCGTACCCTAAGCCTAACCCTCAGCCTAACCCTAACCCTAGGCTACCCTTGACTGCTTCTGCCTCCAATAGATTTCCTAAGCACTAGTGTTTTAAGGAACAGCTTAAAAAGAGAATCCTAATGTGATTTCTTTATAATGGGTGTGTTCCTTATCTTATCCTAGTGTCTAAGCTCTTCTGCATGGCTGGACCCTCAAATAATATTCCTTTACGTGCTAAGGGGTATCTAGAGACTGGGATAGGTTTAATAACTACCCAACCCTAACGCGTACCCTAACCCTAACACCTACCCTAACACTAACACGTACCCTAATCCTAACCTGTACCCTAATCCGAGCCCTAACCCTAACACTAACCCTAACCCTAACCCTAACCCATACCCTCCGCCGTACCCGACCCCTCACCGAACCCGTACCCTGAGCCGTACCCTAAGCCTAACCGTAAGCCTAACCCTAACCCTAGGCTACCCTTGAATGCTTTTGCCTCCAATAGATTTCCTAAACACTAGTGTTTTAAGGAACAGCTTAAAAAGAGAATCCTAATGTGATTTCTTTATAATGGGTGTGTTCCTTATCTTATTCTAGTGTCTAAACTCTTCTCCATGGCTGGACCCCCAAATAATATTCCTTTACGTGTTAAGGGTTATCTAGAGAGTGGGATAGGTTTAATAACTACCCTACCCCTAACGCGTACCCTAACCCTAACCCCTACCCTAACCCTAACACGTACCCTAATCCTAACCCGTACCCTAAACCGAGCCCTAACCCTAACACTAAGCCTAACCCTAACCCTAACCCATACCCTACACCATACACGAACCCGTCCCCGAACCCATACACTAAGCCGTACCCTAAGCCTAACCCTCAGCCTAACCCTAACCCTAGGCTACCCTTGACTGCTTCTGCCTCCAATAGATTTCCTAAGCACTAGTGTTTTAAGGAACAGCTTAAAAAGAGAATCCTAATGTGATTTCTTTATAATGGGTGTGTCCCTTATCTTATCCTAGTGTCTAAGCTCTTCTCCATGGCTGGACCCTCAAATAATATTCCTTTACGTGCTAAGGGGTACCTAGAGACTGGGATAGGTTTAATAACTACCCTAAACCTAACGCGTACCGTAACCCTAACTCCTACCCTAACCCTAACACGTACCCTAATCCTAACACGTACCCTAAACCGAGCCCTAACCCTAACACTAACCCTAACCCTAACCCCAAACCATACCCTACGCCGTACCCGAACCCCTCACCGAACCCGTACCCTAAGCCTAACCGTAAGCCTAACCCTAACCCTAGGCTACCCTTGAGTGCTTCTGCCTCCAATAGATTTCCTAAGCACTAGTGTTTTAAGGAACAGATTAAAAAGAGAATCCTAATGTGATTTCTTTATAATGGGTGTGTTCCTTATCTTATCCTAGTGTCTAAACTCTTCTCCATGGCTGGACCCCCAAATAATATTCCTTTACGTGTTAAGGGGTATATAGAGAGTGGGATAGGTTTAATAACTACCCTACCCTAACGCGTACCCTAACCCTAAACCCTACCCTAACCCTAACACATACCCTAATCCTAACACGTACCCTAAACCGAGCCCTAACCCTAACACTAACCCTAACCCTAACCCCAAACCATACCCTACGCCGTACCCGAACCCCTCACCGAACCCATACCCTAAGCCTAACCGTAAGCCTAACCCTAACCCTAGGCTACCCTTGAGTGCTTCTGCCTCCAATAGATTTCCTAAGCACTAGTGTTTTAAGGAACAGATTAAAAAGAGAATCCTAATGTGATTTCTTTATAATGGGTGTGTTCCTTATCTTATCCTAGTGTCTAAGCTCTTCTCCATGGCTGGACCCTCAAATAATATTCCTTTACGTGCTAAGGGGTATCTAGAGACTGGGATAGGTTTAATAACTACCCTAACCCTAACGCGTACCCTAACCCTAACTTCTACCCTAACCCTAACACGTACCCTAATCCTAACACGTAACCTAAACCGAGCCCTAACCCTAACACTAACCCTAACCCTAACCCTAACCCATACCCTACACCATACACGAACCCGTCCCCGAACCCATACCCTAAGCCGTCCCTAAGCCTAACCCTCAGCCTAACCCTAACCCTAGGCTACCCTTGACTGCTTCTGCCTCCAATAGATTTCCTAAGCACTAGTGTTATAAGGAACAGCTTAAAAAGAGAATCCTAATGTGATTTCTTTATAATGGGTGTGTTCCTTATGTTATCCTAGTGTCTAAAC
This sequence comes from Balaenoptera physalus, assembly GCF_965194825.1. Classification (NCBI taxonomy): domain Eukaryota; kingdom Metazoa; phylum Chordata; class Mammalia; order Artiodactyla; family Balaenopteridae; genus Balaenoptera; species Balaenoptera physalus. The sequence continues at coordinate 344,881 of NW_028126383.1, forward strand.
TCTTCTCCATGGCTGGACACCCAAATAATATTCCTTTACGTGCTAAGGGGTATCTAGAGAGTGGGATAGGTTTAATAACTACCCAAACCCTAAGGAGTACCCTAACCCTAACCCCTACCATAACCCTAACACGTACCCTAATCCTAACCCGTACACTAAACCGAGCCCTAACGCTAACACTAACCCTAACCCTAACCCTAACCCATACCCTACGCAGTACCCGAACCCCTCCCCGAACCCGTACCCTAACACTAACGCTAAGCCTAACCCTAACCCTAGGCTACCCTTGAATGCTTCTGCCTCCAATAGATTTCCTAAGCACTAGTGTTTTAAGGAACAGCTTTAAAAGAGAATCCTAATGTGATTTCTTTATAATGGGTGTGTTTCTTATCTTATCCTAGTGTCTAAACTCTTCTCCATGGCTGGACCCCCAAATAATATTCCTTTACGTGATAAGTTGTATCTAGAGAGTGGGATAGGTTTAATATCTACCCTAACCCTAACGCGTACCCTAACCCAATCCCTAACACATACCCTAATCCTAATCCGTAACCTAAACCGAGCCCTAACCCTAACACTAACCCTAACCCTCACCCTAACCCATACCCTACGCCGTACCCGAACCCGTCCCCGAACCCGTACCCTAAGCCGTACCCTAACCCTAACCCAAAGCCTAACCCTAACCCTAGGCTACCCTTGACTGCTTCTGCCTCCAATAGATTTCCTAAGCACTAGTGTTTTAAGGAACAGCTTAAAAAGAGAATACTAATGTCATTTCTTTATAATGGGTGTGTTCCGTATATTATCCTAGTGTCTAAACTCTTCTCCATGGCTGGACCCCCAAATAATATTCTTTTACGTTCTAAGGGGTATCTAGGGAGTGGGATAGGTTTAATAACTACCCTAACCCTAAAGCGTACCCTAACCTAAACCCTAACACGTAACCTAATACTAACCCGTACCCTAAACCGAGCCCTAACCCTAACAGTAACCCTAACCCTCACCCATACCCTACTCCGTACCGTAACCTCTCCCCGAACCCATACCCTAAGCCGTACCCTAAGCCTAACCCTAAGCCTAACCCTATCCCCAGGCTACCCTTGACTGCTTCTGCCTCCAATAGATTTCCTAAGCACTAGTGTTTTAAGGAACAGCTTAAAAAGAGAATCCTAATGTGATTTCTTTATAATGGGTGTGTTCCTTATCTTATCCTAGTGTCTAAACTCTTTTCCATGGCTCGACCCCCAAACAATATTCCTTTACGTGCTAAGGGTTATCTAGAGAGTGGGATAGGTTTAATAACTACCCTAACCTTAACGCGTACCCTAACCCTAACCCCTACCCTAACCCTAACATGTACCCTAATCCTAACCCGTAACCTAAACTGAGCCCTAACCCTAACACTAACCCTAACACTAACGCTAACCGATACCCTACGCCGTACCCGAACCCCTCCCCAATCCCGTACCCTAAGCCTAACCCTAACCCTAGGCTACCCTTGACTGCTTCTGCCTCCAATAGATTTCCTAAGCACTAGTGTTTTAAGGAACAGCTTAAAAAGAGAATCCTAATGTGATTTCTTTATAATGGGTGTGTTCCTTATCTTATCCTAGTGTCTAAGCTCTTCTCCATGGCTGGACTGACAAATAATATTCCTTTACGAGCTAAGGGATGTCTAGAGAGTGGGATAGGTTTAATAACTACCCTAACCCTAACACGTAATTTAACCCTAACCCCTACCTTAACCCTAACACGTACCCTAATCCTAACCCGTACCCTAATCCGAGCCCTAACCCTAACAGTAACCCTAACCCTAAACCTAACCCATACCCCACGCCGTACCCGAACCCCTCCCCGAACCCGTACCCTAAGCCGTACCCTAAGCCTAACCCTAAGCCTAACCCTAACCCTAGGCTACCCTTGACTGCTTCTGCCTGCAATAGATTTCCTAAGCACTAGTGTTTTAAGGAACAGCTTAAAAAGAGAATCCTAATGTGATTTCTTTATAATGGGTGTGTTCCTTATCTTATCCTAGTGTCTAAGCTCTTCTCCATGGCTGGACCCTCAAATAATATTCCTTTACGTGCTAAGGGGTATCTAGAGACTGGGATAGGTTTAATAACTACCGTAACCCTAACGCGTACACTAACCCTAACTCCTACCTTAACCCTAACACGTACCCTAATCCTAACACGTACCCTAAACCGAGCCCTAACCCTAACACTAAACCTAACCCTAACCCTAACCCATACCCTACGCCGTACCCGAACCCCTCACCGAACCCGTACCCTAAGCCGTACCCTAAGCCTAACCGTAAGCCTAACCCTAACCCTAGGCTTCCCTTGAATGCTTTTGCCTCCAATAGATTTCCTAAACACTAGTGTTTTAAGGAACAGCTTAAAAAGAAAATCCTAATGTGATTTCTTTATAATGGGTGTGTTCCTTATCTTATCCTAGTGTCTAAACTCTTCTCCATGGCTGGACCCCCAAATAATATTCCTTTACGTGTTAAGGGGTATCTAGAGAGTGGGATAGGTTTAATAACTACCTTACCCCTAACGCGTACCCTAACCCTAACCCCTACCCTAACCCTAACACGTACCCTAATCCTAACCCGTACCCTAAACCGAGCCCTATCCCTAACCCTAAACCTAACCCATACCCTACACCATACACGAACCCGTCCCCGAACCCATAGCCTAAGCCGTACCCTAAGCCTAACCCTCAGCCTAACACTAACCCTAGGCTACCCTTGACTGCTTCTGCCTCCAATAGATTTCCTAAGCACTAGTGTTTTAAGGAACAGATTAAAAAGAGAATCCTAATGTGATTTCTTTATAATGGGTGTGTTCCTTATCTTATCCTAGTGTCTAACCTCTTCTCCATGGCTGGACCCTCAAATAATATTCCTTTACGTGCTAAGGGGTATCTAGAGACTGGGATAGGTTTAATAACTACCCAACCCTAACGTGTACCCTAACCCTAACCCCTACCCTAACACTAACACCTACCCTAAACCTAACCCGTACCCTAAACCGAGCCCTAACCCTAACACTAACCCTAACCCTAACCCTAACCCATACCGTACACCATACACGAACCCGTCCCCGAAACCATACCCTAAGCCGTACCCTAAGCCTAACCCTCAGCCTAACCCTAACCCTAGGCTACCCTTGACTGCTTCTGCCTCCAATAGATTTCCTAAGCACTAGTGTTTTAAGGAACAGCTTAAAAAGAGAATCCTAATGTGATTTCTTTATAATGGGTGTGTTCCTTATCTTATCCTAGTGTCTAAGCTCTTCTCCATGGCTGGACCCTCAAATAATATTCCTTTACGTGCTAAGGGGTATCTAGAGACTGGGATAGGTTTAATAACTACCCAACCCTAGCGTGTACCCTAACCCTAACACCTACCCTAACACTAAAACGTACCCTAATCCTACCCCGTACCCTAAACCGAGCCCTAAACCTAACACTAACCCTAACCCTAACCCTAACCAATACCCTACGCCGTACCCGAACCCCTCACCGGACCCGTACCCTAAGCCGTACCCTAAGCCTAACCGTAAGCCTAACCCTAACCCTAGGCTACCCTTGAATGCTTTTGCCTCCAATAGATTTCCTAAACACTAGTGTTTTAAGGAACAGCTTAAAAAGAGAATCCTAATGTGATTTCTTTATAATGGGTGTGTTCCTTATCTTATTCTAGTGTCTAAACTCTTCTCCATTGCTGGACCCCAAATAATATTCCTTTACGTGCTAAGGGGTATCTAGAGAGTGGGATAGGTTTAATAACTACCCTAACCCTAACACGTACCCTAACCCTAACCCCTACCCTAACCCTAACACGTACCCTAATCCTAACCCGTACCCTAAACCGAGCCCTAACCCTAACACTAACCCTAACCCTAACCCTAACCCATACCCTACACCATACACGAACCTGTCCCCGAACCCATACACTAAGCCGTACCCTAAGCCTAACCCACAGCCTAACCCTAACCCTAGGCTACCCTTGACTGCTTCTGCCTCCAATAGATTTTCTAAGCACTAGTGTTTTAAGGAACAGCTTAAAAAGAGAATCCTAATGTGATTTCTTTATAATGGGTGTTTTCCTTATCTTATCCTAGTGTCTAAGCTCTTCTCCATGGCTGGACCCTCAAATAATATTCCTTTACGTTCTAAGGGGTACCTAGAGACTGGGATAGGTTTAATAACTACCCTAACCCTAACGCGTACCCTAACCCTAACTCCTAACCTAACCCTAACACGTACCCTAATCCTAAACCGTACCCTAAACCGAGCCCTAACCCTAACACTAACCCTATCCCTAACCCTAACCCATACCCTACACCATACACGAACCTGTCCCCGAACCCATACCCTAAGCCGTACCCTAAGCCTAACCCTCAGCCTAACCCTAACCCTAGGCTACCCTTGACTGCTTCTGCCTCCAATAGATTTCCTAAGCACTAGTGTTTTAAGGAACAGCTTAAAAAGAGAATCCTAATGTGATTTCTTTATAATGGGTGTGTTCCTTATCTTATCCTAGTGTCTAAGCTCTTCTGCATGGCTGGACCCTCAAATAATATTCCTTTACGTGCTAAGGGGTATCTAGAGACTGGGATAGGTTTAATAACTACCCAACCCTAACGCGTACCCTAACCCTAACACCTACCCTAACACTAACACGTACCCTAATCCTAACCTGTACCCTAATCCGAGCCCTAACCCTAACACTAACCCTAACCCTAACCCTAACCCATACCCTCCGCCGTACCCGACCCCTCACCGAACCCGTACCCTGAGCCGTACCCTAAGCCTAACCGTAAGCCTAACCCTAACCCTAGGCTACCCTTGAATGCTTTTGCCTCCAATAGATTTCCTAAACACTAGTGTTTTAAGGAACAGCTTAAAAAGAGAATCCTAATGTGATTTCTTTATAATGGGTGTGTTCCTTATCTTATTCTAGTGTCTAAACTCTTCTCCATGGCTGGACCCCCAAATAATATTCCTTTACGTGTTAAGGGTTATCTAGAGAGTGGGATAGGTTTAATAACTACCCTACCCCTAACGCGTACCCTAACCCTAACCCCTACCCTAACCCTAACACGTACCCTAATCCTAACCCGTACCCTAAACCGAGCCCTAACCCTAACACTAAGCCTAACCCTAACCCTAACCCATACCCTACACCATACACGAACCCGTCCCCGAACCCATACACTAAGCCGTACCCTAAGCCTAACCCTCAGCCTAACCCTAACCCTAGGCTACCCTTGACTGCTTCTGCCTCCAATAGATTTCCTAAGCACTAGTGTTTTAAGGAACAGCTTAAAAAGAGAATCCTAATGTGATTTCTTTATAATGGGTGTGTCCCTTATCTTATCCTAGTGTCTAAGCTCTTCTCCATGGCTGGACCCTCAAATAATATTCCTTTACGTGCTAAGGGGTACCTAGAGACTGGGATAGGTTTAATAACTACCCTAAACCTAACGCGTACCGTAACCCTAACTCCTACCCTAACCCTAACACGTACCCTAATCCTAACACGTACCCTAAACCGAGCCCTAACCCTAACACTAACCCTAACCCTAACCCCAAACCATACCCTACGCCGTACCCGAACCCCTCACCGAACCGTACCCTAAGCCTAACCGTAAGCCTAACCCTAACCCTAGGCTACCCTTGAGTGCTTCTGCCTCCAATAGATTTCCTAAGCACTAGTGTTTTAAGGAACAGATTAAAAAGAGAATCCTAATGTGATTTCTTTATAATGGGTGTGTTCCTTATCTTATCCTAGTGTCTAAACTCTTCTCCATGGCTGGACCCCCAAATAATATTCCTTTACGTGTTAAGGGGTATATAGAGAGTGGGATAGGTTTAATAACTACCCTACCCTAACGCGTACCCTAACCCTAAACCCTACCCTAACCCTAACACATACCCTAATCCTAACACGTACCCTAAACCGAGCCCTAACCCTAACACTAACCCTAACCCTAACCCCAAACCATACCCTACGCCGTACACGAACCCCTCACCGAACCCATACCCTAAGCCTAACCGTAAGCCTAACCCTAACCCTAGGCTACCCTTGAGTGCTTCTGCCTCCAATAGATTTCCTAAGCACTAGTGTTTTAAGGAACAGATTAAAAAGAGAATCCTAATGTGATTTCTTTATAATGGGTGTGTTCCTTATCTTATCCTAGTGTCTAAGCTCTTCTCCATGGCTGGACCCTCAAATAATATTCCTTTACGTGCTAAGGGGTATCTAGAGACTGGGATAGGTTTAATAACTACCCTAACCCTAACGCGTACCCTAACCCTAACTTCTACCCTAACCCTAACACGTACCCTAATCCTAACACGTAACCTAAACCGAGCCCTAACCCTAACACTAACCCTAACCCTAACCCTAACCCATACCCTACACCATACACGAACCCGTCCCCGAACCCATACCCTAAGCCGTCCCTAAGCCTAACCCTCAGCCTAACCCTAACCCTAGGCTACCCTTGACTGCTTCTGCCTCCAATAGATTTCCTAAGCACTAGTGTTATAAGGAACAGCTTAAAAAGAGAATCCTAATGTGATTTCTTTATAATGGGTGTGTTCCTTATGTTATCCTAGTGTCTAAACTCTTCTCCATGGCTGGACACCCAAATAATATTCCTTTACGTGCTAAGGGGTATCTAGAGAGTGGGATAGGTTTAATAACTACCCAAACCCTAAGGAGTACCCTAACCCTAACCCCTACCATAACCCTAACACGTACCCTAATCCTAACCCGTACACTAAACCGAGCCCTAACGCTAACACTAACCCTAACCCTAACCCTAACCCATACCCTACGCAGTACCCGAACCCCTCCCCGAACCCGTACCCTAACACTAACGCTAAGCCTAACCCTAACCCTAGGCTACCCTTGAATGCTTCTGCCTCCAATAGATTTCCTAAGCACTAGTGTTTTAAGGAACAGCTTTAAAAGAGAATCCTAATGTGATTTCTTTATAATGGGTGTGTTTCTTATCTTATCCTAGTGTCTAAACTCTTCTCCATGGCTGGACCCCCAAATAATATTCCTTTACGTGATAAGTTGTATCTAGAGAGTGGGATAGGTTTAATATCTACCCTAACCCTAACGCGTACCCTAACCCAATCCCTAACACATACCCTAATCCTAATCCGTAACCTACACCGAGCCCTAACCCTAACACTAACCCTAACCCTCACCCTAACCCATACCCTACGCCGTACCCGAACCCGTCCCCGAACCCGTACCCTAAGCCGTACCCTAACCCTAACCCAAAGCCTAACCCTAACCCTAGGCTACCCTTGACTGCTTCTGCCTCCAATAGATTTCCTAAGCACTAGTGTTTTAAGGAACAGCTTAAAAAGAGAATACTAATGTCATTTCTTTATAATGGGTGTGTTCCGTATATTATCCTAGTGTCTAAACTCTTCTCCATGGCTGGACCCCCAAATAATATTCTTTTACGTTCTAAGGGGTATCTAGGGAGTGGGATAGGTTTAATAACTACCCTAACCCTAAAGCGTACCCTAACCTAAACCCTAACACGTAACCTAATACTAACCCGTACCCTAAACCGAGCCCTAACCCTAACAGTAACCCTAACCCTCACCCATACCCTACTCCGTACCGTAACCTCTCCCCGAACCCATACCCTAAGCCGTACCCTAAGCCTAACCCTAAGCCTAACCCTATCCCCAGGCTACCCTTGACTGCTTCTGCCTCCAATAGATTTCCTAAGCACTAGTGTTTTAAGGAACAGCTTAAAAAGAGAATCCTAATGTGATTTCTTTATAATGGGTGTGTTCCTTATCTTATCCTAGTGTCTAAACTCTTTTCCATGGCTCGACCCCCAAACAATATTCCTTTACGTGCTAAGGGTTATCTAGAGAGTGGGATAGGTTTAATAACTACCCTAACCTTAACGCGTACCCTAACCCTAACCCCTACCCTAACCCTAACATGTACCCTAATCCTAACCCGTAACCTAAACTGAGCCCTAACCCTAACACTAACCCTAACACTAACGCTAACCGATACCCTACGCCGTACCCGAACCCCTCCCCAATCCCGTACCCTAAGCCTAACCCTAACCCTAGGCTACCCTTGACTGCTTCTGCCTCCAATAGATTTCCTAAGCACTAGTGTTTTAAGGAACAGCTTAAAAAGAGAATCCTAATGTGATTTCTTTATAATGGGTGTGTCCCTTATCTTATCCTAGTGTCTAAGCTCTTCTGCATGGCTGGACCCTCAAATAATATTCCTTTACGTGCTAAGGGGTATCTAGAGACTGGGATAGGTTTAATAACTACCCAACCCTAACGCGTACCCTAACCCTAACACCTACCCTAACACTAACACGTACCCTAATCCTAACCTGTACCCTAATCCGAGCCCTAACCCTAACACTAACCCTAACCCTAACCCTAACCCATACCCTCCGCCGTACCCGACCCCTCACCGAACCCGTACCCTGAGCCGTACCCTAAGCCTAACCGTAAGCCTAACCCTAACCCTAGGCTACCCTTGAATGCTTTTGCCTCCAATAGATTTCCTAAACACTAGTGTTTTAAGGAACAGCTTAAAAAGAGAATCCTAATGTGATTTCTTTATAATGGGTGTGTTCCTTATCTTATTCTAGTGTCTAAACTCTTCTCCATGGCTGGACCCCCAAATAATATTCCTTTACGTGTTAAGGGTTATCTAGAGAGTGGGATAGGTTTAATAACTACCCTACCCCTAACGCGTACCCTAACCCTAACCCCTACCCTAACCCTAACACGTACCCTAATCCTAACCCGTACCCTAAACCGAGCCCTAACCCTAACACTAAGCCTAACCCTAACCCTAACCCATACCCTACACCATACACGAACCCGTCCCCGAACCCATACACTAAGCCGTACCCTAAGCCTAACCCTCAGCCTAACCCTAACCCTAGGCTACCCTTGACTGCTTCTGCCTCCAATAGATTTCCTAAGCACTAGTGTTTTAAGGAACAGCTTAAAAAGAGAATCCTAATGTGATTTCTTTATAATGGGTGTGTCCCTTATCTTATCCTAGTGTCTAAGCTCTTCTCCATGGCTGGACCCTCAAATAATATTCCTTTACGTGCTAAGGGGTACCTAGAGACTGGGATAGGTTTAATAACTACCCTAAACCTAACGCGTACCGTAACCCTAACTCCTACCCTAACCCTAACACGTACCCTAATCCTAACACGTACCCTAAACCGAGCCCTAACCCTAACACTAACCCTAACCCTAACCCCAAACCATACCCTACGCCGTACCCGAACCCCTCACCGAACCCGTACCCTAAGCCTAACCGTAAGCCTAACCCTAACCCTAGGCTACCCTTGAGTGCTTCTGCCTCCAATAGATTTCCTAAGCACTAGTGTTTTAAGGAACAGATTAAAAAGAGAATCCTAATGTGATTTCTTTATAATGGGTGTGTTCCTTATCTTATCCTAGTGTCTAAACTCTTCTCCATGGCTGGACCCCCAAATAATATTCCTTTACGTGTTAAGGGGTATATAGAGAGTGGGATAGGTTTAATAACTACCCTACCCTAACGCGTACCCTAACCCTAAACCCTACCCTAACCCTAACACATACCCTAATCCTAACACGTACCCTAAACCGAGCCCTAACCCTAACACTAACCCTAACCCTAACCCCAAACCATACCCTACGCCGTACCCGAACCCCTCACCGAACCCATACCCTAAGCCTAACCGTAAGCCTAACCCTAACCCTAGGCTACCCTTGAGTGCTTCTGCCTCCAATAGATTTCCTAAGCACTAGTGTTTTAAGGAACAGATTAAAAAGAGAATCCTAATGTGATTTCTTTATAATGGGTGTGTTCCTTATCTTATCCTAGTGTCTAAGCTCTTCTCCATGGCTGGACCCTCAAATAATATTCCTTTACGTGCTAAGGGGTATCTAGAGACTGGGATAGGTTTAATAACTACCCTAACCCTAACGCGTACCCTAACCCTAACTTCTACCCTAACCCTAACACGTACCCTAATCCTAACACGTAACCTAAACCGAGCCCTAACCCTAACACTAACCCTAACCCTAACCCTAACCCATACCCTACACCATACACGAACCCGTCCCCGAACCCATACCCTAAGCCGTCCCTAAGCCTAACCCTCAGCCTAACCCTAACCCTAGGCTACCCTTGACTGCTTCTGCCTCCAATAGATTTCCTAAGCACTAGTGTTATAAGGAACAGCTTAAAAAGAGAATCCTAATGTGATTCCTTTATAATGGGTGTGTTCCTTATGTTATCCTAGTGTCTAAACTCTTCTCCATGGCTGGACACCCAAATAATATTCCTTTACGTGCTAAGGGGTATCTAGAGAGTGGGATAGGTTTAATAACTACCCAAACCCTAAGGAGTACCCTAACCCTAACCCCTACCATAACCCTAACACGTACCCTAATCCTAACCCGTACACTAAACCGAGCCCTAACGCTAACACTAACCCTAACCCTAACCCTAACCCATACCCTACGCAGTACCCGAACCCCTCCCCGAACCCGTACCCTAACACTAACGCTAAGCCTAACCCTAACCCTAGGCTACCCTTGAATGCTTCTGCCTCCAATAGATTTCCTAAGCACTAGTGTTTTAAGGAACAGCTTTAAAAGAGAATCCTAATGTGATTTCTTTATAATGGGTGTGTTTCTTATCTTATCCTAGTGTCTAAACTCTTCTCCATGGCTGGACCCCCAAATAATATTCCTTTACGTGATAAGTTGTATCTAGAGAGTGGGATAGGTTTAATATCTACCCTAACCCTAACACGTACCCTAACCCAATCCCTAACACATACCCTAATCCTAATCCGTAACCTAAACCGAGCCCTAACCCTAACACTAACCCTAACCCTCACCCTAACCCATACCCTACGCCGTACCCGAACCCGTCCCCGAACCCGTACCCTAAGCCGTACCCTAACCCTAACCCAAAGCCTAACCCTAACCCTAGGCTACCCTTGACTGCTTCTGCCTCCAATAGATTTCCTAAGCACTAGTGTTTTAAGGAACAGCTTAAAAAGAGAATACTAATGTCATTTCTTTATAATGGGTGTGTTCTGTATATTATCCTAGTGTCTAAACTCTTCTCCATGGCTGGACCCCCAAATAATATTCTTTTACGTTCTAAGGGGTATCTAGGGAGTGGGATAGGTTTAATAACTACCCTAACCCTAAAGCGTACCCTAACCTAAACCCTAACACGTAACCTAATACTAACCCGTACCCTAAACCGAGCCCTAACCCTAACAGTAACCCTAACCCTCACCCATACCCTACTCCGTACCGTAACCTCTCCCCGAACCCATACCCTAAGCCGTACCCTAAGCCTAACCCTAAGCCTAACCCTATCCCCAGGCTACCCTTGACTGCTTCTGCCTCCAATAGATTTCCTAAGCACTAGTGTTTTAAGGAACAGCTTAAAAAGAGAATCCTAATGTGATTTCTTTATAATGGGTGTGTTCCTTATCTTATCCTAGTGTCTAAACTCTTTTCCATGGCTCGACCCCCAAACAATATTCCTTTACGTGCTAAGGGTTATCTAGAGAGTGGGATAGGTTTAATAACTACCCTAACCTTAACGCGTACCCTAACCCTAACCCCTACCCTAACCCTAACATGTACCCTAATCCTAACCCGTAACCTAAACTGAGCCCTAACCCTAACACTAACCCTAACACTAACGCTAACCGATACCCTACGCCGTACCCGAACCCCTCCCCAATCCCGTACCCTAAGCCTAACCCTAACCCTAGGCTACCCTTGACTGCTTCTGCCTCCAATAGATTTCCTAAGCACTAGTGTTTTAAGGAACAGCTTAAAAAGAGAATCCTAATGTGATTTCTTTATAATGGGTGTGTTCCTTATCTTATCCTAGTGTCTAAGCTCTTCTCCATGGCTGGACTGACAAATAATATTCCTTTACGAGCTAAGGGATGTCTAGAGAGTGGGATAGGTTTAATAACTACCCTAACCCTAACACGTAATTTAACCCTAACCCCTACCTTAACCCTAACACGTACCCTAATCCTAACCCGTACCCTAATCCGAGCCCTAACCCTAACAGTAACCCTAACCCTAAACCTAACCCATACCCCACGCCGTACCCGAACCCCTCCCCGAACCCGTACCCTAAGCCGTACCCTAAGCCTAACCCTAAGCCTAACCCTAACCCTAGGCTACCCTTGACTGCTTCTGCCTGCAATAGATTTCCTAAGCACTAGTGTTTTAAGGAACAGCTTAAAAAGAGAATCCTAATGTGATTTCTTTATAATGGGTGTGTTCCTTATCTTATCCTAGTGTCTAAGCTCTTCTCCATGGCTGGACCCTCAAATAATATTCCTTTACGTGCTAAGGGGTATCTAGAGACTGGGATAGGTTTAATAACTACCGTAACCCTAACGCGTACACTAACCCTAACTCCTACCTTAACCCTAACACGTACCCTAATCCTAACACGTACCCTAAACCGAGCCCTAACCCTAACACTAAACCTAACCCTAACCCTAACCCATACCCTACGCCGTACCCGAACCCCTCACCGAACCCGTACCCTAAGCCGTACCCTAAGCCTAACCGTAAGCCTAACCCTAACCCTAGGCTTCCCTTGAATGCTTTTGCCTCCAATAGATTTCCTAAACACTAGTGTTTTAAGGAACAGCTTAAAAAGAAAATCCTAATGTGATTTCTTTATAATGGGTGTGTTCCTTATCTTATCCTAGTGTCTAAACTCTTCTCCATGGCTGGACCCCCAAATAATATTCCTTTACGTGTTAAGGGGTATCTAGAGAGTGGGATAGGTTTAATAACTACCCTACCCCTAACGCGTACCCTAACCCTAACCCCTACCCTAACCCTAACACGTACCCTAATCCTAACCCGTACCCTAAACCGAGCCCTATCCCTAACCCTAAACCTAACCCATACCCTACACCATACACGAACCCGTCCCCGAACCCATAGCCTAAGCCGTACCCTAAGCCTAACCCTCAGCCTAACACTAACCCTAGGCTACCCTTGACTGCTTCTGCCTCCAATAGATTTCCTAAGCACTAGTGTTTTAAGGAACAGATTAAAAAGAGAATCCTAATGTGATTTCTTTATAATGGGTGTGTTCCTTATCTTATCCTAGTGTCTAACCTCTTCTCCATGGCTGGACCCTCAAATAATATTCCTTTACGTGCTAAGGGGTATCTAGAGACTGGGATAGGTTTAATAACTACCCAACCCTAACGTGTACCCTAACCCTAACCCCTACCCTAACACTAACACCTACCCTAAACCTAACCCGTACCCTAAACCGAGCCCTAACCCTAACACTAACCCTAACCCTAACCCTAACCCATACCGTACACCATACACGAACCCGTCCCCGAAACCATACCCTAAGCCGTACCCTAAGCCTAACCCTCAGCCTAACCCTAACCCTAGGCTACCCTTGACTGCTTCTGCCTCCAATAGATTTCCTAAGCACTAGTGTTTTAAGGAACAGCTTAAAAAGAGAATCCTAATGTGATTTCTTTATAATGGGTGTGTTCCTTATCTTATCCTAGTGTCTAAGCTCTTCTCCATGGCTGGACCCTCAAATAATATTCCTTTACGTGCTAAGGGGTATCTAGAGACTGGGATAGGTTTAATAACTACCCAACCCTAGCGTGTACCCTAACCCTAACACCTACCCTAACACTAAAACGTACCCTAATCCTACCCCGTACCCTAAACCGAGCCCTAAACCTAACACTAACCCTAACCCTAACCCTAACCAATACCCTACGCCGTACCCGAACCCCTCACCGGACCCGTACCCTAAGCCGTACCCTAAGCCTAACCGTAAGCCTAACCCTAACCCTAGGCTACCCTTGAATGCTTTTGCCTCCAATAGATTTCCTAAACACTAGTGTTTTAAGGAACAGCTTAAAAAGAGAATCCTAATGTGATTTCTTTATAATGGGTGTGTTCCTTATCTTATTCTAGTGTCTAAACTCTTCTCCATTGCTGGACCCCAAATAATATTCCTTTACGTGCTAAGGGGTATCTAGAGAGTGGGATAGGTTTAATAACTACCCTAACCCTAACACGTACCCTAACCCTAACCCCTACCCTAACCCTAACACGTACCCTAATCCTAACCCGTACCCTAAACCGAGCCCTAACCCTAACACTAACCCTAACCCTAACCCTAACCCATACCCTACACCATACACGAACCTGTCCCCGAACCCATACACTAAGCCGTACCCTAAGCCTAACCCACAGCCTAACCCTAACCCTAGGCTACCCTTGACTGCTTCTGCCTCCAATAGATTTTCTAAGCACTAGTGTTTTAAGGAACAGCTTAAAAAGAGAATCCTAATGTGATTTCTTTATAATGGGTGTTTTCCTTATCTTATCCTAGTGTCTAAGCTCTTCTCCATGGCTGGACCCTCAAATAATATTCCTTTACGTTCTAAGGGGTACCTAGAGACTGGGATAGGTTTAATAACTACCCTAACCCTAACGCGTACCCTAACCCTAACTCCTAACCTAACCCTAACACGTACCCTAATCCTAAACCGTACCCTAAACCGAGCCCTAACCCTAACACTAACCCTATCCCTAACCCTAACCCATACCCTACACCATACACGAACCTGTCCCCGAACCCATACCCTAAGCCGTACCCTAAGCCTAACCCTCAGCCTAACCCTAACCCTAGGCTACCCTTGACTGCTTCTGCCTCCAATAGATTTCCTAAGCACTAGTGTTTTAAGGAACAGCTTAAAAAGAGAATCCTAATGTGATTTCTTTATAATGGGTGTGTTCCTTATCTTATCCTAGTGTCTAAGCTGTTCTGCATGGCTGGACCCTCAAATAATATTCCTTTACGTGCTAAGGGGTATCTAGAGACTGGGATAGGTTTAATAACTACCCAACCCTAACGCGTACCCTAACCCTAACACCTACCCTAACACTAACACGTACCCTAATCCTAACCTGTACCCTAATCCGAGCCCTAACCCTAACACTAACCCTAACCCTAACCCTAACCCATACCCTCCGCCGTACCCGACCCCTCACCGAACCCGTACCCTGAGCCGTACCCTAAGCCTAACCGTAAGCCTAACCCTAACCCTAGGCTACCCTTGAATGCTTTTGCCTCCAATAGATTTCCTAAACACTAGTGTTTTAAGGAACAGCTTAAAAAGAGAATCCTAATGTGATTTCTTTATAATGGGTGTGTTCCTTATCTTATTCTAGTGTCTAAACTCTTCTCCATGGCTGGACCCCCAAATAATATTCCTTTACGTGTTAAGGGTTATCTAGAGAGTGGGATAGGTTTAATAACTACCCTACCCCTAACGCGTACCCTAACCCTAACCCCTACCCTAACCCTAACACGTACCCTAATCCTAACCCGTACCCTAAACCGAGCCCTAACCCTAACACTAAGCCTAACCCTAACCCTAACCCATACCCTACACCATACACGAACCCGTCCCCGAACCCATACACTAAGCCGTACCCTAAGCCTAACCCTCAGCCTAACCCTAACCCTAGGCTACCCTTGACTGCTTCTGCCTCCAATAGATTTCCTAAGCACTAGTGTTTTAAGGAACAGCTTAAAAAGAGAATCCTAATGTGATTTCTTTATAATGGGTGTGTCCCTTATCTTATCCTAGTGTCTAAGCTCTTCTCCATGGCTGGACCCTCAAATAATATTCCTTTACGTGCTAAGGGGTACCTAGAGACTGGGATAGGTTTAATAACTACCCTAAACCTAACGCGTACCGTAACCCTAACTCCTACCCTAACCCTAACACGTACCCTAATCCTAACACGTACCCTAAACCGAGCCCTAACCCTAACACTAACCCTAACCCTAACCCCAAACCATACCCTACGCCGTACCCGAACCCCTCACCGAACCCGTACCCTAAGCCTAACCGTAAGCCTAACCCTAACCCTAGGCTACCCTTGAGTGCTTCTGCCTCCAATAGATTTCCTAAGCACTAGTGTTTTAAGGAACAGATTAAAAAGAGAATCCTAATGTGATTTCTTTATAATGGGTGTGTTCCTTATCTTATCCTAGTGTCTAAACTCTTCTCCATGGCTGGACCCCCAAATAATATTCCTTTACGTGTTAAGGGGTATATAGAGAGTGGGATAGGTTTAATAACTACCCTACCCTAACACGTACCCTAACCCTAAACCCTACCCTAACCCTAACACATACCCTAATCCTAACACGTACCCTAAACCGAGCCCTAACCCTAACACTAACCCTAACCCTAACCCCAAACCATACCCTACGCCGTACCCGAACCCCTCACCGAACCCATACCCTAAGCCTAACCGTAAGCCTAACCCTAACCCTAGGCTACCCTTGAGTGCTTCTGCCTCCAATAGATTTCCTAAGCACTAGTGTTTTAAGGAACAGATTAAAAAGAGAATCCTAATGTGATTTCTTTATAATGGGTGTGTTCCTTATCTTATCCTAGTGTCTAAGCTCTTCTCCATGGCTGGACCCTCAAATAATATTCCTTTACGTGCTAAGGGGTATCTAGAGACTGGGATAGGTTTAATAACTACCCTAACCCTAACGCGTACCCTAACCCTAACTTCTACCCTAACCCTAACACGTACCCTAATCCTAACACGTAACCTAAACCGAGCCCTAACCCTAACACTAACCCTAACCCTAAACCTAACCCATACCCTACACCATACACGAACCCGTCCCCGAACCCATACCCTAAGCCGTCCCTAAGCCTAACCCTCAGCCTAACCCTAACCCTAGGCTACCCTTGACTGCTTCTGCCTCCAATAGATTTCCTAAGCACTAGTGTTATAAGGAACAGCTTAAAAAGAGAATCCTAATGTGATTTCTTTATAATGGGTGTGTTCCTTATGTTATCCTAGTGTCTAAACTCTTCTCCATGGCTGGACACCCAAATAATATTCCTTTACGTGCTAAGGGGTATCTAGAGAGTGGGATAGGTTTAATAACTACCCAAACCCTAAGGAGTACCCTAACCCTAACCCCTACCATAACCCTAACACGTACCCTAATCCTAACCCGTACACTAAACCGAGCCCTAACGCTAACACTAACCCTAACCCTAACCCTAACCCATACCCTACGCAGTACCCGAACCCCTCCCCGAACCCGTACCCTAACACTAACGCTAAGCCTAACCCTAACCCTAGGCTACCCTTGAATGCTTCTGCCTCCAATAGATTTCCTAAGCACTAGTGTTTTAAGGAACAGCTTTAAAAGAGAATCCTAATGTGATTTCTTTATAATGGGTGTGTTTCTTATCTTATCCTAGTGTCTAAACTCTTCTCCATGGCTGGACCCCCAAATAATATTCCTTTACGTGATAAGTTGTATCTAGAGAGTGGGATAGGTTTAATATCTACCCTAACCCTAACGCGTACCCTAACCCAATCCCTAACACATACCCTAATCCTAATCCGTAACCTAAACCGAGCCCTAACCCTAACACTAACCCTAACCCTCACCCTAAACCATACCCTACGCCGTACCCGAACCCGTCCCCGAACCCGTACCCTAAGCCGTACCCTAACCCTAACCCAAAGCCTAACCCTAACCCTAGGCTACCCTTGACTGCTTCTGCCTCCAATAGATTTCCTAAGCACTAGTGTTTTAAGGAACAGCTTAAAAAGAGAATACTAATGTCATTTCTTTATAATGGGTGTGTTCCGTATATTATCCTAGTGTCTAAACTCTTCTCCATGGCTGGACCCCCAAATAATATTCTTTTACGTTCTAAGGGGTATCTAGGGAGTGGGATAGGTTTAATAACTACCCTAACCCTAAAGCGTACCCTAACCTAAACCCTAACACGTAACCTAATACTAACCCGTACCCTAAACCGAGCCCTAACCCTAACAGTAACCCTAACCCTCACCCATACCCTACTCCGTACCGTAACCTCTCCCCGAACCCATACCCTAAGCCGTACCCTAAGCCTAACCCTAAGCCTAACCCTATCCCCAGGCTACCCTTGACTGCTTCTGCCTCCAATAGATTTCCTAAGCACTAGTGTTTTAAGGAACAGCTTAAAAAGAGAATCCTAATGTGATTTCTTTATAATGGGTGTGTTCCTTATCTTATCCTAGTGTCTAAACTCTTTTCCATGGCTCGACCCCCAAACAATATTCCTTTACGTGCTAAGGGTTATCTAGAGAGTGGGATAGGTTTAATAACTACCCTAACCTTAACGCGTACCCTAACCCTAACCCCTACCCTAACCCTAACATGTACCCTAATCCTAACCCGTAACCTAAACTGAGCCCTAACCCTAACACTAACCCTAACACTAACGCTAACCGATACCCTACGCCGTACCCGAACCCCTCCCCAATCCCGTACCCTAAGCCTAACCCTAACCCTAGGCTACCCTTGACTGCTTCTGCCTCCAATAGATTTCCTAAGCACTAGTGTTTTAAGGAACAGCTTAAAAAGAGAATCCTAATGTGATTTCTTTATAATGGGTGTGTTCCTTATCTTATCCTAGTGTCTAAGCTCTTCTCCATGGCTGGACTGACAAATAATATTCCTTTACGAGCTAAGGGATGTCTAGAGAGTGGGATAGGTTTAATAACTACCCTAACCCTAACACGTAATTTAACCCTAACCCCTACCTTAACCCTAACACGTACCCTAATCCTAACCCGTACCCTAATCCGAGCCCTAACCCTAACAGTAACCCTAACCCTAAACCTAACCCATACCCCACGCCGTACCCGAACCCCTCCCCGAACCCGTACCCTAAGCCGTACCCTAAGCCTAACCCTAAGCCTAACCCTAACCCTAGGCTACCCTTGACTGCTTCTGCCTGCAATAGATTTCCTAAGCACTAGTGTTTTAAGGAACAGCTTAAAAAGAGAATCCTAATGTGATTTCTTTATAATGGGTGTGTTCCTTATCTTATCCTAGTGTCTAAGCTCTTCTCCATGGCTGGACCCTCAAATAATATTCCTTTACGTGCTAAGGGGTATCTAGAGACTGGGATAGGTTTAATAACTACCGTAACCCTAACGCGTACACTAACCCTAACTCCTACCTTAACCCTAACACGTACCCTAATCCTAACACGTACCCTAAACCGAGCCCTAACCCTAACACTAAACCTAACCCTAACCCTAACCCATACCCTACGCCGTACCCGAACCCCTCACCGAACCCGTACCCTAAGCCGTACCCTAAGCCTAACCGTAAGCCTAACCCTAACCCTAGGCTTCCCTTGAATGCTTTTGCCTCCAATAGATTTCCTAAACACTAGTGTTTTAAGGAACAGCTTAAAAAGAAAATCCTAATGTGATTTCTTTATAATGGGTGTGTTCCTTATCTTATCCTAGTGTCTAAACTCTTCTCCATGGCTGGACCCCCAAATAATATTCCTTTACGTGTTAAGGGGTATCTAGAGAGTGGGATAGGTTTAATAACTACCCTACCCCTAACGCGTACCCTAACCCTAACCCCTACCCTAACCCTAACACGTACCCTAATCCTAACCCGTACCCTAAACCGAGCCCTATCCCTAACCCTAAACCTAACCCATACCCTACACCATACACGAACCCGTCCCCGAACCCATAGCCTAAGCCGTACCCTAAGCCTAACCCTCAGCCTAACCCTAACCCTAGGCTACCCTTGACTGCTTCTGCCTCCAATAGATTTCCTAAGCACTAGTGTTTTAAGGAACAGATTAAAAAGAGAATCCTAATGTGATTTCTTTATAATGGGTGTGTTCCTTATCTTATCCTAGTGTCTAACCTCTTCTCCATGGCTGGACCCTCAAATAATATTCCTTTACGTGCTAAGGGGTATCTAGAGACTGGGATAGGTTTAATAACTACCCAACCCTAACGTGTACCCTAACCCTAACCCCTACCCTAACACTAACACCTACCCTAAACCTAACCCGTACCCTAAACCGAGCCCTAACCCTAACACTAACCCTAACCCTAACCCTAACCCATACCGTACACCATACACGAACCCGTCCCCGAAACCATACCCTAAGCCGTACCCTAAGCCTAACCCTCAGCCTAACCCTAACCCTAGGCTACCCTTGACTGCTTCTGCCTCCAATAGATTTCCTAAGCACTAGTGTTTTAAGGAACAGCTTAAAAAGAGAATCCTAATGTGATTTCTTTATAATGGGTGTGTTCCTTATCTTATCCTAGTGTCTAAGCTC
Organism: Balaenoptera physalus; assembly: GCF_965194825.1. NCBI lineage: Eukaryota > Metazoa > Chordata > Mammalia > Artiodactyla > Balaenopteridae > Balaenoptera > Balaenoptera physalus. The sequence goes on from NW_028126383.1 coordinate 365,169, forward strand.
TTCTCCATGGCTGGACCCTCAAATAATATTCCTTTACGTGCTAAGGGGTATCTAGAGACTGGGATAGGTTTAATAACTACCCAACCCTAGCGTGTACCCTAACCCTAACACCTACCCTAACACTAACACGTACCCTAATCCTACCCCGTACCCTAAACCGAGCCCTAAACCTAACACTAACCCTAACCCTAACCCTAACCAATACCCTACGCCGTACCCGAACCCCTCACCGGACCCGTACCCTAAGCCGTACCCTAAGCCTAACCGTAAGCCTAACCCTAACCCTAGGCTACCCTTGAATGCTTTTGCCTCCAATAGGTTTCCTAAACACTAGTGTTTTAAGGAACAGCTTAAAAAGAGAATCCTAATGTGATTTCTTTATAATGGGTGTGTTCCTTATCTTATTCTAGTGTCTAAACTCTTCTCCATTGCTGGACCCCAAATAATATTCCTTTACGTGCTAAGGGGTATCTAGAGACTGGGATAGGTTTAATAACTACCCTAACCCTAACACGTACCCTAACCCTAACCCCTACCCTAACCCTAACACGTACCCTAATCCTAACCCGTACCCTAAACCGAGCCCTAACCCTAACACTAACCCTAACCCTAACCCTAACCCATACCCTACACCATACACGAACCTGTCCCCGAACCCATACACTAAGCCGTACCCTAAGCCTAACCCACAGCCTAACCCTAACCCTAGGCTACCCTTGACTGCTTCTGCCTCCAATAGATTTTCTAAGCACTAGTGTTTTAAGGAACAGCTTAAAAAGAGAATCCTAATGTGATTTCTTTATAATGGGTGTTTTCCTTATCTTATCCTAGTGTCTAAGCTCTTCTCCATGGCTGGACCCTCAAATAATATTCCTTTACGTGCTAAGGGGTACCTAGAGACTGGGATAGGTTTAATAACTACCCTAACCCTAACGCGTACCCTAACCCTAACTCCTAACCTAACCCTAACACGTACCCTAATCCTAAACCGTACCCTAAACCGAGCCCTAACCCTAACACTAACCCTATCCCTAACCCTAACCCATACCCTACACCATACACGAACCTGTCCCCGAACCCATACCCTAAGCCGTACCCTAAGCCTAACTCTCAGCCTAACCCTAACCCTAGGCTACCCTTGACTGCTTCTAACTCCAATAGATTTCCTAAGCACTAGTGTTTTAAGGAACAGATTAAAAAGAGAATCCTAATGTGATTTCTTTATAATGGGTGTGTTCCTTATCTTATCCTAGTGTCTAAGCTCTTCTCCATGGCTGGACCCTCAAATAATATTCCTTTACGTGCTAAGGGGTATCTAGAGACTGGGATAGGTTTAATAACTACCCAACCCTAACGTGTACCCTAACCCTAACCCCTACCCTAACACTAACACGTACCCTAATCCTAACCCGTACCCTAAACCGAGCCCTAACCCTAACACTAACCCTATCCCTAACCCTAACCCATACCCTACACCATACACGAACCCGTCCCCGAACCCATAACCTAAGCCATACACTAAGCCTAACCCTCAGCCTAACCCTAACCCTAGGCTACCCTTGACTGCTTCTGCCTCCAATAGATTTCCTAAGCACTAGTGTTTTAAGGAACAGCTTAAAAAGAGAATCCTAATGTGATTTCTTTATAATGGGTGTTTTCCTTATCTTATCCTAGTGTCTAAGCTCTTCTCCATGGCTGGACCCTCAAATAATATTCCTTTACGTGCTAAGGGGTATCTAGAGACTGGGATAGGTTTAATAACTACCCAACCCTAACGCGTACCCTAACCCTAACACCTACCCTAACACTAACACGTACCCTAATCCTAACCTGTACCCTAATCCGAGCCCTAAACCTAACACTAACCCTAACCCTAACCCTAACCCATACCCTCCGCCGTACCCGACCCCTCACCGAACCCGTACCCTAAGCCGTACCCTAAGCCTAACCGTAAGCCTAACCCTAACCCTAGGCTACCCTTGAATGCTTTTGCCTCCAATAGTTTTCCTAAACACTACTGTTTTAAGGAACAGCTTAAAAAGAGAACCCTAATGTGATTTCTTTATAATGGGTGTGTTCCTTATTTTATCCTAGTGTCTAAACTCTTCTCCATGGCTGGACCCCCAAATAATATTCCTTTACGTGTTAAGGGGTATCTAGAGAGTGGGATAGGTTTAATAACTACCCTACACCTAATGCATACCCTAACCATAACCCCTACCCTAACCCTAACACGTACCCTAATCCTAACCCGTACCCTAAACCGAGCCCTAACCCTAACACTAAGCCTAACCCTAACCCTAACCCATACCCTACACCATACACGAACCCTTCCCCGAACCCATACACTAAGCCGTACCCTAAGCCTAACCCTCAGCCTAACCCTAACCATAGGCTACCCTTGACTGCTTCTGCCTTCAATAGATTTCCTAAGCAGTAGTGTTTTAAGGAACAGCTTAAAAAGAGAATCCTAATGTGATTTCTTTATAATGGGTGTGTTCCTTATCTTATCCTAGTGTCTAAGCTCTTCTCCATGTCTGGACCCTCAAATAATATTCCTTTACGTGCTAAGGGGTACCTAGAGACTGGGATAGTTTTAATAACTACCCTAACCCTAACGCGGACCCTAACCCTAACTCCTACCCTAACCCTAACACGTACCCTAATCCTAACACGTACCCTAAACCGAGCCCTTACCCTAACACTAACCCTAACCCTAACCCCAAACCATACCCTACGCCGTACCCGAAACCCTCACCGAACCCGTTCCCTAAGCCTAACCGTAAGCCTAACCCTAACCCTAGGCTACCCTTGAGTGCTTCTGCCTCCAATAGATTTCCTAAGCACTAGTGTTTTAAGGAACAGATTAAAAAGAGAATCCTAATGTGATTTCTTTATAATGGGTGTGTTCCTTATCTTATCCTAGTGTCTAAACTCTTCTCCATGGCTGGACCCCCAAATAATATTCCTTTACGTGTTAAGGGGTATATAGAGAGTGGGATAGGTTTAATAACTACCCTACCCCTAACGCGTACCCTAACCCTAACCCCTACCCTAACCCTAACACGTACCCTAATCCTAACACGTACCCTAAACCGAGCCCTAACCCTAACACTAACCCTAACCCTAACCATAACCCATACCCTACACCATACACGAACCCGTCCCCGAACCCATACCCTATGTCGCACCCTAAGCCTATCCCTCAGCCTAACCCTAACCCTAGGCTACCCTTGACTGCTTCTGCCTCCAATAGATTTCCTAAGCACTAGTGTTTTAAGGAACAGCTTAAAAAGAGAATCCTAATGTGATTTCTTTATAATGGGTGTGTTCCTTATCTTATCCTAGTGTCTAAGCTCTTCTCCATGGCTGGACCCTCAAATAATATTCCTTTACGTGCTAAGGGGTATCTAGAGACTGGGATAGGTTTAATAACTACCCAACCCTAACGTGTACCCTAACCCTAACCCCTACACTAACACTAACACGTACCCTAATCCTAATCCGTACCCTAAACCGAGCCCTAACCCTAACACTAACCCTAACCCTAACCCTAACCCATACCCTACACCATAAACGAACCCGTCCCCGAACCCATACCCTAAGCCGTACCCTAAGCCTAACCCTCAGCCTAACCCTAACCCTAGGCTACTCTTGACTGCTTCTGGCTCCAATAAATTTCCTAAGCACTAGTGTTTTAAGGAACAGCTTAAAAAGAGAATCCTAATGTGATTTCTTTATAATGGGTGTTTTCCTTATCTTATCCTAGTGTTTAAGCTCTTCTCCATGGCTGGACCCTCAAATAATATTCCTTTACGTGCTAAGGGGTATCTAGAGACTGGGATAGGTTTAATAACTACCCTAACCCTAACGCGTACCCTAACCCTAACTCCTACCCTAACCCTAACACGTACCCTAATCCTAACACGTAACCTAAACCGAGCCCTAACCCTAACACTAACCCTAACCCTAACCCTAACCCATACCCTACGCCGTACCCGAACCCCTCACCGAACCCGTACCCTAAGCCGTACCCTAAGCCTAACCGTAAGCCTAACCCTAACCCTAGGCTATCCTTGAATGCTTTTGCCTCCAATAGATTTCCTAAACACTAGTGTTTTAAGGAACAGCTTAAAAAGAGAATCCTAAAGTGATTTCTTTAAAATGGGTGTGTTCCTTATCTTATCCTAGTGTCTAAACTCTTCTCCATGGCTGGACCCCCAAATAATATTCCTTTACGTGTTAAGGGGTATCTAGAGAGTGGGATAGGTTTAATAACTACCCTACCCCTAACGCGTACCCTAACCCTAACCCCTACCCTAACCCTAACACGTACCCTAATCCTAACCCGTACCCTAAACCGAGCCCTAACCCTAACACTAACCCTAACCCTAACCCTAACCCATACGCTACACCATACACGAACCCGTCCCCGAACCCATACCCTAAGCCGTACCCTAAGCCTAACCCTCAGCCTAACCCTAACCCTAGGCTACCCTTGACTGCTTCTGCCTCCAATAGATTTCCTAAGCACTAGTGTTTTAAGGAACAGCTTAAAAAGAGAATCCTAATGTGATTTCTTTATAATGGGTGTGTTCCTTATCTTATCCTAGTGTCTAAGCTCTTCTCCATGGCTGGACCCTCAAATAATATTCCTTTACGTGCTAAGGGGTATCTAGAGACTGGGATAGGTTTAATAACTACCCTAAACCTAACGCGTAACCTAACCCTAACTCCTACCCTAACCCTAAAACATATCCTAATCTTAACACGTACCCTAAACCGAGCCCTAACCCTAACACTAACCCTAACCCTAACCCATACCCTAAGCCGTACCCGAACCCCTCCTCGAACCCGTACCCTAAGCCAAACCCTAACACTAACCCTAAGCCTAACCCTAACCCTAGGCTACCCTTGACTGCTTCTGCCTCCAATAGATTTCCTAAGCACTAGTGTTTTAAGGAACAGCTTAAAAAGGGAATCCTAATGTGATTTCTTTATAATGGGTGTGTTCCTTATCTTATCCTAGTGTCTAAGCTCTTCTCCATGGCTGGACCCTCAAATAATATTCCTTTACGTGCTAAGGGGTATCTAGAGACTGGGATAGGTTTAATAACTACCCTAACCCTAACGCGTACACTAACCCTAACTCCTACCTTAACCCTAACACGTACCCTAATCCTAACACGTACCCTAAACCGAGCCCTAACCCTAACACTAAACCTAACCCTAACCCTAACCCATACCCTACGCCGTACCCGAACCCCTCACCGAACCCGTACCCTAAGCCGTACCCTAAGCCTAACCGTAAGCCTAACCCTAACCCTAGGCTTCCCTTGAATGCTTTTGCCTCCAATAGATTTCCTAAACACTAGTGTTTTAAGGAACAGCTTAAAAAGAAAATCCTAATGTGATTTCTTTATAATGGGTGTGTTCCTTATCTTATCCTAGTGTCTAAACTCTTCTCCATGTCTGGACCCCCAAATAATATTCCTTTACGTGTTAAGGGGTATCTAGAGAGTGGGATAGGTTTAATAACTACCCTACCCCTAACGCGTACCCTAACCCTAACCCCTACCCTAACCCTAACACGTACCCTAATCCTAACCCGTACCCTAAACCGAGCCCTAACCCTAACCCTAACCCTAACCCATACCCTACACCATACACGAACCCGTCCCCTAACCCATAGCCTAAGCCGTACCCTAAGCCTAACCCTCAGCCTAACCCTAACCCTAGGCTACCCTTGACTGCTTCTGCCTCCAATAGATTTCCTAAGCACTAGTGTTTTAAGGAACAGATTAAAAAGAGAATCCTAATGTGATTTCTTTATAATGGGTGTGTTCCTTATCTTATCCTAGTGTCTAACCTCTTCTCCATGGCTGGACCCTCAAATAATATTCCTTTACGTGCTAAGGGGTATCTAGAGACTGGGATAGGTTTAATAACTACCCAACCCTAACGTGTACCCTAACCCTAACCCCTACCCTAACACTAACACCTACGCTAAACCTAACCCGTACCCTAAACCGAGCCCTAACACTAACCCTAACCCTAACCCTAACCCTAACCCATACCCTACACCATACACGAACCCGTCCCCGAACCCATACCCTAAGCCGTACCCTAAGCCTAACCCTCAGCCTAACCCTAACCCTAGGCTACCCTTGACTGCTTCTGCCTCCAATAGATTTCCTAAGCACTAGTGTTTTAAGGAACAGCTTAAAAAGAGAATCCTAATGTGATTTCTTTATAATGGGTGTGTTCCTTATCTTATCCTAGTGTCTAAGCTCTTCTCCATGGCTGGACCCTCAAATAATATTCCTTTACGTGCTAAGGGGTATCTAGAGACTGGGATAGGTTTAATAACTACCCAACCCTAACGCGTACCCTAACCCTAACACCTACCCTAACACTAACACGTACCCTAATCCTAACCTGTACCCTAATCCGAGCCCTAACCCTAACACTAACCCTAACCCTAACCCTAACCCATACCCTCCGCCGTACCCGACCCCTCACCGAACCCGTACTCTGAGCCGTACCCTAAGCCTAACCGTAAGCCTAACCCTAACCCTAGGCTACCCTTGAATGCTTTTGCCTCCAATAGATTTCCTAAACACTAGTGTTTTAAGGAACAGCTTAAAAAGAGAATCCTAATGTGATTTCTTTATAATGGGTGTGTTCCTTATCTTATTCTAGTGTCTAAACTCTTCTCCATGGCTGGACCCCCAAATAATATTCCTTTACGTGTTAAGGGTTATCTAGAGAGTGGGATAGGTTTAATAACTACCCTACCCCTAACGCGTACCCTAACCCTAACCCCTACCCTAACCCTAACACGTACCCTAATCCTAACCCGTACCCTAAACCGAGCCCTAACCCTAACACTAAGCCTAACCCTAACCCTAACCCATACCCTACACCATACACGAACCCGTCCCCGAACCCATACACTAAGCCGTACCCTAAGCCTAACCCTCAGCCTAACCCTAACCCTAGGCTACCCTTGACTGCTTCTGCCTCCAATAGATTTCCTAAGCACTAGTGTTTTAAGGAACAGCTTAAAAAGAGAATCCTAATGTGATTTCTTTATAATGGGTGTGTTCCTTATCTTATCCTCTTGTCTAAGCTCTTCTCCATGGCTGGACCCTCAAATAATATTCCTTTACGTGCTAAGGGGTACCTAGAGACTGGGATAGGTTTAATAACTACCCTAAACCTAACGCGTACCGTAACCCTAACTCCTACCCTAACCCTAACACGTACCCTAATCCTAACACGTACCCTAAACCGAGCCCTAACCCTAACACTAACCCTAACCCTAACCCCAAACCATACCCTACGCCGTACCCGAACCCCTCACCGAACCCGTACCCTAAGCCTAACCGTAAGCCTAACCCTAACCCTAGGCTACCCTTGAGTGCTTCTGCCTCCAATAGATTTCCTAAGCACTAGTGTTTTAAGGAACAGATTAAAAACAGAATCCTAATGTGATTTCCTTATAATGGGTGTGTTCCTTATCTTATCCTAGTGTCTAAACTCTTCTCCATGGCTGGACCCCCAAATAATATTCCTTTACGTGTTAAGGGGTATATAGAGAGTGGGATAGGTTTAATAACTACCCTACCCTAACGCGTACCCTAACCCTAAACCCTACCCTAACCCTAACACATACCCTAATCCTAACACGTACCCTAAACCGAGCCCTAACCCTAACACTAACCCTAACCCTAACCATAACCCATACCCTACACCATACACGAACCCGTCCCCGAACCCATACTCTATGTCGTACCCTAAGCCTATCCCTCAGCCTAACCCTAACCCTAGGCTACCCTTGACTGCTTCTGCCTCCAATAGATTTCCTAAGCACTAGTGTTTTAAGGAACAGATTAAAAAGAGAATCCTAATGTGATTTCTTTATAATGGGTGTGTTCCTTATCTTATCCTAGTGTCTAAGCTCTTCTCCATGGCTGGACCCTCAAATAATATTCCTTTACGTGCTAAGGGGTATCTAGAGACTGGGATAGGTTTAATAACTACCCTAACCCTAACGCGTACCCTAACCCTAACTCCTACCGTAACCCTAACACGTACCCTAATCCTAACACGTAACCTAAACCGAGCCCTAACCCTAACACTAACCCTAACCCTAACCCTAACCCATACCGTACACCATACAAGAACCCGTCCCCGAACCCATACCCTAAGCCGTCCCTAAGCCTAACCCTCAGCCTAACCCTAACCCTAGGCTACCCTTGACTGCTTCTGCCTCCAATAGATTTCCTAAGCACTAGTGTTTTAAGGAACAGCTTAAAAAGAGAATCCTAATGTGATTTCTTTATAATGGGTGTTTTCCTTATCTTATCCTAGTGTTTAAGCTCTTCTCCATGGCTGGACCCTCAAATAATATTCCTTTACGTGCTAAGGGGTATCTAGAGACTGGGATAGGTTTAATAACTACCCTAACCCTAACGCGTACCCTAACCCTAACTCCTACCCTAACCCTAACACGTACCCTAATCCTAACACGTACCCTAAACCGAGCCCTAACCCTAACACTAACCCTAACCCTAACCCTAACCCATACCCTACGCCGTACCCGAACCCCTCACCGAACCCGTACCCTAAGCCGTACCCTAAGCCTAACCGTAAGCCTAACCCTAACCCTAGGCTATCCTTGAATGCTTTTGCCTCCAATAGATTTCCTAAACACTAGTGTTTTAAGGAACAGCTTAAAAAGAGAATCCTCAAGTGATTTCTTTAAAATGGGTGTGTTCCTTATCTTATCCTAGTGTCTAAACTCTTCTCCATGGCTGGACCCCCAAATAATATTCCTTTACGTGTTAAGGGGTATCTAGAGAGTGGGATAGGTTTAATAACTACCCTACCCCTAACGCGTACCCTAACCCTAACCCCTACCCTAACCCTAACACGTACCCTAATCCTAACCCGTACCCTAAACCGAGCCCTAACCCTAACACTAACCCTAACCCTAACCCTAACCCATACGCTACACCATACACGAACCCGTCCCCGAACCCATACCCTAAGCCGTACCCTAAGCCTAACCCTCAGCCTAACCCTAACCCTAGGCTACCCTTGACTGCTTCTGCCTCCAATAGATTTCCTAAGCACTAGTGTTTTAAGGAACAGCTTAAAAAGAGAATCCTAATGTGATTTCTTTATAATGGGTGTGTTCCTTATCTTATCCTAGTGTCTAAGCTCTTCTACATGGCTGGACCCTCAAATAATATTCCTTTACGTGCTAAGGGGTATCTAGAGACTGGGATAGGTTTAATAACTACCCTAAACCTAACGCGTAACCTAACCCTAACTCCTACCCTAACCCTAAAACGTATCCTAATCTTAACACGTACCCTAAACCGAGCCCTAACCCTAACACTAACCCTAACCCTAACCCATACCCTAAGCCGTACCCGAACCCCTCCTCGAACCCGTACCCTAAGCCAAACCCTAACACTAACCCTAAGCCTAACCCTAACCCTAGGCTACCCTTGACTGCTTCTGCCTCCAATAGATTTCCTAAGCACTAGTGTTTTAAGGAACAGCTTAAAAAGGGAATCCTAATGTGATTTCTTTATAATGGGTGTGTTCCTTATCTTATCCTAGTGTCTAAGCTCTTCTCCATGGCTGGACCCTCAAATAATATTCCTTTACGTGCTAAGGGGTATCTAGAGACTGGGATAGGTTTAATAACTACCCTAACCCTAACGCGTACACTAACCCTAACTCCTACCTTAACCCGAACACGTACCCTAATCCTAACACGTACCCTAAACCGAGCCCTAACCCTAACACTAAACCTAACCCTAACCCTAACCCATACCCTACGCCGTACCCGAACCCCTCACCGAACCCGTACCCTAAGCCGTACCCTAAGCCTAACCGTAAGCCTAACCCTAACCCTAGGCTTCCCTTGAATGCTTTTGCCTCCAATAGATTTCCTAAACACTAGTGTTTTAAGGAACAGCTTAAAAAGAAAATCCTAATGTGATTTCTTTATAATGGGTGTGTTCCTTATCTTATCCTAGTGTCTAAACTCTTCTCCATGTCTGGACCCCCAAATAATATTCCTTTACGTGTTAAGGGGTATCTAGAGAGTGGGATAGGTTTAATAACTACCCTACCCCTAACGCGTACCCTAACCCTAACCCCTACCCTAACCCTAACACGTACCCTAATCCTAACTCGTACCCTAAACCGAGCCCTAACCCTAACCCTAACCCTAACCCATACCCTACACAATACACGAACCCGTCCCCTAACCCATAGCCTAAGCCATACCCTAAGCCTAACCCTCAGCCTAACCCTAACCCTAGGCTACCCTTGACTGCTTCTGCCTCCAATAGATTTCCTAAGCACTAGTGTTTTAAGGAACAGATTAAAAAGAGAATCCTAATGTGATTTCTTTATAATGGGTGTGTTCCTTATCTTATCCTAGTGTCTAACCTCTTCTCCATGGCTGGACCCTCAAATAATATTCCTTTACGTGCTAAGGGGTATCTAGAGACTGGGATAGGTTTAATAACTACCCAACCCTAACGTGTACCCTAACCCTAACCCCTACCCTAACACTAACACCTACGCTAAACCTAACCCGTACCCTAAACCGAGCCCTAACACTAACCCTATCCCTAACCCTAACCCTAACCCATACCCTACACCATACACGAACCCGTCCCCGAACCCATACCCTAAGCCGTACCCTAAGCCTAACCCTCAGCCTAACCCTAACCCTAGGCTACCCTTGACTGCTTCTGCCTCCAATAGATTTCCTAAGCACTAGTGTTTTAAGGAACAGCTTAAAAAGAGAATCCTAATGTGATTTCTTTATAATGGGTGTGTTCCTTATCTTATCCTAGTGTCTAAGCTCTTCTCCATGGCTGGACCCTCAAATAATATTCCTTTACGTGCTAAGGGGTACCTAGAGACTGGGATAGGTTTAATAACTACCCTAAACCTAACGCGTACCGTAACCCTAACTCCTACCCTAACCCTAACACGTACCCTAATCCTAACACGTACCCTAAACCGAGCCCTAACCCTAACACTAACCCTAACCCTAACCCCAAACCATACCCTACGCCGTACCCGAACCCCTCACCGAACGCGTACCCTAAGCCTAACCGTAAGCCTAACCCTAACCCTAGGCTACCCTTGAGTGCTTCTGCCTCCAATAGATTTCCTAAGCACTAGTGTTTTAAGGAACAGATTAAAAACAGAATCCTAATGTGATTTCTTTATAATGGGTGTGTTCCTTATCTTATCCTAGTGTCTAAACTCTTCTCCATGGCTGGACCCCCAAATAATATTCCTTTACGTGTTAAGGGGTATATAGAGAGTGGGATAGGTTTAATAACTACCCTACCCTAACGCGTACCCTAACCCTAAACCCTACCCTAACCCTAACACATACCCTAATCCTAACACGTACCCTAAACCGAGCCCTAACCCTAACACTAACCCTAACCCTAACCATAACCCATACCCTACACCATACACGAACCCGTCCCCGAACCCATACTCTATGTCGTACCCTAAGCCTATCCCTCAGCCTAACCCTAACCCTAGGCTACCCTTGACTGCTTCTGCCTCCAATAGATTTCCTAAGCACTAGTGTTTTAAGGAACAGATTAAAAAGAGAATCCTAATGTGATTTCTTTATAATGGGTGTGTTCCTTATCTTATCCTAGTGTCTAAGCTCTTCTCCATGGCTGGACCCTCAAATAATATTCCTTTACGTGCTAAGGGGTATCTAGAGACTGGGATAGGTTTAATAACTACCCTAACCCTAACGCGTACCCTAACCCTAACTCCTACCCTAACCCTAACACGTACCCTAATCCTAACACGTAACCTAAACCGAGCCCTAACCCTAACACTAACCCTAACCCTAACCCTAACCCATACCGTACACCATACACGAACCCGTCCCCGAACCCATACCCTAAGCCGTCCCTAAGCCTAACCCTCAGCCTAACCCTAACCCTAGGCTACCCTTGACTGCTTCTGCCTCCAATAGATTTCCTAAGCACTAGTGTTATAAGGAACAGCTTAAAAAGAGAATCCTAATGTGATTTCTTTATAATGGGTGTGTTCCTTATGTTATCCTAGTGTCTAAACTCTTCTCCATGGCTGGACACCCAAATAATATTCCTTTACGTGCTAAGGGGTATCTAGAGAGTGGGATAGGTTTAATAACTACCCAAACCCTAAGGAGTACCCTAACCCTAACCCCTACCATAACCCTAACACGTACCCTAATCCTAACCCGTACACTAAACCGAGCCCTAACGCTAACACTAACCCTAACCCTAACCCTAACCCATACCCTACGCAGTACCCGAACCCCTCCCCGAACCCGTACCCTAACACTAACGCTAAGCCTAACACTAACCCTAGGCTACCCTTGAATGCTTCTGCCTCCAATAGATTTCCTAAGCACTAGTGTTTTAAGGAACAGCTTTAAAAGAGAATCCTAATGTGATTTCTTTATAATGGGTGTATTCCTTATCTTATCCTAGTGTCTAAACTCTTCTCCATGGCTGGACCCCCAAATAATATTCCTTTACGTGCTAAGTTGTATCTAGAGAGTGGGATAGGTTTAATAACTACCCTAACCCTAACGCGTACCCTAACCCAATCCCTAACACATACCCTAATCCTAACCCGTAACCTAAACCGAGCCCTAACCCTAACACTAACCCTAACCCTCACCCTAACCCATACCCTACGCCGTACCCGAACCCGTCCCCGAACCCGTACCCTAAGCCGTACCCTAACCCTAACCCAAAGCCTAACACTAACCCTAGGCTACCCTTGACTGCTTCTGCCTCCAATAGATTTTCTAAGCACTAGTGTTTTAAGGAACAGCTTAAAAAGAGAATACTAATGTCATTTCTTTATAATGGGTGTGTTCCGTATATTATCCTAGTGTCTAAACTCTTCTCCATGGCTGGACCCCCAAATAATATTCTTTTACGTTCTAAGGGGTATCTAGGGAGTGGGATAGGTTTAATAACTACCCTAACCCTAAAGCGTACCCTAACCTAAACCCTAACACGTAACCTAATACTAACCCGTACCCTAAACCGAGCCCTAACCCTAACACTAACCCTAACCCATACCCTAAGCCGTACCCGAACCCCTCCTCGAACCCGTACCCTAAGCCAAACCCTAACACTAACCCTAAGCCTAACCCTAACCCTAGGCTACCCTTGACTGCTTCTGCCTCCAATAGATTTCCTAAGCACTAGTGTTTTAAGGAACAGCTTAAAAAGAGAATCCTACAATGATTTCTTTATAATGGGTGTGTTCCTTATCTTATCCTAGTGTCTACACTCTTCTACATGGCTGGACCCCCAAATAATATTCCTTTACGTGCTAAGGGGTATCTAGAGAGTGGGATAGGTTTAATAACTACCCTAACCCTAACGCGTACCCTAACCCTAACCCCTACCCTAACCCTAACACATACCCTAATCCTAACCTGTACCCTAAACCGAGCCCTAACCCTAACACTAACGCTAAACCTAACCCTAACACATACCCTACGCCGTACACGAAACCCTCCCCGAACCCGTACCCTAAGCCGTACCCTAAGCCTAACCCTAAGCCTAACCCTAACCCTAGGCTACCCTTGACTGCTTCTGCCTCCAATAGGTTTCCTAAGCACTAGTGTTGTAAGGAACAGCTTAAAAAGGGAATCCTAATGTGATTTCTTTATAATGGGTGTGTTCCTTATCTTATCCTAGTGTCTAAGCTCTTCTCCATGGCTGGACCCTCAAATAATATTCCTTTACGTGCTAAGGGGTATCTAGAGCTGGGATAGGTTTAATAACTACCCTAACCCTAACGCGTACACTAACCCTAACTCCTACCTTAACCCTAACACGTACCCTAATCCTAACACGTACCCTAAACCGAGCCCTAACCCTAACACTAAACCTAACCCTAACCCTAACCCATACCCTACGCCGTACCCGAACCCCTCACCGAACCCGTACCCTAAGCCGTACCCTAAGCCTAACCGTAAGCCTAACCCTAACCCTAGGCTTCCCTTGAATGCTTTTGCCTCCAATAGATTTCCTAAACACTAGTGTTTTAAGGAACAGCTTAAAAAGAAAATCCTAATGTGATTTCTTTATAATGGGTGTGTTCCTTATCTTATCCTAGTGTCTAAACTCTTCTCCATGGCTGGACCCCCAAATAATATTCCTTTACGTGTTAAGGGGTATCTAGAGAGTGGGATAGGTTTAATAACTACCCTACCCCTAATGCGTACCCTAACCCTAACCCCTACCCTAACCCTAACACGTACCCTAATCCTAACCCGTACCCTAAACCGAGCCCTAACCCTAACCCTAACCCTAACCCATACCCTACACCATACACGAACCCGTCCCCGAACCCATAGCCTAAGCCGTACCCTAAGCCTAACCCTCAGCCTAACCCTAACCCTAGGCTACCCTTGACTGCTTCTGCCTCCAATAGATTTCCTAGGCACTAGTGTTTTAAGGAACAGATTAAAAAGAGAATCCTAATATGATTTCTTTATAATGGGTGTGTTCCTTATCTTATCCTAGTGTCTAACCTCTTCTCCATGGCTGGACCCCCAAATAATATTCCTTTACGTGCTAAGGGGTATATAGAGAGTGGGATAGGTTTAATAACTACCCTACCCTAACGCGTACCCTAACCCTAAACCCTACCCTAACCCTAACACATACCCTAATCCTAACACGTACCCTAAACCGAGCCCTAACCCTAACACTAACCCTAACCCTAACCATAACCCATACCCTACACCATACACGAACCCGTCCCCGAACCCATACTCTATGTCGTACCCTAAGCCTATCCCTCAGCCTAACCCTAACCCTAGGCTACCCTTGACTGCTTCTGCCTCCAATAGATTTCCTAAGCACTAGTGTTTTAAGGAACAGATTAAAAAGAGAATCCTAATGTGATTTCTTTATAATGGGTGTGTTCCTTATCTTATCCTAGTGTCTAAGCTCTTCTCCATGGCTGGACCCTCAAATAATATTCCTTTACGTGCTAAGGGGTATCTAGAGACTGGGATAGGTTTAATAACTACCCTAACCCTAACGCGTACCCTAACCCTAACTCCTACCCTAACCCTAACACGTACCCTAATCCTAACACGTACCCTAAACCGAGCCCTAACCCTAACACTAACCCTAACCCTAACCCTAACCCATACCCTACGCCGTACCCGAACCCCTCACTGAACCCGTACCCTAAGCCGTACCCTAAGCCTAACCGTAAGCCTAACCCTAACCCTAGGCTACCCTTGAATGCTTTTGCCTCTAATAGATTTCCTAAACACTAGTGTTTTAAGGAACACCTTAAAAAGAGAATCCTAAAGTGATTTCTTTATAATGGGTGTGTTCCTTATCTTATCCTAGTGTCTAAACTCTTCTCCATGGCTGGACCCCCAAATAATATTCCTTTACGTGTTAAGGGGTATCTAGAGAGTGGGATAGGTTTAATAACTACCCTACCCCTAACGCGTACCCTAACCCTAACCCCTACCCTAACCCTAACACGTACCCTAATCCTAACCCGTACCCTAAACTGAGCCCTAACCCTAATACTAACCCTAACCCTAACCCTAACCCATACCCTACACCATACACGAACCCGTCCCCGAACCCATACCCTAAGCCGTCCCTAAGCCTAACCCTCAGCCTAACCCTAACCCTAGGCTACCCTTGACTGCTTCTGCCTCCAATAGATTTCCTAAGCACTAGTGTTATAAGGAACAGCTTAAAAAGAGAATCCTAATGTGATTTCTTTATAATGGGTGTGTTCCTTATGTTATCCTAGTGTCTAAACTCTTCTCCATGGCTGGACACCCAAATAATATTCCTTTACGTGCTAAGGGGTATCTAGAGAGTGGGATAGGTTTAATAACTACCCAAACCCTAAGGAGTACCCTAACCCTAACCCCTACCATAACCCTAACACGTACCCTAATCCTAACCCGTACACTAAACCGAGCCCTAACGCTAACACTAACCCTAACCCTAACCCTAACCCATACCCTACGCAGTACCCGAACCCCTCCCCGAACCCGTACCCTAACACTAACGCTAAGCCTAACCCTAACCCTAGGCTACCCTTGAATGCTTCTGCCTCCAATAGATTTCCTAAGCACTAGTGTTTTAAGGAACAGCTTTAAAAGAGAATCCTAATGTGATTTCTTTATAATGGGTGTGTTCCTTATCTTATCCTAGTGTCTAAACTCTTCTCCATGGCTGGACCCCCAAATAATATTCCTTTACGTGCTAAGTTGTATCTAGAGAGTGGGATAGGTTTAATAACTACCCTAACCCTAAAGCGTACCCTAACCCAATCCCTAACACATACCCTAATCCTAACCCGTAACCTAAACCGAGCCCTAACCCTAACACTAACCCTAACCCTCACCCTAACCCATACCCTACGCCGTACCCGAACCCGTCCCCGAACCCGTACCCTAAGCCGTACCCTAACCCTAACCCAAAGCCTAACCCTAACCCTAGGCTACCCTTGACTGCTTCTGCCTCCAATAGATTTCCTAAGCACTAGTGTTTTAAGGAACAGCTTAAAAAGAGAATACTAATGTCATTTCTTTATAATGGGTGTGTTCCGTATATTATCCTAGTGTCTAAACTCTTCTCCATGGCTGGACCCCCAAATAATATTCTTTTACGTTCTAAGGGGTATCTAGGGAGTGGGATAGGTTTAATAACTACCCTAACCCTAAAGCGTACCCTAACCTAAACCCTAACACGTAACCTAATACTAACCCGTACCCTAAACCGAGCCCTAACCCTAACACTAACCCTAACCCATACCCTAAGCCGTACCCGAACCCCTCCTCGAACCCGTACCCTAAGCCAAACCCTAACACTAACCCTAAGCCTAACCCTAACCCTAGGCTACCCTTGACTGCTTCTGCCTCCAATAGATTTCCTAAGCACTAGTGTTTTAAGGAACAGCTTAAAAAGAGAATCCTACAATGATTTCTTTATAATGGGTGTGTTCCTTATCTTATCCTAGTGTCTACACTCTTCTACATGGCTGGACACCCAAATAATATTCCTTTACGTGCTAAGGGGTATCTAGAGAGTGGGATAGGTTTAATAACTACCCTAACCCTAACGCGTACCCTAACCCTAACCCCTACCCTAACCCTAACACATACCCTAATCCTAACCTGTACCCTAAACCGAGCCCTAACCCTAACACTAACCCTAAACCTAACCCTAACCCATACCCTACGCCGTACACGAAACCCTCCCCGAACCCGTACCCTAAGCCGTACCCTAAGCCTAACCCTAAGCCTAACCCTAACCCTAGGCTACCCTTGACTGCTTCTGCCTCCAATAGATTTCCTAAGCACTAGTGTTTTAAGGAACAGCTTAAAAAGAGAATCCTAATGTGATTTCTTTATAATGGGTGTGTTCCTTATCTTATCCTAGTGTCTAAGTTCTTCTCCATGGCTGGACCCTCAAATAATATTCCTTTACGTGCTAAGGGGTATCTAGAGACTGGGATAGGTTTAATAACTACCCTAACTCTAACGCGTACCCTAACCCTAACTCCTACCCTAACCCTAACACGTACCCTTATCCTAACACGTACCCTAAACCGAGCCCTAACCCTAACACTAACTCTAACCTTAACCCTAACCCATACCCTACGCCGTACACGAACACGTCCCCGAAATCATACCCTAAGCCGTACCCAAACCCTAACCCTAAGCCTAAACTTGACCCTAGGCTACCCTTGACTGCTTCTGCCTCCAATAGATTTCCTAAGCATTAGTGTTTTAAGGAACAGATTAAAAAGAGAATTCTAATGTGATTTCTTTATAATGGGTGTGTTCCTTATCTTATCCTAGTGTCTAAACTCTTCTCCATGGCTGGACTGACAAATAATATTCCTTTACGAGCTAAGGGATGTCTAGAGAGTGGGATAGGTTTAATAACTACCCTAACCCTAACACGTAATTTAACCCTAACCCCTACCTTAACCCTAACACGTACCCTAATCCTAACCCGTACCCTAATCCGAGCCCTAACCCTAACAGTAACCCTAACCCTAAACCTAACCCATACCCCACGCCGTACCCGAACCCCTCCCCGAACCCGTACCCTAAGCCGTACCCTAAGCCTAACCCTAAACCTAGGCTACTCTTGACTGCTTCTGCCTCCAATAGATTTCCTAAGCACTAGTGTTTTAAGGAACAGCTTAAAAAGAGAATCCTAATGTGATTTCTTTATAATGGGTGTGTTCCTTATCTTATTCTAGTGTCTAAACTCTTCTCAATGGCTGGACCCTCAAATAATATTCCTTTACGTGCTAAGGGGTATCTAGAGACTGGGATAGGTTTAATAACTACCCTAACCCTAACGCGTACACTAACCCTAACTCCTACCTTAACCCTATCACGTACCCTAATCCTAACACGTACCCTAAACAGAGCCCTAACCCTAACACTAAACCTAACCCTAACCCTAACCCATACCCTACGCCGTACCCGAACCCCTCACCGAACCCGTACCCTAAGCCGTACCCTAAGCCTAACCGTAAGCCTAACCCTAACCCTAGGCTTCCCTTGAATGCTTTTGCCTCCAATAGATTTCCTAAACACTAGTGTTTTAAGGAACAGCTTAAAAAGAAAATCCTAATGTGATTTCTTTATAATGGGTGTGTTCCTTATCTTATCCTAGTGTCTAAACTCTTCTCCATGGCTGGACCCCCAAATAATATTCCTTTACGTGTTAAGGGGTATCTAGAGAGTGGGATAGGGTTAATAACTACCCTACCCCTAACGCGTACCCTAACCCTAACCCCTACCCTAACCCTAACACGTACCCTAATCCTAACCCGTACCCTAAACCGAGCCCTAACCCTAACCCTAAACCTAACCCATACCCTACACCATACACGAACCCGTCCCCGAACCCATAGCCTAAGCCGTACCCTAAGCCTAACCCTCAGCCTAACCCTAACCCTAGGCTACCCTTGACTGCTTCTGCCTCCAATAGATTTCCTAAGCACTAGTGTTTTAAGGAACACATTAAAAAGAGAATCCTAATGTGATTTCTTTATAATGGGTGTGTTCCTTATCTTATCCTAGTGTCTAACCTCTTCTCCATGGCTGGACCCTCAAATAATATTCCTTTACGTGCTAAGGGGTATCTAGAGACTGGGATAGGTTTAATAACTACCCAACCCTAAAGTGTACCCTAACCCTAACCCCTACCCTAACACTAACACCTACCCTAAACCTAACCCGTACCCTAAAACGAGCCCTAACCCTAACAATAACCCTAACCCTAACCCTAACCCATACCCTACACCATACACGAACCCGTCCCCGAAACCATACCCTAAGCCGTACCCTAAGCCTAACCCTCAGCCTAACCCTACCCCTAGGCTACCCTTGACTGCTTCTGCCTCCAATAGATTTCCTAAGCACTAGTGTTTTAAAGAACAGCTTAAAAAGAGAATCCTAATGTGATTTCTTTATAATGGGTGTGTTCCTTATCTTATCCTAGTGTCTAAGCTCTTCTCCATGGCTGGACCCTCAAATAATATTCCTTTACGTGCTAAGGGGTATCTAGAGACTGGGATACGTTTAATAACTACCCAAGCCTAACGCGTACCCTAACCCTAACACCTACCCTAACACTAACACGTACCCTAATCCTAACCTGTACCCTAATACGAGCCCTAACCCTAACACTAACCCTAACCCTAACCCTAACCCATACCCTCCGCCGTACACGACCCATCACCGAACCCGTACCCTAAGCCGTACCCTAAGCCTAACCGTAAGCCTAACCCTAACCCTAGGCTACCCTTGAATGCTTTTGCCTCCTATAGATTTCCTAAACACTACTGTTTTAAGGAACAGCTTAAAAAGAGAATCCTAATGTGATTTCTTTATAATGGGTGTGTTCCTTATTTTATCCTAGTGTCTAAACACTTCTCCATGGCTGGAACCCCAAATAATATTGCTTTACGTGTTAAGGGGTATCTAGAGAGTGGGATAGGTTTAATAACTACCCTACCCCTAACGCGTACCCTAACCATAACCCCTACCCTACCCCTAACACGTACCCTAATCCTAACCCGTACCCTAAACCGAGCCTTAACCCTAACACTAACCCTAACCCTAACCCTAACCCTAACCCATACCCTACACCATACACGAACCCGTCCCCGAACCCATACCCTAAGCCGTACCCTAAGCCTAACCCTCAGCCTAACCCTAACCCTAGGCTACCCTTGACTGCTTCTGCCTCCAATAGATTTCCTAAGCACTAGTGTTTTAAGGAACAGCTTAAAAAGAGAATCCTAATGTGATTTCTTTATAATGGGTGTGTTCCTTATCTTATCCTAGTGTCTAAGCTCTTCTGCATGGCTGGACCCTCAAATAATATTCCTTTACGTGCTAAGGGGTATCTAGAGACTGGGATAGGTTTAATAACTACCCAACCCTAACGCGTACCCTAACCCTAACACCTACCCTAACACTAACACGTACCCTAATCCTAACCTGTACCCTAATCCGAGCCCTAACCCTAACACTAACCCTAACCCTAACCCTAACCCATACCCTCCGCCGTACCCGACCCCTCACCGAACCCGTACCCTGAGCCGTACCCTAAGCCTAACCGTAAGCCTAACCCTAACCCTAGGCTACCCTTGAATGCTTTTGCCTCCAATAGATTTCCTAAACACTAGTGTTTTAAGGAACAGCTTAAAAAGAGAATCCTAATGTGATTTCTTTATAATGGGTGTGTTCCTTATCTTATTCTAGTGTCTAAACTCTTCTCCATGGCTGGACCCCCAAATAATATTCCTTTACGTGTTAAGGGTTATCTAGAGAGTGGGATAGGTTTAATAACTACCCTACCCCTTACGCGTACCCTAACCCTAACCCCTACCCTAACCCTAACACGTACCCTAATCCTAACCCGTACCCTAAACCGAGCCCTAACCCTAACACTAAGCCTAACCCTAACCCTAACCCATACCCTACACCATACACGAACCCGTCCCCGAACCCATACACTAAGCCGTACCCTAAGCCTAACCCTCAGCCTAACCCTAACCCTAGGCTACCCTTGACTGCTTCTGCCTCCAATAGATTTCCTAAGCACTAGTGTTTTAAGGAACAGCTTAAAAAGAGAATCCTAATGTGATTTCTTTATAATGGGTGTGTCCCTTATCTTATCCTAGTGTCTAAGCTCTTCTCCATGGCTGGACCCTCAAATAATATTCCTTTACGTGCTAAGGGGTACCTAGAGACTGGGATAGGTTTAATAACTACCCTAAACCTAACGCGTACCGTAACCCTAACTCCTACCCTAACCCTAACACGTACCCTAATCCTAACACGTACCCTAAACCGAGCCCTAACCCTAACACTAACCCTAACCCTAACCCCAAACCATACCCTACGCCGTACCCGAACCCCTCACCGAACCCGTACCCTAAGCCTAACCGTAAGCCTAACCCTAACCCTAGGCTACCCTTGAGTGCTTCTGCCTCCAATAGATTTCCTAAGCACTAGTGTTTTAAGGAACAGATTAAAAAGAGAATCCTAATGTGATTTCTTTATAATGGGTGTGTTCCTTATCTTATCCTAGTGTCTAAACTCTTCTCCATGGCTGGACCCCCAAATAATATTCCTTTACGTGTTAAGGGGTATATAGAGAGTGGGATAGGTTTAATAACTACCCTACCCTAACGCGTACCCTAACCCTAAACCCTACCCTAACCCTAACACATACCCTAATCCTAACACGTACCCTAAACCGAGCCCTAACCCTAACACTAACCCTAACCCTAACCCCAAACCATACCCTACGCCGTACCCGAACCCCTCACCGAACCCATACCCTAAGCCTAACCGTAAGCCTAACCCTAACCCTAGGCTACCCTTGAGTGCTTCTGCCTCCAATAGATTTCCTAAGCACTAGTGTTTTAAGGAACAGATTAAAAAGAGAATCCTAATGTGATTTCTTTATAATGGGTGTGTTCCTTATCTTATCCTAGTGTCTAAGCTCTTCTCCATGGCTGGACCCTCAAATAATATTCCTTTACGTGCTAAGGGGTATCTAGAGACTGGGATAGGTTTAATAACTACCCTAACCCTAACGCGTACCCTAACCCTAACTTCTACCCTAACCCTAACACGTACCCTAATCCTAACACGTAACCTAAACCGAGCCCTAACCCTAACACTAACCCTAACCCTAACCCTAACCCATACCCTACACCATACACGAACCCGTCCCCGAACCCATACCCTAAGCCGTCCCTAAGCCTAACCCTCAGCCTAACCCTAACCCTAGGCTACCCTTGACTGCTTCTGCCTCCAATAGATTTCCTAAGCACTAGTGTTATAAGGAACAGCTTAAAAAGAGAATCCTAATGTGATTTCTTTATAATGGGTGTGTTCCTTATGTTATCCTAGTGTCTAAACTCTTCTCCATGGCTGGACACCCAAATAATATTCCTTTACGTGCTAAGGGGTATCTAGAGAGTGGGATAGGTTTAATAACTACCCAAACCCTAAGGAGTACCCTAACCCTAACCCCTACCATAACCCTAACACGTACCCTAATCCTAACCCGTACACTAAACCGAGCCCTAACGCTAACACTAACCCTAACCCTAACCCTAACCCATACCCTACGCAGTACCCGAACCCCTCCCCGAACCCGTACCCTAACACTAACGCTAAGCCTAACCCTAACCCTAGGCTACCCTTGAATGCTTCTGCCTCCAATAGATTTCCTAAGCACTAGTGTTTTAAGGAACAGCTTTAAAAGAGAATCCTAATGTGATTTCTTTATAATGGGTGTGTTTCTTATCTTATCCTAGTGTCTAAACTCTTCTCCATGGCTGGACCCCCAAATAATATTCCTTTACGTGATAAGTTGTATCTAGAGAGTGGGATAGGTTTAATATCTACCCTAACCCTAACGCGTACCCTAACCCAATCCCTAACACATACCCTAATCCTAATCCGTAACCTAAACCGAGCCCTAACCCTAACACTAACCCTAACCCTCACCCTAACCCATACCCTACGCCGTACCCGAACCCGTCCCCGAACCCGTACCCTAAGCCGTACCCTAACCCTAACCCAAAGCCTAACCCTAACCCTAGGCTACCCTTGACTGCTTCTGCCTCCAATAGATTTCCTAAGCACTAGTGTTTTAAGGAACAGCTTAAAAAGAGAATACTAATGTCATTTCTTTATAATGGGTGTGTTCCGTATATTATCCTAGTGTCTAAACTCTTCTCCATGGCTGGACCCCCAAATAATATTCTTTTACGTTCTAAGGGGTATCTAGGGAGTGGGATAGGTTTAATAACTACCCTAACCCTAAAGCGTACCCTAACCTAAACCCTAACACGTAACCTAATACTAACCCGTACCCTAAACCGAGCCCTAACCCTAACAGTAACCCTAACCCTCACCCATACCCTACTCCGTACCGTAACCTCTCCCCGAACCCATACCCTAAGCCGTACCCTAAGCCTAACCCTAAGCCTAACCCTATCCCCAGGCTACCCTTGACTGCTTCTGCCTCCAATAGATTTCCTAAGCACTAGTGTTTTAAGGAACAGCTTAAAAAGAGAATCCTAATGTGATTTCTTTATAATGGGTGTGTTCCTTATCTTATCCTAGTGTCTAAACTCTTTTCCATGGCTCGACCCCCAAACAATATTCCTTTACGTGCTAAGGGTTATCTAGAGAGTGGGATAGGTTTAATAACTACCCTAACCTTAACGCGTACCCTAACCCTAACCCCTACCCTAACCCTAACATGTACCCTAATCCTAACCCGTAACCTAAACTGAGCCCTAACCCTAACACTAACCCTAACACTAACGCTAACCGATACCCTACGCCGTACCCGAACCCCTCCCCAATCCCGTACCCTAAGCCTAACCCTAACCCTAGGCTACCCTTGACTGCTTCTGCCTCCAATAGATTTCCTAAGCACTAGTGTTTTAAGGAACAGCTTAAAAAGAGAATCCTAATGTGATTTCTTTATAATGGGTGTGTTCCTTATCTTATCCTAGTGTCTAAGCTCTTCTCCATGGCTGGACTGACAAATAATATTCCTTTACGAGCTAAGGGATGTCTAGAGAGTGGGATAGGTTTAATAACTACCCTAACCCTAACACGTAATTTAACCCTAACCCCTACCTTAACCCTAACACGTACCCTAATCCTAACCCGTACCCTAATCCGAGCCCTAACCCTAACAGTAACCCTAACCCTAAACCTAACCCATACCCCACGCCGTACCCGAACCCCTCCCCGAACCCGTACCCTAAGCCGTACCCTAAGCCTAACCCTAAGCCTAACCCTAACCCTAGGCTACCCTTGACTGCTTCTGCCTGCAATAGATTTCCTAAGCACTAGTGTTTTAAGGAACAGCTTAAAAAGAGAATCCTAATGTGATTTCTTTATAATGGGTGTGTTCCTTATCTTATCCTAGTGTCTAAGCTCTTCTCCATGGCTGGACCCTCAAATAATATTCCTTTACGTGCTAAGGGGTATCTAGAGACTGGGATAGGTTTAATAACTACCGTAACCCTAACGCGTACACTAACCCTAACTCCTACCTTAACCCTAACACGTACCCTAATCCTAACACGTACCCTAAACCGAGCCCTAACCCTAACACTAAACCTAACCCTAACCCTAACCCATACCCTACGCCGTACCCGAACCCCTCACCGAACCCGTACCCTAAGCCGTACCCTAAGCCTAACCGTAAGCCTAACCCTAACCCTAGGCTTCCCTTGAATGCTTTTGCCTCCAATAGATTTCCTAAACACTAGTGTTTTAAGGAACAGCTTAAAAAGAAAATCCTAATGTGATTTCTTTATAATGGGTGTGTTCCTTATCTTATCCTAGTGTCTAAACTCTTCTCCATGGCTGGACCCCCAAATAATATTCCTTTACGTGTTAAGGGGTATCTAGAGAGTGGGATAGGTTTAATAACTACCCTACCCCTAACGCGTACCCTAACCCTAACCCCTACCCTAACCCTAACACGTACCCTAATCCTAACCCGTACCCTAAACCGAGCCCTATCCCTAACCCTAAACCTAACCCATACCCTACACCATACACGAACCCGTCCCCGAACCCATAGCCTAAGCCGTACCCTAAGCCTAACCCTCAGCCTAACCCTAACCCTAGGCTACCCTTGACTGCTTCTGCCTCCAATAGATTTCCTAAGCACTAGTGTTTTAAGGAACAGATTAAAAAGAGAATCCTAATGTGATTTCTTTATAATGGGTGTGTTCCTTATCTTATCCTAGTGTCTAACCTCTTCTCCATGGCTGGACCCTCAAATAATATTCCTTTACGTGCTAAGGGGTATCTAGAGACTGGGATAGGTTTAATAACTACCCAACCCTAACGTGTACCCTAACCCTAACCCCTACCCTAACACTAACACCTACCCTAAACCTAACCCGTACCCTAAACCGAGCCCTAACCCTAACACTAACCCTAACCCTAACCCTAACCCATACCGTACACCATACACGAACCCGTCCCCGAAACCATACCCTAAGCCGTACCCTAAGCCTAACCCTCAGCCTAACCCTAACCCTAGGCTACCCTTGACTGCTTCTGCCTCCAATAGATTTCCTAAGCACTAGTGTTTTAAGGAACAGCTTAAAAAGAGAATCCTAATGTGATTTCTTTATAATGGGTGTGTTCCTTATCTTATCCTAGTGTCTAAGCTCTTCTCCATGGCTGGACCCTCAAATAATATTCCTTTACGTGCTAAGGGGTATCTAGAGACTGGGATAGGTTTAATAACTACCCAACCCTAGCGTGTACCCTAACCCTAACACCTACCCTAACACTAAAACGTACCCTAATCCTACCCCGTACCCTAAACCGAGCCCTAAACCTAACACTAACCCTAACCCTAACCCTAACCAATACCCTACGCCGTACCCGAACCCCTCACCGGACCCGTACCCTAAGCCGTACCCTAAGCCTAACCGTAAGCCTAACCCTAACCCTAGGCTACCCTTGAATGCTTTTGCCTCCAATAGATTTCCTAAACACTAGTGTTTTAAGGAACAGCTTAAAAAGAGAATCCTAATGTGATTTCTTTATAATGGGTGTGTTCCTTATCTTATTCTAGTGTCTAAACTCTTCTCCATTGCTGGACCCCAAATAATATTCCTTTACGTGCTAAGGGGTATCTAGAGAGTGGGATAGGTTTAATAACTACCCTAACCCTAACACGTACCCTAACCCTAACCCCTACCCTAACCCTAACACGTACCCTAATCCTAACCCGTACCCTAAACCGAGCCCTAACCCTAACACTAACCCTAACCCTAACCCTAACCCATACCCTACACCATACACGAACCTGTCCCCGAACCCATACACTAAGCCGTACCCTAAGCCTAACCCACAGCCTAACCCTAACCCTAGGCTACCCTTGACTGCTTCTGCCTCCAATAGATTTTCTAAGCACTAGTGTTTTAAGGAACAGCTTAAAAAGAGAATCCTAATGTGATTTCTTTATAATGGGTGTTTTCCTTATCTTATCCTAGTGTCTAAGCTCTTCTCCATGGCTGGACCCTCAAATAATATTCCTTTACGTTCTAAGGGGTACCTAGAGACTGGGATAGGTTTAATAACTACCCTAACCCTAACGCGTACCCTAACCCTAACTCCTAACCTAACCCTAACACGTACCCTAATCCTAAACCGTACCCTAAACCGAGCCCTAACCCTAACACTAACCCTATCCCTAACCCTAACCCATACCCTACACCATACACGAACCTGTCCCCGAACCCATACCCTAAGCCGTACCCTAAGCCTAACTCTCAGCCTAACCCTAACCCTAGGCTACCCTTGACTGCTTCTAACTCCAATAGATTTCCTAAGCACTAGTGTTTTAAGGAACAGATTAAAAAGAGAATCCTAATGTGATTTCTTTATAATGGGTGTGTTCCTTATCTTATCCTAGTGTCTAAGCTCTTCTCCATGGCTGGACCCTCAAATAATATTCCTTTACGTGCTAAGGGGTATCTAGAGACTGGGATAGGTTTAATAACTACCCAACCCTAACGTGTACCCTAACCCTAACCCCTACCCTAACACTAACACGTACCCTAATCCTAACCCGTACCCTAAACCGAGCCCTAACCCTAACACTAACCCTATCCCTAACCCTAACCCATACCCTACACCATACACGAACCCGTCCCCGAACCCATAACCTAAGCCATACACTAAGCCTAACCCTCAGCCTAACCCTAACCCTAGGCTACCCTTGACTGCTTCTGCCTCCAATAGATTTCCTAAGCACTAGTGTTTTAAGGAACAGCTTAAAAAGAGAATCCTAATGTGATTTCTTTATAATGGGTGTGTTCCTTATCTTATCCTAGTGTCTAAGCTCTTCTCCATGGCTGGACTGACAAATAATATTCCTTTACGAGCTAAGGGATGTCTAGAGAGTGGGATAGGTTTAATAACTACCCTAACCCTAACACGTAATTTAACCCTAACCCCTACCTTAACCCTAACACGTACCCTAATCCTAACCCGTACCCTAATCCGAGCCCTAACCCTAACAGTAACCCTAACCCTAAACCTAACCCATACCCCACGCCGTACCCGAACCCCTCCCCGAACCCGTACCCTAAGCCGTACCCTAAGCCTAACCCTAAGCCTAACCCTAACCCTAGGCTACCCTTGACTGCTTCTGCCTGCAATAGATTTCCTAAGCACTAGTGTTTTAAGGAACAGCTTAAAAAGAGAATCCTAATGTGATTTCTTTATAATGGGTGTGTTCCTTATCTTATCCTAGTGTCTAAGCTCTTCTCCATGGCTGGACCCTCAAATAATATTCCTTTACGTGCTAAGGGGTATCTAGAGACTGGGATAGGTTTAATAACTACCCTAACCCTAACGCGTACACTAACCCTAACTCCTACCTTAACCCGAACACGTACCCTAATCCTAACACGTACCCTAAACCGAGCCCTAACCCTAACACTAAACCTAACCCTAACCCTAACCCATACCCTACGCCGTACCCGAACCCCTCACCGAACCCGTACCCTAAGCCGTACCCTAAGCCTAACCGTAAGCCTAACCCTAACCCTAGGCTTCCCTTGAATGCTTTTGCCTCCAATAGATTTCCTAAACACTAGTGTTTTAAGGAACAGCTTAAAAAGAAAATCCTAATGTGATTTCTTTATAATGGGTGTGTTCCTTATCTTATCCTAGTGTCTAAACTCTTCTCCATGGCTGGACCCCCAAATAATATTCCTTTACGTGTTAAGGGGTATCTAGAGAGTGGGATAGGTTTAATAACTACCCTACCCCTAACGCGTACCCTAACCCTAACCCCTACCCTAACCCTAACACGTACCCTAATCCTAACCCGTACCCTAAACCGAGCCCTATCCCTAACCCTAAACCTAACCCATACCCTACACCATACACGAACCCGTCCCCGAACCCATAGCCTAAGCCGTACCCTAAGCCTAACCCTCAGCCTAACCCTAACCCTAGGCTACCCTTGACTGCTTCTGCCTCCAATAGATTTCCTAAGCACTAGTGTTTTAAGGAACAGATTAAAAAGAGAATCCTAATGTGATTTCTTTATAATGGGTGTGTTCCTTATCTTATCCTAGTGTCTAACCTCTTCTCCATGGCTGGACCCTCAAATAATATTCCTTTACGTGCTAAGGGGTATCTAGAGACTGGGATAGGTTTAATAACTACCCAACCCTAACGTGTACCCTAACCCTAACCCCTACCCTAACACTAACACCTACCCTAAACCTAACCCGTACCCTAAACCGAGCCCTAACCCTAACACTAACCCTAACCCTAACCCTAACCCATACCATACACCATACACGAACCCGTCCCCGAAACCATACCCTAAGCCGTACCCTAAGCCTAACCCTCAGCCTAACCCTAACCCTAGGCTACCCTTGACTGCTTCTGCCTCCAATAGATTTCCTAAGCACTAGTGTTTTAAGGAACAGCTTAAAAAGAGAATCCTAATGTGATTTCTTTATAATGGGTGTGTTCCTTATCTTATCCTAGTGTCTAAGCTCTTCTCCATGGCTGGACCCTCAAATAATATTCCTTTACGTGCTAAGGGGTATCTAGAGACTGGGATAGGTTTAATAACTACCCAACCCTAGCGTGTACCCTAACCCTAACACCTACCCTAACACTAACACGTACCCTAATCCTACCCCGTACCCTAAACCGAGCCCTAAACCTAACACTAACCCTAACCCTAACCCTAACCAATACCCTACGCCGTACCCGAACCCCTCACCGGACCCGTACCCTAAGCCGTACCCTAAGCCTAACCGTAAGCCTAACCCTAACCCTAGGCTACCCTTGAATGCTTTTGCCTCCAATAGATTTCCTAAACACTAGTGTTTTAAGGAACAGCTTAAAAAGAGAATCCTAATGTGATTTCTTTATAATGGGTGTGTTCCTTATCTTATTCTAGTGTCTAAACTCTTCTCCATTGCTGGACCCCAAATAATATTCCTTTACGTGCTAAGGGGTATCTAGAGACTGGGATAGGTTTAATAACTACCCTAACCCTAACACGTACCCTAACCCTAACCCCTACCCTAACCCTAACACGTACCCTAATCCTAACCCGTACCCTAAACCGAGCCCTAACCCTAACACTAACCCTAACCCTAACCCTAACCCATACCCTACACCATACACGAACCTGTCCCCGAACCCATACACTAAGCCGTACCCTAAGCCTAACCCACAGCCTAACCCTAACCCTAGGCTACCCTTGACTGCTTCTGCCTCCAATAGATTTTCTAAGCACTAGTGTTTTAAGGAACAGCTTAAAAAGAGAATCCTAATGTGATTTCTTTATAATGGGTGTTTTCCTTATCTTATCCTAGTGTCTAAGCTCTTCTCCATGGCTGGACCCTCAAATAATATTCCTTTACGTGCTAAGGGGTACCTAGAGACTGGGATAGGTTTAATAACTACCCTAACCCTAACGCGTACCCTAACCCTAACTCCTAACCTAACCCTAACACGTACCCTAATCCTAAACCGTACCCTAAACCGAGCCCTAACCCTAACACTAACCCTATCCCTAACCCTAACCCATACCCTACACCATACACGAACCTGTCCCCGAACCCATACCCTAAGCCGTACCCTAAGCCTAACTCTCAGCCTAACCCTAACCCTAGGCTACCCTTGACTGCTTCTAACTCCAATAGATTTCCTAAGCACTAGTGTTTTAAGGAACAGATTAAAAAGAGAATCCTAATGTGATTTCTTTATAATGGGTGTGTTCCTTATCTTATCCTAGTGTCTAAGCTCTTCTCCATGGCTGGACCCTCAAATAATATTCCTTTACGTGCTAAGGGGTATCTAGAGACTGGGATAGGTTTAATAACTACCCAACCCTAACGTGTACCCTAACCCTAACCCCTACCCTAACACTAACACGTACCCTAATCCTAACCCGTACCCTAAACCGAGCCCTAACCCTAACACTAACCCTATCCCTAACCCTAACCCATACCCTACACCATACACGAACCCGTCCCCGAACCCATAACCTAAGCCATACACTAAGCCTAACCCTCAGCCTAACCCTAACCCTAGGCTACCCTTGACTGCTTCTGCCTCCAATAGATTTCCTAAGCACTAGTGTTTTAAGGAACAGCTTAAAAAGAGAATCCTAATGTGATTTCTTTATAATGGGTGTTTTCCTTATCTTATCCTAGTGTCTAAGCTCTTCTCCATGGCTGGACCCTCAAATAATATTCCTTTACGTGCTAAGGGGTATCTAGAGACTGGGATAGGTTTAATAACTACCCAACCCTAACGCGTACCCTAACCCTAACACCTACCCTAACACTAACACGTACCCTAATCCTAACCTGTACCCTAATCCGAGCCCTAAACCTAACACTAACCCTAACCCTAACCCTAACCCATACCCTCCGCCGTACCCGACCCCTCACCGAACCCGTACCCTAAGCCGTACCCTAAGCCTAACCGTAAGCCTAACCCTAACCCTAGGCTACCCTTGAATGCTTTTGCCTCCAATAGATTTCCTAAACACTACTGTTTTAAGGAACAGCTTAAAAAGAGAACCCTAATGTGATTTCTTTATAATGGGTGTGTTCCTTATTTTATCCTAGTGTCTAAACTCTTCTCCATGGCTGGACCCCCAAATAATATTCCTTTACGTGTTAAGGGGTATCTAGAGAGTGGGATAGGTTTAATAACTACCCTACACCTAATGCATACCCTAACCATAACCCCTACCCTAACCCTAACACGTACCCTAATCCTAACCCGTACCCTAAACCGAGCCCTAACCCTAACACTAAGCCTAACCCTAACCCTAACCCATACCCTACACCATACACGAACCCTTCCCCGAACCCATACACTAAGCCGTACCCTAAGCCTAACCCTCAGCCTAACCCTAACCATAGGCTACCCTTGACTGCTTCTGCCTTCAATAGATTTCCTAAGCACTAGTGTTTTAAGGAACAGCTTAAAAAGAGAATCCTAATGTGATTTCTTTATAATGGGTGTGTTCCTTATCTTATCCTAGTGTCTAAGCTCTTCTCCATGTCTGGACCCTCAAATAATATTCCTTTACGTGCTAAGGGGTACCTAGAGACTGGGATAGTTTTAATAACTACCCTAACCCTAACGCGGACCCTAACCCTAACTCCTACCCTAACCCTAACACGTACCCTAATCCTAACACGTACCCTAAACCGAGCCCTTACCCTAACACTAACCCTAACCCTAACCCCAAACCATACCCTACGCCGTACCCGAAACCCTCACCGAACCCGTTCCCTAAGCCTAACCGTAAGCCTAACCCTAACCCTAGGCTACCCTTGAGTGCTTCTGCCTCCAATAGATTTCCTAAGCACTAGTGTTTTAAGGAACAGATTAAAAAGAGAATCCTAATGTGATTTCTTTATAATGGGTGTGTTCCTTATCTTATCCTAGTGTCTAAACTCTTCTCCATGGCTGGACCCCCAAATAATATTCCTTTACGTGTTAAGGGGTATATAGAGAGTGGGATAGGTTTAATAACTACCCTACCCCTAACGCGTACCCTAACCCTAACCCCTACCCTAACCCTAACACGTACCCTAATCCTAACACGTACCCTAAACCGAGCCCTAACCCTAACACTAACCCTAACCCTAACCATAACCCATACCCTACACCATACACGAACCCGTCCCCGAACCCATACCCTATGTCGCACCCTAAGCCTATCCCTCAGCCTAACCCTAACCCTAGGCTACCCTTGACTGCTTCTGCCTCCAATAGATTTCCTAAGCACTAGTGTTTTAAGGAACAGCTTAAAAAGAGAATCCTAATGTGATTTCTTTATAATGGGTGTGTTCCTTATCTTATCCTAGTGTCTAAGCTCTTCTCCATGGCTGGACCCTCAAATAATATTCCTTTACGTGCTAAGGGGTATCTAGAGACTGGGATAGGTTTAATAACTACCCAACCCTAACGTGTACCCTAACCCTAACCCCTACACTAACACTAACACGTACCCTAATCCTAATCCGTACCCTAAACCGAGCCCTAACCCTAACACTAACCCTAACCCTAACCCTAACCCATACCCTACACCATACACGAACCCGTCCCCGAACCCATACCCTAAGCCGTACCCTAAGCCTAACCCTCAGCCTAACCCTAACCCTAGGCTACTCTTGACTGCTTCTGGCTCCAATAAATTTCCTAAGCACTAGTGTTTTAAGGAACAGCTTAAAAAGGGAATCCTAATGTGATTTCTTTATAATGGGTGTGTTCCTTATCTTATCCTAGTGTCTAAGCTCTTCTCCATGGCTGGACCCTCAAATAATATTCCTTTACGTGCTAAGGGGTATCTAGAGACTGGGATAGGTTTAATAACTACCCTAACCCTAACGCGTACACTAACCCTAACTCCTACCTTAACCCTAACACGTACCCTAATCCTAACACGTACCCTAAACCGAGCCCTAACCCTAACACTAAACCTAACCCTAACCCTAACCCATACCCTACGCCGTACCCGAACCCCTCACCGAACCCGTACCCTAAGCCGTACCCTAAGCCTAACCGTAAGCCTAACCCTAACCCTAGGCTTCCCTTGAATGCTTTTGCCTCCAATAGATTTCCTAAACACTAGTGTTTTAAGGAACAGCTTAAAAAGAAAATCCTAATGTGATTTCTTTATAATGGGTGTGTTCCTTATCTTATCCTAGTGTCTAAACTCTTCTCCATGGCTGGACCCCCAAATAATATTCCTTTACGTGTTAAGGGGTATCTAGAGAGTGGGATAGGTTTAATAACTACCCTACCCCTAACGCGTACCCTAACCCTAACCCCTACCCTAACCCTAACACGTACCCTAATCCTAACCCGTACCCTAAACCGAGCCCTAACCCTAACCCTAACCCTAACCCATACCCTACACCATACACGAACCCGTCCCCTAACCCATAGCCTAAGCCGTACCCTAAGCCTAACCCTCAGCCTAACCCTAACCCTAGGCTACCCTTGACTGCTTCTGCCTCCAATAGATTTCCTAAGCACTAGTGTTTTAAGGAACAGATTAAAAAGAGAATCCTAATGTGATTTCTTTATAATGGGTGTGTTCCTTATCTTATCCTAGTGTCTAACCTCTTCTCCATGGCTGGACCCTCAAATAATATTCCTTTACGTGCTAAGGGGTATCTAGAGACTGGGATAGGTTTAATAACTACCCAACCCTAACGTGTACCCTAACCCTAACCCCTACCCTAACACTAACACCTACGCTAAACCTAACCCGTACCCTAAACCGAGCCCTAACACTAACCCTAACCCTAACCCTAACCCTAACCCATACCCTACACCATACACGAACCCGTCCCCGAACCCATACCCTAAGCCGTACCCTAAGCCTAACCCTCAGCCTAACCCTAACCCTAGGCTACCCTTGACTGCTTCTGCCTCCAATAGATTTCCTAAGCACTAGTGTTTTAAGGAACAGCTTAAAAAGAGAATCCTAATGTGATTTCTTTATAATGGGTGTGTTCCTTATCTTATCCTAGTGTCTAAGCTCTTCTCCATGGCTGGACCCTCAAATAATATTCCTTTACGTGCTAAGGGGTATCTAGAGACTGGGATAGGTTTAATAACTACCCAACCCTAACGCGTACCCTAACCCTAACACCTACCCTAACACTAACACGTACCCTAATCCTAACCTGTACCCTAATCCGAGCCCTAACCCTAACACTAACCCTAACCCTAACCCTAACCCATACCCTCCGCCGTACCCGACCCCTCACCGAACCCGTACTCTGAGCCGTACCCTAAGCCTAACCATAAGCCTAACCCTAACCCTAGGCTACCCTTGAATGCTTTTGCCTCCAATAGATTTCCTAAACACTAGTGTTTTAAGGAACAGCTTAAAAAGAGAATCCTAATGTGATTTCTTTATAATGGGTGTGTTCCTTATCTTATTCTAGTGTCTAAACTCTTCTCCATGGCTGGACCCCCAAATAATATTCCTTTACGTGTTAAGGGTTATCTAGAGAGTGGGATAGGTTTAATAACTACCCTACCCCTAACGCGTACCCTAACCCTAACCCCTACCCTAACCCTAACACGTACCCTAATCCTAACCCGTACCCTAAACCGAGCCCTAACCCTAACACTAAGCCTAACCCTAACCCTAACCCATACCCTACACCATACACGAACCCGTCCCCGAACCCATACACTAAGCCGTACCCTAAGCCTAACCCTCAGCCTAACCCTAACCCTAGGCTACCCTTGACTGCTTCTGCCTCCAATAGATTTCCTAAGCACTAGTGTTTTAAGGAACAGCTTAAAAAGAGAATCCTAATGTGATTTCTTTATAATGGGTGTGTTCCTTATCTTATCCTCTTGTCTAAGCTCTTCTCCATGGCTGGACCCTCAAATAATATTCCTTTACGTGCTAAGGGGTACCTAGAGACTGGGATAGGTTTAATAACTACCCTAAACCTAACGCGTACCGTAACCCTAACTCCTACCCTAACCCTAACACGTACCCTAATCCTAACACGTACCCTAAACCGAGCCCTAACCCTAACACTAACCCTAACCCTAACCCCAAACCATACCCTACGCCGTACCCGAACCCCTCACCGAACCCGTACCCTAAGCCTAACCGTAAGCCTAACCCTAACCCTAGGCTACCCTTGAGTGCTTCTGCCTCCAATAGATTTCCTAAGCACTAGTGTTTTAAGGAACAGATTAAAAACAGAATCCTAATGTGATTTCTTTATAATGGGTGTGTTCCTTATCTTATCCTAGTGTCTAAACTCTTCTCCATGGCTGGACCCCCAAATAATATTCCTTTACGTGTTAAGGGGTATATAGAGAGTGGGATAGGTTTAATAACTACCCTACCCTAACGCGTACCCTAACCCTAAACCCTACCCTAACCCTAACACATACCCTAATCCTAACACGTACCCTAAACCGAGCCCTAACCCTAACACTAACCCTAACCCTAACCATAACCCATACCCTACACCATACACGAACCCGTCCCCGAACCCATACTCTATGTCGTACCCTAAGCCTATCCCTCAGCCTAACCCTAACCCTAGGCTACCCTTGACTGCTTCTGCCTCCAATAGATTTCCTAAGCACTAGTGTTTTAAGGAACAGATTAAAAAGAGAATCCTAATGTGATTTCTTTATAATGGGTGTGTTCCTTATCTTATCCTAGTGTCTAAGCTCTTCTCCATGGCTGGACCCTCAAATAATATTCCTTTACGTGCTAAGGGGTATCTAGAGACTGGGATAGGTTTAATAACTACCCTAACCCTAACGCGTACCCTAACCCTAACTCCTACCGTAACCCTAACACGTACCCTAATCCTAACACGTAACCTAAACCGAGCCCTAACCCTAACACTAACCCTAACCCTAACCCTAACCCATACCGTACACCATACAAGAACCCGTCCCCGAACCCATACCCTAAGCCGTCCCTAAGCCTAACCCTCAGCCTAACCCTAACCCTAGGCTACCCTTGACTGCTTCTGCCTCCAATAGATTTCCTAAGCACTAGTGTTTTAAGGAACAGCTTAAAAAGAGAATCCTAATGTGATTTCTTTATAATGGGTGTTTTTCTTATCTTATCCTAGTGTTTAAGCTCTTCTCCATGGCTGGACCCTCAAATAATATTCCTTTACGTGCTAAGGGGTATCTAGAGACTGGGATAGGTTTAATAACTACCCTAACCCTAACGCGTACCCTAACCCTAACTCCTACCCTAACCCTAACACGTACCCTAATCCTAACACGTACCCTAAACCGAGCCCTAACCCTAACACTAACCCTAACCCTAACCCTAACCCATACCCTACGCCGTACCCGAACCCCTCACCGAACCCGTACCCTAAGCCGTACCCTAAGCCTAACCGTAAGCCTAACCCTAACCCTAGGCTATCCTTGAATGCTTTTGCCTCCAATAGATTTCCTAAACACTAGTGTTTTAAGGAACAGCTTAAAAAGAGAATCCTCAAGTGATTTCTTTAAAATGGGTGTGTTCCTTATCTTATCCTAGTGTCTAAACTCTTCTCCATGGCTGGACCCCCAAATAATATTCCTTTACGTGTTAAGGGGTATCTAGAGAGTGGGATAGG
Organism: Balaenoptera physalus; assembly: GCF_965194825.1. NCBI lineage: Eukaryota > Metazoa > Chordata > Mammalia > Artiodactyla > Balaenopteridae > Balaenoptera > Balaenoptera physalus. The sequence goes on from NW_028126383.1 coordinate 401,985, forward strand.
TTTAATAACTACCCTACCCCTAACGCGTACCCTAACCCTAACCCCTACCCTAACCCTAACACGTACCCTAATCCTAACCCGTACCCTAAACCGAGCCCTAACCCTAACACTAACCCTAACCCTAACCCTAACCCATACGCTACACCATACACGAACCCGTCCCCGAACCCATACCCTAAGCCGTACCCTAAGCCTAACCCTCAGCCTAACCCTAACCCTAGGCTACCCTTGACTGCTTCTGCCTCCAATAGATTTCCTAAGCACTAGTGTTTTAAGGAACAGCTTAAAAAGAGAATCCTAATGTGATTTCTTTATAATGGGTGTGTTCCTTATCTTATCCTAGTGTCTAAGCTCTTCTCCATGGCTGGACCCTCAAATAATATTCCTTTACGTGCTAAGGGGTATCTAGAGACTGGGATAGGTTTAATAACTACCCTAAACCTAACGCGTAACCTAACCCTAACTCCTACCCTAACCCTAAAACGTATCCTAATCTTAACACGTACCCTAAACCGAGCCCTAACCCTAACACTAACCCTAACCCTAACCCATACCCTAAGCCGTACCCGAACCCCTCCTCGAACCCGTACCCTAAGCCAAACCCTAACACTAACCCTAAGCCTAACCCTAACCCTAGGCTACCCTTGACTGCTTCTGCCTCCAATAGATTTCCTAAGCACTAGTGTTTTAAGGAACAGCTTAAAAAGGGAATCCTAATGTGATTTCTTTATAATGGGTGTGTTCCTTATCTTATCCTAGTGTCTAAGCTCTTCTCCATGGCTGGACCCTCAAATAATATTCCTTTACGTGCTAAGGGGTATCTAGAGACTGGGATAGGTTTAATAACTACCCTAACCCTAACGCGTACACTAACCCTAACTCCTACCTTAACCCGAACACGTACCCTAATCCTAACACGTACCCTAAACCGAGCCCTAACCCTAACACTAAACCTAACCCTAACCCTAACCCATACCCTACGCCGTACCCGAACCCCTCACCGAACCCGTACCCTAAGCCGTACCCTAAGCCTAACCGTAAGCCTAACCCTAACCCTAGGCTTCCCTTGAATGCTTTTGCCTCCAATAGATTTCCTAAACACTAGTGTTTTAAGGAACAGCTTAAAAAGAAAATCCTAATGTGATTTCTTTATAATGGGTGTGTTCCTTATCTTATCCTAGTGTCTAAACTCTTCTCCATGTCTGGACCCCCAAATAATATTCCTTTACGTGTTAAGGGGTATCTAGAGAGTGGGATAGGTTTAATAACTACCCTACCCCTAACGCGTACCCTAACCCTAACCCCTACCCTAACCCTAACACGTACCCTAATCCTAACTCGTACCCTAAACCGAGCCCTAACCCTAACCCTAACCCTAACCCATACCCTACACCATACACGAACCCGTCCCCTAACCCATAGCCTAAGCCATACCCTAAGCCTAACCCTCAGCCTAACCCTAACCCTAGGCTACCCTTGACTGCTTCTGCCTCCAATAGATTTCCTAAGCACTAGTGTTTTAAGGAACAGATTAAAAAGAGAATCCTAATGTGATTTCTTTATAATGGGTGTGTTCCTTATCTTATCCTAGTGTCTAACCTCTTCTCCATGGCTGGACCCTCAAATAATATTCCTTTACGTGCTAAGGGGTATCTAGAGACTGGGATAGGTTTAATAACTACCCAACCCTAACGTGTACCCTAACCCTAACCCCTACCCTAACACTAACACCTACGCTAAACCTAACCCGTACCCTAAACCGAGCCCTAACACTAACCCTAACCCTAACCCTAACCCTAACCCATACCCTACACCATACACGAACCCGTCCCCGAACCCATACCCTAAGCCGTACCCTAAGCCTAACCCTCAGCCTAACCCTAACCCTAGGCTACCCTTGACTGCTTCTGCCTCCAATAGATTTCCTAAGCACTAGTGTTTTAAGGAACAGCTTAAAAAGAGAATCCTAATGTGATTTCTTTATAATGGGTGTGTTCCTTATCTTATCCTAGTGTCTAAGCTCTTCTCCATGGCTGGACCCTCAAATAATATTCCTTTACGTGCTAAGGGGTATCTAGAGACTGGGATAGGTTTAATAACTACCCAACCCTAACGCGTACCCTAACCCTAACACCTACCCTAACACTAACACGTACCCTAATCCTAACCTGTACCCTAATCCGAGCCCTAACCCTAACACTAACCCTAACCCTAACCCTAACCCATACCCTCCGCCGTACCCGACCCCTCACCGAACCCGTACCCTGAGCCGTACCCTAAGCCTAACCGTAAGCCTAACCCTAACCCTAGGCTACCCTTGAATGCTTTTGCCTCCAATAGATTTCCTAAACACTAGTGTTTTAAGGAACAGCTTAAAAAGAGAATCCTAATGTGATTTCTTTATAATGGGTGTGTTCCTTATCTTATTCTAGTGTCTAAACTCTTCTCCATGGCTGGACCCCCAAATAATATTCCTTTACGTGTTAAGGGTTATCTAGAGAGTGGGATAGGTTTAATAACTACCCTACCCCTAACGCGTACCCTAACCCTAACCCCTACCCTAACCCTAACACGTACCCTAATCCTAACCCGTACCCTAAACCGAGCCCTAACCCTAACACTAAGCCTAACCCTAACCCTAACCCATACCCTACACCATACACGAACCCGTCCCCGAACCCATACACTAAGCCGTACCCTAAGCCTAACCCTCAGCCTAACCCTAACCCTAGGCTACCCTTGACTGCTTCTGCCTCCAATAGATTTCCTAAGCACTAGTGTTTTAAGGAACAGCTTAAAAAGAGAATCCTAATGTGATTTCTTTATAATGGGTGTGTTCCTTATCTTATCCTAGTGTCTAAGCTCTTCTCCATGGCTGGACCCTCAAATAATATTCCTTTACGTGCTAAGGGGTACCTAGAGACTGGGATAGGTTTAATAACTAACCTAAACCTAACGCGTACCGTAACCCTAACTCCTACCCTAACCCTAACACGTACCCTAATCCTAACACGTACCCTAAACCGAGCCCTAACCCTAACACTAACCCTAACCCTAACCCCAAACCATACCCTACGCCGTACCCGAACCCCTCACCGAACGCGTACCCTAAGCCTAACCGTAAGCCTAACCCTAACCCTAGGCTACCCTTGAGTGCTTCTGCCTCCAATAGATTTCCTAAGCACTAGTGTTTTAAGGAACAGATTAAAAACAGAATCCTAATGTGATTTCTTTATAATGGGTGTGTTCCTTATCTTATCCTAGTGTCTAAACTCTTCTCCATGGCTGGACCCCCAAATAATATTCCTTTACGTGTTAAGGGGTATATAGAGAGTGGGATAGGTTTAATAACTACCCTACCCTAACGCGTACCCTAACCCTAAACCCTACCCTAACCCTAACACATACCCTAATCCTAACACGTACCCTAAACCGAGCCCTAACCCTAACACTAACCCTAACCCTAACCATAACCCATACCCTACACCATACACGAACCCGTCCCCGAACCCATACTCTATGTCGTACCCTAAGCCTATCCCTCAGCCTAACCCTAACCCTAGGCTACCCTTGACTGCTTCTGCCTCCAATAGATTTCCTAAGCACTAGTGCTTTAAGGAACAGATTAAAAAGAGAATCCTAATGTGATTTCTTTATAATGGGTGTGTTCCTTATCTTATCCTAGTGTCTAAGCTCTTCTCCATGGCTGGACCCTCAAATAATATTCCTTTACGTGCTAAGGGGTATCTAGAGACTGGGATAGGTTTAATAACTACCCTAACCCTAACGCGTACCCTAACCCTAACTCCTACCCTAACCCTAACACGTACCCTAATCCTAACACGTAACCTAAACCGAGCCCTAACCCTAACACTAACCCTAACCCTAACCCTAACCCATACCGTACACCATACACGAACCCGTCCCCGAACCCATACCCTAAGCCGTCCCTAAGCCTAACCCTCAGCCTAACCCTAACCCTAGGCTACCCTTGACTGCTTCTGCCTCCAATAGATTTCCTAAGCACTAGTGTTATAAGGAACAGCTTAAAAAGAGAATCCTAATGTGATTTCTTTATAATGGGTGTGTTCCTTATGTTATCCTAGTGTCTAAACTCTTCTCCATGGCTGGACACCCAAATAATATTCCTTTACGTGCTAAGGGGTATCTAGAGAGTGGGATAGGTTTAATAACTACCCAAACCCTAAGGAGTACCCTAACCCTAACCCCTACCATAACCCTAACACGTACCCTAATCCTAACCCGTACACTAAACCGAGCCCTAACGCTAACACTAACCCTAACCCTAACCCTAACCCATACCCTACGCAGTACCCGAACCCCTCCCCGAACCCGTACCCTAACACTAACGCTAAGCCTAACCCTAACCCTAGGCTACCCTTGAATGCTTCTGCCTCCAATAGATTTCCTAAGCACTAGTGTTTTAAGGAACAGCTTTAAAAGAGAATCCTAATGTGATTTCTTTATAATGGGTGTATTCCTTATCTTATCCTAGTGTCTAAACTCTTCTCCATGGCTGGACCCCCAAATAATATTCCTTTACGTGCTAAGTTGTATCTAGAGAGTGGGATAGGTTTAATAACTACCCTAACCCTAACGCGTACCCTAACCCAATCCCTAACACATACCCTAATCCTAACCCGTAACCTAAACCGAGCCCTAACCCTAACACTAACCCTAACCCTCACCCTAACCCATACCCTACGCCGTACCCGAACCCGTCCCCGAACCCGTACCCTAAGCCGTACCCTAACCCTAACCCAAAGCCTAACACTAACCCTAGGCTACCCTTGACTGCTTCTGCCTCCAATAGATTTTCTAAGCACTAGTGTTTTAAGGAACAGCTTAAAAAGAGAATACTAATGTCATTTCTTTATAATGGGTGTGTTCCGTATATTATCCTAGTGTCTAAACTCTTCTCCATGGCTGGACCCCCAAATAATATTCTTTTACGTTCTAAGGGGTATCTAGGGAGTGGGATAGGTTTAATAACTACCCTAACCCTAAAGCGTACCCTAACCTAAACCCTAACACGTAACCTAATACTAACCCGTACCCTAAACCGAGCCCTAACCCTAACACTAACCCTAACCCATACCCTAAGCCGTACCCGAACCCCTCCTCGAACCCGTACCCTAAGCCAAACCCTAACACTAACCCTAAGCCTAACCCTAACCCTAGGCTACCCTTGACTGCTTCTGCCTCCAATAGATTTCCTAAGCACTAGTGTTTTAAGGAACAGCTTAAAAAGAGAATCCTACAATGATTTCTTTATAATGGGTGTGTTCCTTATCTTATCCTAGTGTCTACACTCTTCTACATGGCTGGACCCCCAAATAATATTCCTTTACGTGCTAAGGGGTATCTAGAGAGTGGGATAGGTTTAATAACTACCCTAACCCTAACGCGTACCCTAACCCTAACCCCTACCCTAACCCTAACACATACCCTAATCCTAACCTGTACCCTAAACCGAGCCCTAACCCTAACACTAACGCTAAACCTAACCCTAACACATACCCTACGCCGTACACGAAACCCTCCCCGAACCCGTACCCTAAGCCGTACCCTAAGCCTAACCCTCAGCCTAACCCTAACCCTAGGCTACCCTTGACTGCTTCTGCCTCCAATAGGTTTCCTAAGCACTAGTGTTGTAAGGAACAGCTTAAAAAGGGAATCCTAATGTGATTTCTTTATAATGGGTGTGTTCCTTATCTTATCCTAGTGTCTAAGCTCTTCTCCATGGCTGGACCCTCAAATAATATTCCTTTACGTGCTAAGGGGTATCTAGAGCTGGGATAGGTTTAATAACTACCCTAACCCTAACGCGTACACTAACCCTAACTCCTACCTTAACCCTAACACGTACCCTAATCCTAACACGTACCCTAAACCGAGCCATAACCCTAACACTAAACCTAACCCTAACCCTAACCCATACCCTACGCCGTACCCGAACCCCTCACCGAACCCGTACCCTAAGCCGTACCCTAAGCCTAACCGTAAGCCTAACCCTAACCCTAGGCTTCCCTTGAATGCTTTTGCCTCCAATAGATTTCCTAAACACTAGTGTTTTAAGGAACAGCTTAAAAAGAAAATCCTAATGTGATTTCTTTATAATGGGTGTGTTCCTTATCTTATCCTAGTGTCTAAACTCTTCTCCATGGCTGGACCCCCAAATAATATTCCTTTACGTGTTAAGGGGTATCTAGAGAGTGGGATAGGTTTAATAACTACCCTACCCCTAATGCGTACCCTAACCCTAACCCCTACCCTAACCCTAACACGTACCCTAATCCTAACCCGTACCCTAAACCGAGCCCTAACCCTAACCCTAACCCTAACCCATACCCTACACCATACACGAACCCGTCCCCGAACCCATAGCCTAAGCCGTACCCTAAGCCTAACCCTCAGCCTAACCCTAACCCTAGGCTACCCTTGACTGCTTCTGCCTCCAATAGATTTCCTAGGCACTAGTGTTTTAAGGAACAGATTAAAAAGAGAATCCTAATATGATTTCTTTATAATGGGTGTGTTCCTTATCTTATCCTAGTGTCTAACCTCTTCTCCATGGCTGGACCCCCAAATAATATTCCTTTACGTGCTAAGGGGTATATAGAGAGTGGGATAGGTTTAATAACTACCCTACCCTAACGCGTACCCTAACCCTAAACCCTACCCTAACCCTAACACATACCCTAATCCTAACACGTACCCTAAACCGAGCCCTAACCCTAACACTAACCCTAACCCTAACCATAACCCATACCCTACACCATACACGAACCCGTCCCCGAACCCATACTCTATGTCGTACCCTAAGCCTATCCCTCAGCCTAACCCTAACCCTAGGCTACCCTTGACTGCTTCTGCCTCCAATAGATTTCCTAAGCACTAGTGTTTTAAGGAACAGATTAAAAAGAGAATCCTAATGTGATTTCTTTATAATGGGTGTGTTCCTTATCTTATCCTAGTGTCTAAGCTCTTCTCCATGGCTGGACCCTCAAATAATATTCCTTTACGTGCTAAGGGGTATCTAGAGACTGGGATAGGTTTAATAACTACCCTAACCCTAACGCGTACCCTAACCCTAACTCCTACCCTAACCCTAACACGTACCCTAATCCTAACACGTACCCTAAACCGAGCCCTAACCCTAACACTAACCCTAACCCTAACCCTAACCCATACCCTACGCCGTACCCGAACCCCTCACTGAACCCGTACCCTAAGCCGTACCCTAAGCCTAACCGTAAGCCTAACCCTAACCCTAGGCTACCCTTGAATGCTTTTGCCTCTAATAGATTTCCTAAACACTAGTGTTTTAAGGAACAGCTTAAAAAGAGAATCCTAAAGTGATTTCTTTATAATGGGTGTGTTCCTTATCTTATCCTAGTGTCTAAACTCTTCTCCATGGCTGGACCCCCAAATAATATTCCTTTACGTGTTAAGGGGTATCTAGAGAGTGGGATAGGTTTAATAACTACCCTACCCCTAACGCGTACCCTAACCCTAACCCCTACCCTAACCCTAACACGTACCCTAATCCTAACCCGTACCCTAAACTGAGCCCTAACCCTAATACTAACCCTAAACCTAACCCTAACCCATACCCTACACCATACACGAACCCGTCCCCGAACCCATACCCTAAGCCGTCCCTAAGCCTAACCCTCAGCCTAACCCTAACCCTAGGCTACCCTTGACTGCTTCTGCCTCCAATAGATTTCCTAAGCACTAGTGTTATAAGGAACAGCTTAAAAAGAGAATCCTAATGTGATTTCTTTATAATGGGTGTGTTCCTTATGTTATCCTAGTGTCTAAACTCTTCTCCATGGCTGGACACCCAAATAATATTCCTTTACGTGCTAAGGGGTATCTAGAGAGTGGGATAGGTTTAATAACTACCCAAACCCTAAGGAGTACCCTAACCCTAACCCCTACCATAACCCTAACACGTACCCTAATCCTAACCCGTACACTAAACCGAGCCCTAACGCTAACACTAACCCTAACCCTAACCCTAACCCATACCCTACGCAGTACCCGAACCCCTCCCCGAACCCGTACCCTAACACTAACGCTAAGCCTAACCCTAACCCTAGGCTACCCTTGAATGCTTCTGCCTCCAATAGATTTCCTAAGCACTAGTGTTTTAAGGAACAGCTTTAAAAGAGAATCCTAATGTGATTTCTTTATAATGGGTGTGTTCCTTATCTTATCCTAGTGTCTAAACTCTTCTCCATGGCTGGACCCCCAAATAATATTCCTTTACGTGCTAAGTTGTATCTAGAGAGTGGGATAGGTTTAATAACTACCCTAACCCTAACGCGTACCCTAACCCAATCCCTAACACATACCCTAATCCTAACCCGTAACCTAAACCGAGCCCTAACCCTAACACTAACCCTAACCCTCACCCTAACCCATACCCTACGCCGTACCCGAACCCGTCCCCGAACCCGTACCCTAAGCCGTACCCTAACCCTAACCCAAAGCCTAACCCTAACCCTAGGCTACCCTTGACTGCTTCTGCCTCCAATAGATTTCCTAAGCACTAGTGTTTTAAGGAACAGCTTAAAAAGAGAATACTAATGTCATTTCTTTATAATGGGTGTGTTCCGTATATTATCCTAGTGTCTAAACTCTTCTCCATGGCTGGACCCCCAAATAATATTCTTTTACGTTCTAAGGGGTATCTAGGGAGTGGGATAGGTTTAATAACTACCCTAACCCTAAAGCGTACCCTAACCTAAACCCTAACACGTAACCTAATACTAACCCGTACCCTAAACCGAGCCCTAACCCTAACACTAACCCTAACCCATACCCTAAGCCGTACCCGAACCCCTCCTCGAACCCGTACCCTAAGCCAAACCCTAACACTAACCCTAAGCCTAACCCTAACCCTAGGCTACCCTTGACTGCTTCTGCCTCCAATAGATTTCCTAAGCACTAGTGTTTTAAGGAACAGCTTAAAAAGAGAATCCTACAATGATTTCTTTATAATGGGTGTGTTCCTTATCTTATCCTAGTGTCTACACTCTTCTACATGGCTGGACACCCAAATAATATTCCTTTACGTGCTAAGGGGTATCTAGAGAGTGGGATAGGTTTAATAACTACCCTAACCCTAACGCGTACCCTAACCCTAACCCCTACCCTAACCCTAACACATACCCTAATCCTAACCTGTACCCTAAACCGAGCCCTAACCCTAACACTAACCCTAAACCTAACCCTAACCCATACCCTACGCCGTACACGAAACCCTCCCCGAACCCGTACCCTAAGCCGTACCCTAAGCCTAACCCTAAGCCTAACCCTAACCCTAGGCTACCCTTGACTGCTTCTGCCTCCAATAGATTTCCTAAGCACTAGTGTTTTAAGGAACAGCTTAAAAAGAGAATCCTAATGTGATTTCTTTATAATGGGTGTGTTCCTTATCTTATCCTAGTGTCTAAGTTCTTCTCCATGGCTGGACCCTCAAATAATATTCCTTTACGTGCTAAGGGGTATCTAGAGACTGGGATAGGTTTAATAACTACCCTAACTCTAACGCGTACCCTAACCCTAACTCCTACCCTAACCCTAACACGTACCCTTATCCTAACACGTACCCTAAACCGAGCCCTAACCCTAACACTAACTCTAACCTTAACCCTAACCCATACCCTACGCCGTACACGAACACGTCCCCGAAATCATACCCTAAGCCGTACCCAAACCCTAACCCTAAGCCTAAACTTAACCCTAGGCTACCCTTGACTGCTTCTGCCTCCAATAGATTTCCTAAGCATTAGTGTTTTAAGGAACAGATTAAAAAGAGAATTCTAATGTGATTTCTTTATAATGGGTGTGTTCCTTATCTTATCCTAGTGTCTAAACTATTCTCCATGGCTGGACTGACAAATAATATTCCTTTACGAGCTAAGGGATGTCTAGAGAGTGGGATAGGTTTAATAACTACCCTAACCCTAACACGTAATTTAACCCTAACCCCTACCTTAACCCTAACACGTACCCTAATCCTAACCCGTACCCTAATCCGAGCCCTAACCCTAACAGTAACCCTAACCCTAAACCTAACCCATACCCCACGCCGTACCCGAACCCCTCCCCGAACCCGTACCCTAAGCCGTACCCTAAGCCTAACCCTAAACCTAGGCTACTCTTGACTGCTTCTGCCTCCAATAGATTTCCTAAGCACTAGTGTTTTAAGGAACAGCTTAAAAAGAGAATCCTAATGTGATTTCTTTATAATGGGTGTGTTCCTTATCTTATTCTAGTGTCTAAACTCTTCTCAATGGCTGGACCCTCAAATAATATTCCTTTACGTGCTAAGGGGTATCTAGAGACTGGGATAGGTTTAATAACTACCCTAACCCTAACGCGTACACTAACCCTAACTCCTACCTTAACCCTATCACGTACCCTAATCCTAACACGTACCCTAAACAGAGCCCTAACCCTAACACTAAACCTAACCCTAACCCTAACCCATACCCTACGCCGTACCCGAACCCCTCACCGAACCCGTACCCTAAGCCGTACCCTAAGCCTAACCGTAAGCCTAACCCTAACCCTAGGCTTCCCTTGAATGCTTTTGCCTCCAATAGATTTCCTAAACACTAGTGTTTTAAGGAACAGCTTAAAAAGAAAATCCTAATGTGATTTCTTTATAATGGGTGTGTTCCTTATCTTATCCTAGTGTCTAAACTCTTCTCCATGGCTGGACCCCCAAATAATATTCCTTTACGTGTTAAGGGGTATCTAGAGAGTGGGATAGGGTTAATAACTACCCTACCCCTAACGCGTACCCTAACCCTAACCCCTACCCTAACCCTAACACGTACCCTAATCCTAACCCGTACCCTAAACCGAGCCCTAACCCTAACCCTAAACCTAACCCATACCCTACACCATACACGAACCCGTCCCCGAACCCATAGCCTAAGCCGTACCCTAAGCCTAACCCTCAGCCTAACCCTAACCCTAGGCTACCCTTGACTGCTTCTGCCTCCAATAGATTTCCTAAGCACTAGTGTTTTAAGGAACACATTAAAAAGAGAATCCTAATGTGATTTCTTTATAATGGGTGTGTTCCTTATCTTATCCTAGTGTCTAACCTCTTCTCCATGGCTGGACCCTCAAATAATATTCCTTTACGTGCTAAGGGGTATCTAGAGACTGGGATAGGTTTAATAACTACCCAACCCTAAAGTGTACCCTAACCCTAACCCCTACCCTAACACTAACACCTACCCTAACACTAACACGTACCCTAATCCTAACCTGTACCCTAATACGAGCCCTAACCCTAACACTAACCCTAACCCTAACCCTAACCCATACCCTCCGCCGTACACGACCCATCACCGAACCCGTACCCTAAGCCGTACCCTAAGCCTAACCGTAAGCCTAACCCTAACCCTAGGCTACCCTTGAATGCTTTTGCCTCCAATAGATTTCCTAAACACTACTGTTTTAAGGAACAGCTTAAAAAGAGAATCCTAATGTGATTTCTTTATAATGGGTGTGTTCCTTATTTTATCCTAGTGTCTAAACACTTCTCCATGGCTGGACCCCCAAATAATATTGCTTTACGTGTTAAGGGGTATCTAGAGAGTGGGATAGGTTTAATAACTACCCTACCCCTAACGCGTACCCTAACCATAACCCCTACCCTACCCCTAACACGTACCCTAATCCTAACCCGTACCCTAAACCGAGCCCTAACCCTAACACTAACCCTAACCCTAACCCTAACCCTAACCCATACCCTACACCATACACGAACCCGTCCCCGAACCCATACCCTAAGCCGTACCCTAAGCCTAACCCTCAGCCTAACCCTAACCCTAGGGTACCCTTGACTGCTTCTGCCTCCAATAGATTTCGTAAGCACTAGTGTTTTAAGGAACAGCTTAAAAAGAGAATCCTAATGTGATTTCTTTATAATGGGTGTGTTCCTTATCTTATCCTAGTGTCTAAGCTCTTCTCCATGGCTGGACCCTCAAATAATATTCCTTTACGTGCTAAGGGGTATCTAGAGACTGGGATAGGTTTAATAACTACCCAACCCTAGCGTGTACCCTAACCCTAACACCTACCCTAACACTAACACGTACCCTAATCCTACCCCGTACCCTAAACCGAGACCTAAACCTAACACTAACCCTAACCCTAACCCTAACCAATACCCTACGCCGTACCCGAACCCCTCACCGGACCCGTACCCTAAGCCGTACCCTAAGCCTAACCGTAAGCCTAACCCTAACCCTAGGCTACCCTTGAATGCTTTTGCCTCCAATAGATTTCCTAAACACTAGTGTTTTAAGGAACAGCTTAAAAAGAGAATCCTAATGTGATTTCTTTATAATGGGTGTGTTCCTTATCTTATTCTAGTGTCTAAACTCTTCTCCATGGCTGGACCCCCAAATAATATTCCTTTACGTGTTAAGGGTTATCTAGAGAGTGGGATAGGTTTAATAACTACCCTACCCCTAACGCGTACCCTAACCCTAACCCCTACTCTAACCCTAACACGTACCCTAATCCTAACCCGTACCCTAAACCGAGCCCTAACCCTAACACTAAGCCTAACCCTAACCCTAACCCATACCCTACACCATACACGAACCCGTCCCCGAACCCATACACTAAGCCGTACCCTAAGCCTAACCCTCAGCCTAACCCTAACCATAGGCTACCCTTGACTGCTTCTGCCTCCAATAGATTTCCTAAGCACTAGAGTTTTAAGGAACAGCTTAAAAAGAGAATCCTAATGTGATTTCTTTATAATGGGTGTGTTCCTTATCTTATCCTAGTGTCTAAGCTCTTCTCCATGGCTGGACCCTCAAATAATATTCCTTTACGTGCTAAGGGGTACCTAGAGACTGGGATAGGTTTAATAACTACCCTAAACCTAACGCGTACCCTAACCCTAACTCCTACCCTAACCCTATCACGTACCCTAATCCTAACACGTACCCTAAACCGAGCCCTAACCCTAACACTAACCCTAACCCTAACCCCAAACCATACCCTACGCCGTACCCGAACCCTCACCGAACCCGTACCCTAAGCCTAACCATAAGCCTAACCCTAACCCTAGGCTACCCTTGAGTGCTTCGGCCTCCAATAGATTTCCTAAGCACTAGTGTTTTAAGGAACAGATTAAAAAGAGAATCCTAATGTGATTTCTTTATAATGGGTGTGTTCCTTATCTTATCCTAGTGTCTAAACTCTTCTCCATGGCTGGACCCCCAAATAATATTCCTTTACGTGTTAAGGGGTATATAGAGAGTGGGATAGGTTTAATAACTACCCTACCCCTAACGCGTACCCTAACCCTAACCCCTACCCTAACCCTAACACGTACCCTAATCCTAACCCGTACCCTAAACCGAGCCCTAACCCTAACCCTAAACCTAACCCATACCCTACACCATGCACGAACCCGTCCCCGAACCCATAGCCTAAGCCGTACCCTAAGCCTAACCCTCAGCCTAACCCTAACCCTAGGCTACCCTTGACTGCTTCTGCCTCCAATAGATTTCCTAAGCACTAGTGTTTTAAGGAACAGATTAAAAAGGAATCCTAATGTGATTTCTTTATAATGGGTGTGTTCCTTATCTTATCCTAGTGTCTAACCTCTTCTCCATGGCTGGACCCTCAAATAATATTCCTTTACGTGCTAAGGGGTATCTAGAGACTGGGATAGGTTTAATAACTACCCAACCCTAACGTGTACCCTAACCCTAACCCCTACCCTAACACTAACACCTACCCTAAACCTAACCCGTACCCTAAACCCAGCCCTAACCCTAACACTAACCCTAACCCTAACCCTAACCCATACCCTACACCATACACGAACCCGTCCCCGAAACCATACCCTAAGCCGTACCCTAAGCCTAACCCTCAGCCTAACCCTAACCCTAGGCTACCCTTGACTGCTTCTGCCTCCAATAGATTTCCTAAGCACTAGTGTTTTAAGGAACAGCTTAAAAAGAGAATCCTAATGTGATTTCTTTATAATGGGTGTGTTCCTTATCTTATCCTAGTGTCTAAGCTCTTCTCCATGGCTGGACCCTCAAATAATATTCCTTTACGTGCTAAGGGGTATCTAGAGACTGGGATAGGTTTAATAACTACCCAACCCTAACGCGTACCCTAACCCTAACACCTACCCTAACACTAACACGTACCCTAATCCTAACCTGTACCCTAATACGAGCCCTAACCCTAACACTAACCCTAACCCTAACCCTAACCCATACCCTCCGCCGTACACGACCCATCACCGAACCCGTACCCTAAGCCGTACCCTAAGCCTAACCGTAAGCCTAACCCTAACCCTAGGCTACCCTTGAATGCTTTTGCCTCCAATAGATTTCCTAAACACTACTGTTTTAAGGAACAGCTTAAAAAGAGAATCCTAATGTGATTTCTTTATAATGGGTGTGTTCCTTATTTTATCCTAGTGTCTAAACACTTCTCCATGGCTGGAACCCCAAATAATATTGCTTTACGTGTTAAGGGGTATCTAGAGAGTGGGATAGGTTTAATAACTACCCTACCCCTAACGCGTACCCTAACCCTAACCCCTACCCTACCCCTAACACGTACCCTAATCCTAACCCGTACCCTAAACCGAGCCCTAACCCTAACACTAACCCTAACCCTAACCCTAACCCTAACCCATACCCTACACCATACACGAACCCGTCCCCGAACCCATACCCTAAGCCGTACCCTAAGCCTAACCCTCAGCCTAACCCTAACCCTAGGCTACCCTTGACTGCTTCTGCCTCCAATAGATTTCCTAAGCACTAGTGTTTTAAGGAACAGCTTAAAAAGAGAATCCTAATGTGATTTCTTTATAATGGGTGTGTTCCTTATCTTATCCTAGTGTCTAAGCTCTTCTCCATGGCTGGACCCTCAAATAATATTCCTTTACGTGCTAAGGGGTATCTAGAGACTGGGATAGGTTTAATAACTACCCAACCCTAACGCGTACCCTAACCCTAACACCTACCCTAACACTAACACGTACCCTAATCCTAACCTGTACCCTAATCCGAGCCCTAACCCTAACACTAACCCTAACCCTAACCCTAACCCATACCCTCCGCCGTACCCGACCCCTCACCGAACCCGTACCCTGAGCCGTACCCTAAGCCTAACCGTAAGCCTAACCCTAACCCTAGGCTACCCTTGAATGCTTTTGCCTCCAATAGATTTCCTAAACACTAGTGTTTTAAGGAACAGCTTAAAAAGAGAATCCTAATGTGATTTCTTTATAATGGGTGTGTTCCTTATCTTATTCTAGTGTCTAAACTCTTCTCCATGGCTGGACCCCCAAATAATATTCCTTTACGTGTTAAGGGTTATCTAGAGAGTGGGATAGGTTTAATAACTACCCTACCCCTAACGCGTACCCTAACCCTAACCCCTACCCTAACCCTAACACGTACCCTAATCCTAACCCGTACCCTAAACCGAGCCCTAACCCTAACACTAAGCCTAACCCTAACCCTAACCCATACCCTACACCATACACGAACCCGTCCCCGAACCCATACGCTAAGCCGTACCCTAAGCCTAACCCTCAGCCTAACCCTAACCCTAGGCTACCCTTGACTGCTTCTGCCTCCAATAGATTTCCTAAGCACTAGTGTTTTAAGGAACAGCTTAAAAAGAGAATCCTAATGTGATTTCTTTATAATGGGTGTGTCCCTTATCTTATCCTAGTGTCTAAGCTCTTCTCCATGGCTGGACCCTCAAATAATATTCCTTTACGTGCTAAGGGGTACCTAGAGACTGGGATAGGTTTAATAACTACCCTAAACCTAACGCGTACCGTAACCCTAACTCCTACCCTAACCCTAACACGTACCCTAATCCTAACACGTACCCTAAACCGAGCCCTAACCCTAACACTAACCCTAACCCTAACCCCAAACCATACCCTACGCCGTACCCGAACCCCTCACCGAACCCGTACCCTAAGCCTAACCGTAAGCCTAACCCTAACCCTAGGCTACCCTTGAGTGCTTCTGCCTCCAATAGATTTCCTAAGCACTAGTGTTTTAAGGAACAGATTAAAAAGAGAATCCTAATGTGATTTCTTTATAATGGGTGTGTTCCTTATCTTATCCTAGTGTCTAAACTCTTCTCCATGGCTGGACCCCCAAATAATATTCCTTTACGTGTTAACGGGTATATAGAGAGTGGGATAGGTTTAATAACTACCCTACCCTAACGCGTACCCTAACCCTAAACCCTACCCTAACCCTAACACATACCCTAATCCTAACACGTACCCTAAACCGAGCCCTAACCCTAACACTAACCCTAACCCTAACCCCAAACCATACCCTACGCCGTACCCGAACCCCTCACCGAACCCATACCCTAAGCCTAACCGTAAGCCTAACCCTAACCCTAGGCTACCCTTGAGTGCTTCTGCCTCCAATAGATTTCCTAAGCACTAGTGTTTTAAGGAACAGATTAAAAAGAGAATCCTAATGTGATTTCTTTATAATGGGTGTGTTCCTTATCTTATCCTAGTGTCTAAGCTCTTCTCCATGGCTGGACCCTCAAATAATATTCCTTTACGTGCTAAGGGGTATCTAGAGACTGGGATAGGTTTAATAACTACCCTAACCCTAACGCGTACCCTAACCCTAACTTCTACCCTAACCCTAACACGTACCCTAATCCTAACACGTAACCTAAACCGAGCCCTAACCCTAACACTAACCCTAACCCTAACCCTAACCCATACCCTACACCATACACGAACCCGTCCCCGAACCCATACCCTAAGCCGTCCCTAAGCCTAACCCTCAGCCTAACCCTAACCCTAGGCTACCCTTGACTGCTTCTGCCTCCAATAGATTTCCTAAGCACTAGTGTTATAAGGAACAGCTTAAAAAGAGAATCCTAATGTGATTTCTTTATAATGGGTGTGTTCCTTATGTTATCCTAGTGTCTAAACTCTTCTCCATGGCTGGACACCCAAATAATATTCCTTTACGTGCTAAGGGGTATCTAGAGAGTGGGATAGGTTTAATAACTACCCAAACCCTAAGGAGTACCCTAACCCTAACCCCTACCATAACCCTAACACGTACCCTAATCCTAACCCGTACACTAAACCGAGCCCTAACGCTAACACTAACCCTAACCCTAACCCTAACCCATACCCTACGCAGTACCCGAACCCCTCCCCGAACCCGTACCCTAACACTAACGCTAAGCCTAACCCTAACCCTAGGCTACCCTTGAATGCTTCTGCCTCCAATAGATTTCCTAAGCACTAGTGTTTTAAGGAACAGCTTTAAAAGAGAATCCTAATGTGATTTCTTTATAATGGGTGTGTTTCTTATCTTATCCTAGTGTCTAAACTCTTCTCCATGGCTGGACCCCCAAATAATATTCCTTTACGTGATAAGTTGTATCTAGAGAGTGGGATAGGTTTAATATCTACCCTAACCCTAACGCGTACCCTAACCCAATCCCTAACACATACCCTAATCCTAATCCGTAACCTAAACCGAGCCCTAACCCTAACACTAACCCTAACCCTCACCCTAACCCATACCCTACGCCGTACCCGAACCCGTCCCCGAACCCGTACCCTAAGCCGTACCCTAACCCTAACCCAAAGCCTTACCCTAACCCTAGGCTACCCTTGACTGCTTCTGCCTCCAATAGATTTCCTAAGCACTAGTGTTTTAAGGAACAGCTTAAAAAGAGAATACTAATGTCATTTCTTTATAATGGGTGTGTTCCGTATATTATCCTAGTGTCTAAACTCTTCTCCATGGCTGGACCCCCAAATAATATTCTTTTACGTTCTAAGGGGTATCTAGGGAGTGGGATAGGTTTAATAACTACCCTAACCCTAAAGCGTACCCTAACCTAAACCCTAACACGTACCCTAATACTAACCCGTACCCTAAACCGAGCCCTAACCCTAACACTAACCCTAACCCATACCCTAAGCCGTACCCGAACCCCTCCTCGAACCCGTACCCTAAGCCAAACCCTAACACTAACCCTAAGCCTAACCCTAACCCTAGGCTACCCTTGACTGCTTCTGCCTCCAATAGATTTCCTAAGCACTAGTGTTTTAAGGAACAGCTTAAAATGAGAATCCCACAATGATTTCTTTATAATGGGTGTGTTCCTTATCTTATCCTAGTGTCTACACTCTTCTACATGGCTGGACCCCCAAATAATATTCCTTTACGTGCTAAGGGGTATCTAGAGAGTGGGATAGGTTTAATAACTACCCTAACCCTAACGCGTACCCTAACCCTAACCCCTACCCTAACCCTAACACATACCCTAATCCTAACCTGTACCCTAAACCGAGCCCTAACCCTAACACTAACCCTAAACCTAACCCTAACCCATACCCTACGCCGTACACGAAACCCTCCCCGAACCCGTACCCTAAGCCTAACCCTAAGCCTAACCCTAACCCTAGGCTACCCTTGACTGCTTCTGCCTCCAATAGATTTCCTAAGCACTAGTGTTTTAAGGAACAGCTTAAAAAGGGAATCCTAATGTGATTTCTTTATAATGGGTGTGTTCCTTATCTTATCCTAGTGTCTAAGCTCTTCTCCATGGCTGGACCCTCAAATAATATTCCTTTACGTGCTAAGGGGTATCTAGAGACTGGGATAGGTTTACTAACTACCCTAACCCTAACGCGTACACTAACCCTAACTCCTACCTTAACCCTAACACGTACCCTAATCCTAACACGTACCCTAAACCGAGCCCTAACCCTAACACTAAACCTAACCCTAACCCTAACCCATACCCTACGCCGTACCCGAAACCCTCACCGAACCCGTACCCTAAGCCGTACCCTAAGCCTAACCGTAAGCCTAACCCTAACCCTAGGCTTCCCTTGAATGCTTTTGCCTCCAATAGATTTCCTAAACACTAGTGTTTTAAGGAACAGCTTAAAAAGAAAATCCTAATGTGATTTCTTTATAATGGGTGTGTTCCTTATCTTATCCTAGTGTCTAAACTCTTCTCCATGGCTGGACCCCCAAATAATATTCCTTTACGTGTTAAGGGGTATCTAGAGAGTGGGATAGGTTTAATAACTACCCTACCCCTAACGCGTACCCTAACCCTAACCCCTACCCTAACCCTAACACGTACCCTAATCCTAACCCGTACCCTAAACCGAGCCCTAACCCTAACCCTAACCCTAACCCATACCCTACACCATACACGAACCCGTCCCCGAACCCATAGCCTAAGCCGTACCCTAAGCCTAACCCTCAGCCTAACCCTAACCCTAGGCTACCCTTGACTGCTTCTGCCTCCAATAGATTTCCTAAGCACTAGTGTTTTAAGGAACAGATTAAAAAGAGAATCCTAATGTGATTTCTTTATAATGGGTGTGTTCCTTATCTTATCCTATTGTCTAACCTCTTCTCCATGGCTGGACCCTCAAATAATATTCCTTTACGTGCTAAGGGGTATCTAGAGACTGGGATAGGTTTAATAACTACCCAACCCTAACGTGTACCCTAACCCTAACCCCTACCCTAACAGTAACACCTACCCTAAACCTAAACCGTACCCTAAACCGAGCCCTAACCCTAACACTAACCCTAACCCTAACCCTAACCCATACCCTACACCATACACGAACCCGTCCCCGAAACCATACCCTAAGCCGTACCCTAAGCCTAACCCTCAGCCTAACCGTAACCCTAGGCTACCCTTGACTGCTTCTGCCTCCAATAGATTTCCTAAGCACTAGTGTTTTAAGGAACAGCTTAAAAAGAGAATCCTAATGTGATTTCTTTATAATGGGTGTGTTCCTTATCTTATCCTAGTGTCTAAGCTCTCCTCCATGGCTGGACCCTCAAATAATATTCCTTTACGTGCTAAGGGGTATCTAGAGACTGGGATAGGTTTAATAACTACCCAACCCTAACGCGTACCCTAACCCTAACACCTACCCTAACACTAACACGTACCCTAATCCTAACCTGTACCCTAATCCGAGCCCTAACCCTAACACTAACCCTAACCCTAACCCTAACCCATACCCTCCGCCGTACACGACCCATCACCGAACCCGTACCCTAAGACTAACCCTAAGCCTACCCTAAGCCTAACCCTAACCCTAGGCTACCCTTGACTGCTTCTGCCTCCAATAGATTTCCTAAGCAATACTGTTTTAAGGAACAGCTTAAAAAGAGAATCTTAATGTGATTTCTTTATAATGGGTGTGTTCCTTATCTTATCCTAGTGTCTAAATTCTTCTCCATGGCTGGACCCCCAAATAATATTCCTTAACGTGCTAAGGGGTATCTAGAGAGTGGGATAGTTTTAATAACTACCCTAACCCTAACGCGTACCCTAACCCTAACCCCTACCCTAACCCTCACACGTACCCTAATCCTAACCCGTACCCTAAACCGAGCCCTAACCCTAACCCTAACACTAACCCTAACCCTAACCCTAACCCATACCCTACGCCGTACCCGAACCCCTCCCCGAACCCTTACCCTAAGCCGTACCCTAAGCCTAACTGTAAGCCTAACCCTAACCCTAGGATACCCTTGAATGCTTTGCCTCCAATAGATTTCCTAAACACTAGTGTTTTAAGGAACAGTTTAAAAAGAAAATCCTAATGTGATTTCTTAACAAGGGGTGTATTCCTTATCTTATCCTAGTGTCTAAACTCTTGTCTATGGCAGCACCCCCAAATAATATTCCTTTACGTGCTAAGAGGTATCTAGAGACTGGGATAGGTTTAATAACTACCCTAACGCTAACGCGTACCCTAACCCTAACCCGTACCCTAACCCTAACACGTACCCTAATCCTAACCCGTACCCTAAACCGAGCCCTAACCCTAACAGTAACCCTAACCCTCACCCATACCCTACTACGTACCGTAACCTCTCCCCGAACCCATACCCTAAGCCGAACCCTAAGCCTAACCCTAAGCCTAACCCTATCCCCAGGCTACCCTTGACTGCTTCTGCCTCCAATAGATTTCCTAAGCACTAGTGTTTTAAGGAACAGCTTAAAAAGAGAATCCTAATGTGATTTCTTTATAATGGGTGTGTTCCTTATCTTATCCTAGTGTCTAAACTCTTTTCCATGGCTCGACCCCCAAACAATATTCCTTTACGTGCTAAGGGTTATCTAGAGAGTGGGATAGGTTTAATAACTACCCTAACCTTAACGCGTACCCTAACCCTAACCCCTACCCTAACCCTAACATGTACCCTAATCCTAACCCGTAACCTAAACTGAGCCCTAACCCTAACACTAACCCTAACACTAACGCTAACCGATACCCTACGCCGTACCCGAACCCCTCCCCAATCCCGTACCCTAAGCCTAACCCTAACCCTAGGCTACCCTTGACTGCTTCTGCCTCCAATAGATTTCCTAAGCACTAGTGTTTTAAGGAACAGCTTAAAAAGAGAATCCTAATGTGATTTCTTTATAATGGGTGTGTTCCTTATCTTATCCTAGTGTCTAACCTCTTCTCCATGGCTGGACTGACAAATAATATTCCTTTACGAGCTAAGGGATGTCTAGAGAGTGGGATAGGTTTAATAACTACCCTAACCCTAACACGTAATTTAACCCTAACCCCTACCTTAACCCTAACACGTACCCTAATCCTAACCCGTACCCTAATCCGAGCCCTAACCCTAACAGTAACCCTAACCCTAAACCTAACCCATACCCCACGCCGTACCCGAACCCCTCCCCGAACCCGTACCCTAAGCCGTACCCTAAGCCTAACCGTAAGCCTAACCCTAACCCTAGGCTTCCCTTGAATGCTTTTGCCTCCAATAGATTTCCTAAACACTAGTGTTTTAAGGAACAGCTTAAAAAGAAAATCCTAATGTGATTTCTTTATAATGGGTGTGTTCCTTATCTTATCCTAGTGTCTAAACTCTTCTCCATGGCTGGACCCCCAAATAATATTCCTTTACGTGTTAAGGGGTATCTAGAGAGTGGGATAGGTTTAATAACTACCCTACCCCTAACGCGTACCCTAACCCTAACCCCTACCCTAACCCTAACACGTACCCTAATCCTAACCCGTACCCTAAACCGAGCCCTATCCCTAACCCTAAACCTAACCCATACCCTACACCATACACGAACCCGTCCCCGAACCCATAGCCTAAGCCGTACCCTAAGCCTAACCCTCAGCCTAACCCTAACCCTAGGCTACCCTTGACTGCTTCTGCCTCCAATAGATTTCCTAAGCACTAGTGTTTTAAGGAACAGATTAAAAAGAGAATCCTAATGTGATTTCTTTATAATGGGTGTGTTCCTTATCTTATCCTAGTGTCTAACCTCTTCTCCATGGCTGGACCCTCAAATAATATTCCTTTACGTGCTAAGGGGTATCTAGACACTGGGATAGGTTTAATAACTACCCAACCCTAACGTGTACCCTAACCCTAACCCCTACCCTAACACTAACACCTACCCTAAACCTAACCCGTACCCTAAACCGAGCCCTAACCCTAACACTAACCCTAACCCTAACCCTAACCCATACCCTACACCATACACGAACCCGTCCCCGAAACCATACCCTAAGCCGTACCCTAAGCCTAACCCTCAGCCTAACCCTAACCCTAGGCTACCCTTGACTGCTTCTGCCTCCAATAGATTTCCTAAGCACTAGTGTTTTAAGGAACAGCTTAAAAAGAGAATCCTAATGTGATTTCTTTATAATGGGTGTGTTCCTTATCTTATCCTAGTGTCTAAGCTCTTCTCCATGGCTGGACCCTCAAATAATATTCCTTTACGTGCTAAGGGGTATCTAGAGACTGGGATAGGTTTAATAACTACCCAACCCTAGCGTGTACCCTAACCCTAACACCTACCCTAACACTAACACGTACCCTAATCCAACCCCGTACCCTAAACCGAGCCCTAAACCTAACACTAACCCTAACCCTAACCCTAACCAATACCCTACGCCGTACCCGAACCCCTCACCGGACCCGTACCCTAAGCCGTACCCTAAGCCTAACCGTAAGCCTAACCCTAACCCTAGGCTACCCTTGAATGCTTTTGCCTCCAATAGATTTCCTAAACACTAGTGTTTTAAGGAACAGCTTAAAAAGAGAATCCTAATGTGATTTCTTTATAATGGGTGTGTTCCTTATCTTATTCTAGTGTCTAAACTCTTCTCCATTGCTGGACCCCAAATAATATTCCTTTACGTGCTAAGGGGTATCTAGAGAGTGGGATAGGTTTAATAACTACCCTAACCCTAACACGTACCCTAACCCTAACCCCTACCCTAACCCTAACACGTACCCTAATCCTAACCCGTACCCTAAACCGAGCCCTAACCCTAACACTAACCCTAACCCTAACCCTAACCCATACCCTACACCATACACGAACCTGTCCCCGAACCCATACACTAAGCCGTACCCTAAGCCTAACCCACAGCCTAACCCTAACCCTAGGCTACCCTTGACTGCTTCTGCCTCCAATAGATTTTCTAAGCACTAGTGTTTTAAGGAACAGCTTAAAAAGAGAATCCTAATGTGATTTCTTTATAATGGGTGTTTTCCTTATCTTATCCTAGTGTCTAAGCTCTTCTCCATGGCTGGACCCTCAAATAATATTCCTTTACGTGCTAAGGGGTACCTAGAGACTGGGATAGGTTTAATAACTACCCTAACCCTAACGCGTACCCTAACCCTAACTCCTAACCTAACCCTAACACGTACCCTAATCCTAAACCGTACCCTAAACCGAGCCCTAACCCTAACACTAACCCTATCCCTAACCCTAACCCATACCCTACACCATACACGAACCCGTCCCCGAACCCATAACCTAAGCCATACCCTAAGCCTAACCCTCAGCCTAACCCTAACCCTAGGCTACCCTTGACTGCTTCTGCCTCCAATAGATTTCCTAAGCACTAGTGTTTTAAGGAACAGATTAAAAAGAGAATCCTAATGTGATTTCTTTATAATGGGTGTTTTCCTTATCTTATCCTAGTGTCTAAGCTCTTCTCCATGGCTGGACCCTCAAATAATATTCCTTTACGTGCTAAGGGGTATCTAGAGACTGGGATAGGTTTAATAACTACCCAACCCTAACGCGTACCCTAACCCTAACACCTACCCTAACACTAACACGTACCCTAATCCTAACCTGTACCCTAATCCGAGCCCTAACCCTAACACTAACCCTAACCCTAACCCTAACCCATACCCTCCGCCGTACCCGACCCCTCACCGAACCCGTACCCTAAGCCGTACCCTAAGCCTAACCGTAAGCCTAACCCTAACCCTAGGCTACCCTTGAATGCTTTTGCCTCCAATAGATTTCCTAAACACTACTGTTTTAAGGAACAGCTTAAAAAGAGAACCCTAATGTGATTTCTTTATAATGGGTGTGTTCCTTATTTTATCCTAGTGTCTAAACTCTTCTCCATGGCTGGACCCCCAAATAATATTCCTTTACGTGTTAAGGGGTATCTAGAGAGTGGGATAGGTTTAATAACTACCCTACACCTAATGCGTACCCTAACCATAACCCCTACCCTAACCCTAACACGTACCCTAATCCTAACCCGTACCCTAAACCGAGCCCTAACCCTAACACTAAGCCTAACCCTAACCCTAACCCATACCCTACACCATACACGAACCCTTCCCCGAACCCATACACTAAGCCGTACCCTAAGCCTAACCCTCAGCCTAACCCTAACCATAGGCTACCCTTGACTGCTTCTGCCTTCAATAGATTTCCTAAGCAGTAGTGTTTTAAGGAACAGCTTAAAAAGAGAATCCTAATGTGATTTCTTTATAATGGGTGTGTTCCTTATCTTATCCTAGTGTCTAAGCTCTTCTCCATGTCTGGACCCTCAAATAATATTCCTTTACGTGCTAAGGGGTACCTAGAGACTGGGATAGTTTTAATAACTACCCTAACCCTAACGCGTACCCTAACCCTAACTCCTACCCTAACCCTAACACGTACCCTAATCCTAACACGTACCCTAAACCGAGCCCTTACCCTAACACTAACCCTAACCCTAACCCCAAACCATACCCTACGCCGTACCCGAACCCCTCACCGAACCCGTTCCCTAAGCCTAACCGTAAGCCTAACCCTAACCCTAGGCTACCCTTGAGTGCTTCTGCCTCCAATAGATTTCCTAAGCACTAGTGTTTTAAGGAACAGATTAAAAAGAGAATCCTAATGTGATTTCTTTATAATGGGTGTGTTCCTTATCTTATCCTAGTGTCTAAACTCTTCTCCATGGCTGGACCCCCAAATAATATTCCTTTACGTGTTAAGGGGTATATAGAGAGTGGGATAGGTTTAATAACTACCCTACCCCTAACGCGTACCCTAACCCTAACCCCTACCCTAACCCTAACACGTACCCTAATCCTAACACGTACCCTAAACCGAGCCCTAACCCTAACACTAACCCTAACCCTAACCATAACCCATACCCTACACCATACACGAACCCGTCCCCGAACCCATACCCTATGTCGCACCCTAAGCCTATCCCTCAGCCTAACCCTAACCCTAGGCTACCCTTGACTGCTTCTGCCTCCAATAGATTTCCTAAGCACTAGTGTTTTAAGGAACAGATTAAAAAGAGAATCCTAATGTGATTTCTTTATAATGGGTGTGTTCCTTATCTTATCCTAGTGTCTAAGCTCTTCTCCATGGCTGGACCCTCAAATAATATTCCTTTACGTGCTAAGGGGTATCTAGAGACTGGGATAGGTTTAATAACTACCCAACCCTAACGTGTACCCTAACCCTAACCCCTACACTAACACTAACACGTACCCTAATCCTAATCCGTACCCTAAACCGAGCCCTAACCCTAACACTAACCCTAACCCTAACCCTAACCCATACCCTACACCATAAACGAGCCCGTCCCCGAACCCATACCCTAAGCCGTACCCTAAGCCTAACCCTCAGCCTAACCCTAACCCTAGGCTACTCTTGACTGCTTCTGGCTCCAATAAATTTCCTAAGCACTAGTGTTTTAAGGAACAGCTTAAAAAGAGAATCCTAATGTGATTTCTTTATAATGGGTGTTTTCCTTATCTTATCCTAGTGTTTAAGCTCTTCTCCATGGCTGGACCCTCAAATAATATTCCTTTACGTGCTAAGGGGTATCTAGAGACTGGGATAGGTTTAATAACTACCCTAACCCTAACGCGTACCCTAACCCTAACTCCTACCCTAACCCTAACACGTACCCTAATCCTAACACGTACCCTAAACCGAGCCCTAACCCTAACACTAACCCTAACCCTAACCCTAACCCATACCCTACGCCGTACCCGAACCCCTCACCGAACCCGTACCCTAAGCCGTACCCTAAGCCTAACCGTAAGCCTAACCCTAACCCTAGGCTATCCTTGAATGCTTTTGCCTCCAATAGATTTCCTAAACACTAGTGTTTTAAGGAACAGCTTAAAAAGAGAATCCTAAAGTGATTTCTTTAAAATGGGTGTGTTCCTTATCTTATCCTAGTGTCTAAACTCTTCTCCATGGCTGGACCCCCAAATAATATTCCTTTACGTGTTAAGGGGTATCTAGAGAGTGGGATAGGTTTAATAACTACCCTACCCCTAACGCGTACCCTAACCCTAACCCCTACCCTAACCCTAACACGTACCCTAATCCTAACCCGTACCCTAAACCGAGCCCTAACCCTAACACTAACCCTAACCCTAACCCTAACCCATACGCTACACCATACACGAACCCGTCCCCGAACCCATACCCTAAGCCGTACCCTAAGCCTAACCCTCAGCCTAACCCTAACCCTAGGCTACCCTTGACTGCTTCTGCCTCCAATAGATTTCCTAAGCACTAGTGTTTTAAGGAACAGCTTAAAAAGAGAATCCTAATGTGATTTCTTTATAATGGGTGTGTTCCTTATCTTATCCTAGTGTCTAAGCTCTTCTCCATGGCTGGACCCTCAAATAATATTCCTTTACGTGCTAAGGGGTATCTAGAGACTGGGATAGGTTTAATAACTACCCTAAACCTAACGCGTAACCTAACCCTAACTCCTACCCTAACCCTAAAACGTATCCTAATCTTAACACGTACCCTAAACCGAGCCCTAACCCTAACACTAACCCTAACCCTAACCCATACCCTAAGCCGTACCCGAACCCCTCCTCGAACCCGTACCCTAAGCCAAACCCTAACACTAACCCTAAGCCTAACCCTAACCCTAGGATACCCTTGACTGCTTCTGCCTCCAATAGATTTCCTAAGCACTAGTGTTTTAAGGAACAGCTTAAAAAGGGAATCCTAATGTGATTTCTTTATAATGGGTGTGTTCCTTATCTTATCCTAGTGTCTAAGCTCTTCTCCATGGCTGGACCCTCAAATAATATTCCTTTACGTGCTAAGGGGTATCTAGAGACTGGGATAGGTTTAATAACTACCCTAACCCTAACGCGTACACTAACCCTAACTCCTACCTTAACCCTAACACGTACCCTAATCCTAACACGTACCCTAAACAGAGCCCTAACCCTAACACTAAACCTAACCCTAACCCTAACCCATACCCTACGCCGTACCCGAACCCCTCACCGAACCCGTACCCTAAGCCGTACCCTAAGCCTAACCGTAAGCCTAACCCTAACCCTAGGCTTCCCTTGAATGCTTTTGCCTCCAATAGATTTCCTAAACACTAGTGTTTTAAGGAACAGCTTAAAAAGAAAATCCTAATGTGATTTCTTTATAATGGGTGTGTTCCTTATCTTATCCTAGTGTCTAAACTCTTCTCCATGTCTGGACCCCCAAATAATATTCCTTTACGTGTTAAGGGGTATCTAGAGAGTGGGATAGGTTTAATAACTACCCTACCCCTAACGCGTACCCTAACCCTAACCCCTACCCTAACCCTAACACGTACCCTAATCCTAACCCGTACCCTAAACCGAGCCCTAACCCTAACCCTAACCCTAACCCATACCCTACACCATACACGAACCCGTCCCCTAACCCATAGCCTAAGCCGTACCCTAAGCCTAACCCTCAGCCTAACCCTAACCCTAGGCTACCCTTGACTGCTTCTGCCTCCAATAGATTTCCTAAGCACTAGTGTTTTAAGGAACAGATTAAAAAGAGAATCCTAATGTGATTTCTTTATAATGGGTGTGTTCCTTATCTTATCCTAGTGTCTAACCTCTTCTCCATGGCTGGACCCTCAAATAATATTCCTTTACGTGCTAAGGGGTATCTAGAGACTGGGATAGGTTTAATAAATACCCAACACTAACGTGTACCCTAACTCTAACCCCTACCCTAACACTAACACCTACCCTAAACCTAACCCGTACCCTAAACCGAGCCCTAACCCTAACACTAACCCTAACCCTAACCCTAACCCATACCCTCCGCCGTACCCGACCCCTCACCGAACCCGTACCCTGAGCCGTACCCTAAGCCTAACCGTAAGCCTAACCCTAACCCTAGGCTACCCTTGAATGCTTTTGCCTCCAATAGATTTCCTAAACACTAGTGTTTTAAGGAACAGCTTAAAAAGAGAATCCTAATGTGATTTCTTTATAATGGGTGTGTTCCTTATCTTATTCTAGTGTCTAAACTCTTCTCCATGGCTGGACCCCCAAATAATATTCCTTTACGTGTTAAGGGTTATCTAGAGAGTGGGATAGGTTTAATAACTACCCTACCCCTAACGCGTACCCTAACCCTAACCCCTACCCTAACCCTAACACGTACCCTAATCCTAACCCGTACCCTAAACCGAGCCCCAACCCTAACACTAAGCCTAACCCTAACCCTAACCCATACCCTACACCATACACGAACCCGTCCCCGAACCCATACACTAAGCCGTACCCTAAGCCTAACCCTCAGCCTAACCCTAACCCTAGGCTACCCTTGACTGCTTCTGCCTCCAATAGATTTCCTAAGCACTAGTGTTTTAAGGAACAGCTTAAAAAGAGAATCCTAATGTGATTTCTTTATAATGGGTGTGTTCCTTATCTTATCCTAGTGTCTAAGCTCTTCTCCATGGCTGGACCCTCAAATAATATTCCTTTACGTGCTAAGGGGTACCTAGAGACTGGGATAGGTTTAATAACTACCCTAAACCTAACGCGTACCGTAACCCTAACTCCTACCCTAACCCTAACACGTACCCTAATCCTAACACGTACCCTAAACCGAGCCCTAACCCTAACACTAACCCTAACCCTAACCCCAAACCATACCCTACGCCGTACCCGAACCCCTCACCGAACCCGTACCCTAAGCCTAACCGTAAGCCTAACCCTAACCCTAGGCTACCCTTGAGTGCTTCTGCCTCCAATAGATTTCCTAAGCACTAGTGTTTTAAGGAACAGATTAAAAAGAGAATCCTAATGTGATTTCTTTATAATGGGTGTGTTCCTTATCTTATCCTAGTGTCTAAACTCTTCTCCATGGCTGGACCCCCAAATAATATTCCTTTACGTGTTAAGGGGTATATAGAGAGTGGGATAGGTTTAATAACTACCCTACCCTAACGCGTACCCTAACCCTAAACCCTACCCTAACCCTAACACATACCCTAATCCTAACACGTACCCTAAACCGAGCCCTAACCCTAACACTAACCCTAACCCTAACCATAACCCATACCCTACACCATACACGAACCCGTCCCCGAACCCATACTCTATGTCGTACCCTAAGCCTATCCCTCAGCCTAACCCTAACCCTAGGCTACCCTTGACTGCTTCTGCCTCCAATAGATTTCCTAAGCACTAGTGTTTTAAGGAACAGATTAAAAAGAGAATCCTAATGTGATTTCTTTATAATGGGTGTGTTCCTTATCTTATCCTAGTGTCTAAGCTCTTCTCCATGGCTGGACCCTCAAATAATATTCCTTTACGTGCTAAGGGGTATCTAGAGACTGGGATAGGTTTAATAACTACCCTAACCCTAACGCGTACCCTAACCCTAACTCCTACCCTAACCCTAACACGTACCCTAATCCTAACACGTAACGTAAACCGAGCCCTAACCCTAACACTAACCCTAACCCTAACCCTAACCCATACCCTACGCCGTACCCGAACCCCTCACTGAACCCGTACCCTAAGCCGTACCCTAAGCCTAACCGTAAGCCTAACCCTAACCCTAGGCTACCCTTGAATGCTTTTGCCTCTAATAGATTTCCTAAACACTAGTGTTTTAAGGAACAGCTTAAAAAGAGAATCCTAAAGTGATTTCTTTATAATGGGTGTGTTCCTTATCTTATCCTAGTGTCTAAACTCTTCTCCATGGCTGGACCCCCAAATAATATTCCTTTACGTGTTAAGGGGTATCTAGAGAGTGGGATAGGTTTAATAACTACCCTACCCCTAACGCGTACCCTAACCCTAACCCCTACCCTAACCCTAACACGTACCCTAATCCTAACCCGTACCCTAAACTGAGCCCTAACCCTAATACTAACCCTAACCCTAACCCTAACCCATACCCTACACCATACACGAACCCGTCCCCGAACCCATACCCTAAGCCGTCCCTAAGCCTAACCCTCAGCCTAACCCTAACCCTAGGCTACCCTTGACTGCTTCTGCCTCCAATAGATTTCCTAAGCACTAGTGTTATAAGGAACAGCTTAAAAAGAGAATCCTAATGTGATTTCTTTATAATGGGTGTGTTCCTTATGTTATCCTAGTGTCTAAACTCTTCTCCATGGCTGGACACCCAAATAATATTCCTTTACGTGCTAAGGGGTATCTAGAGAGTGGGATAGGTTTAATAACTACCCAAACCCTAAGGAGTACCCTAACCCTAATCCCTACCATAACCCTAACACGTACCCTAATCCTAACCCGTACACTAAACCGAGCCCTAACGCTAACACTAACCCTAACCCTAACCCTAACCCATACCCTACGCAGTACCCGAACCCCTCCCCGAACCCGTACCCTAACACTAACGCTAAGCCTAACCCTAACCCTAGGCTACCCTTGAATGCTTCTGCCTCCAATAGATTTCCTAAGCACTAGTGTTTTAAGGAACAGCTTTAAAAGAGAATCCTAATGTGATTTCTTTATAATGGGTGTGTTCCTTATCTTATCCTAGTGTCTAAACTCTTCTCCATGGCTGGACCCCCAAATAATATTCCTTTCCGTGCTAAGTTGTATCTAGAGAGTGGGATAGGTTTAATAACTACCCTAACCCTAACGCGTACCCTAACCCAATCCCTAACACATACCCTAATCCTAACCCGTAACCTAAACCGAGCCCTAACCCTAACACTAACCCTAACCCTCACCCTAACCCATACCCTACGCCGTACCCGAACCCGTCCCCGAACCCGTACCCTACGCCGTACCCTAACCCTAACCCAAAGCCTAACCCTAACCCTAGGCTACCCTTGACTGCTTCTGCCTCCAATAGATTTCCTAAGCACTAGTGTTTTAAGGGACAGCTTAAAAGGGAATACTAATGTCATTTCTTTATAATGGGTGTGTTCCGTATATTATCCTAGTGTCTAAACTCTTCTCCATGGCTGGACCCCCAAATAATATTCTTTTACGTTCTAAGGGGTATCTAGGGAGTGGGATAGGTTTAATAACTACCCTAACCCTAAAGCGTACCCTAACCTAAACCCTAACACGTAACCTAATACTAACCCGTACCCTAAACCGAGCCCTAACCCTAACACTAACCCTAACCCATACCCTAAGCCGTACCCGAACCCCTCCTCGAACCCGTACCCTAAGCCAAACCCTAACACTAACCCTAAGCCTAACCCTAACCCTAGGCTACCCTTGACTGCTTCTGCCTCCAATAGATTTCCTAAGCACTAGTGTTTTAAGGAACAGCTTAAAAAGAGAATCCTACAATGATTTCTTTATAATGGGTGTGTTCCTTATCTTATCCTAGTGTCTACACTCTTCTACATGGCTGGACCCCCAAATAATATTCCTTTACGTGCTAAGGGGTATCTAGAGAGTGGGATAGGTTTAATAACTACCCTAACCCTAACGCGTACCCTAACCCTAACCCCTACCCTAACCCTAACACATACCCTAATCCTAACCTGTACCCTAAACCGAGCCCTAACCCTAACACTAACCCTAAACCTAACCCTAACCCATACCCTACGCCGTACACGAAACCCTCCCCGAACCCGTACCCTAAGCCGTACCCTAAGCCTAACCCTAAGCCTAACCCTAACCCTAGGCTACCCTTGACTGCTTCTGCCTCCAATAGATTTCCTAAGCACTAGTGTTTTAAGGAACAGCTTAAAAAGAGAATCCTAATGTGATTTCTTTATAATGGGTGTGTTCCTTATCTTATCCTAGTGTCTAAGTTCTTCTCCATGGCTGGACCCTCAAATAATATTCCTTTACATGCTAAGGGGTATCTAGAGACTGGGATAGGTTTAATAACTACCCTAACTCTAACGCGTACCCTAACCCTAACTCCTACCCTAACCCTAACACGTACCCTTATCCTAACACGTACCCTAAACCGAGCCCTAACCCTAACACTAACTCTAACCTTAACCCTAACCCATACCCTACGCCGTACACGAACACGTCCCCGAAATCATACCCTAAGCCGTACCCAAACCCTAACCCTAAGCCTAAACCTAACCCTAGGCTACCCTTGACTGCTTCTGCCTCCAATAGATTTCCTAAGCATTAGTGTTTTAAGGAACAGATTAAAAAGAGAATTCTAATGTGATTTCTTTATAATGGATGTGTTCCTTATCTTATCCTAGTGTCTAAACTCTTCTCCATGGCTGGACTGACAAATAATATTCCTTTACGAGCTAAGGGATGTCTAGAGAGTGGGATAGGTTTAATAACTACCCTAACCCTAACACGTAATTTAACCCTAACCCCTACCTTAACCCTAACACGTACCCTAATCCTAACCCGTACCCTAATCCGAGCCCTAACCCTAACCCTAAACCTAACCCATACCCTACACCATACACGAACCCGTCCCCGAACCCATAGCCTAAGCCGTACCCTAAGCCTAACCCTCAGCCTAACCCTAACCCTAGGCTACCCTTGACTGCTTCTGCCTCCAATAGATTTCCTAAGCACTAGTGTTTTAAGGAACACATTAAAAAGAGAATCCTAATGTGATTTCTTTATAATGGGTGTGTTCCTTATCTTATCCTAGTGTCTAACCTCTTCTCCATGGCTGGACCCTCAAATAATATTCCTTTACGTGCTAAGGGGTATCTAGAGACTGGGATAGGTTTAATAACTACCCAACCCTAAAGTGTACCCTAACCCTAACCCCTACCCTAACACTAACACCTACCCTAAACCTAACCCGTACCCTAAAACGAGCCCTAACCCTAACACTAACCCTAACCCTAACCCTAACCCATACCCTACACCATACACGAACCCGTCCCCGAAACCATACCCTAAGCCGTACCCTAAGCCTAACCCTCAGCCTAACCCTACCCCTAGGCTACCCTTGACTGCTTCTGCCTCCAATAGATTTCCTAAGCACTAGTGTTTTAAAGAACAGCTTAAAAAGAGAATCCTAATGTGATTTCTTTATAATGGGTGTGTTCCTTATCTTATCCTAGTGTCTAAGCTCTTCTCCATGGCTGGACCCTCAAATAATATTCCTTTACGTGCTAAGGGGTATCTAGAGACTGGGATACGTTTAATAACTACCCAACCCTAACGCGTACCCTATCCCTAACACCTACCCTAACACTAACACGTACCCTAATCCTAACCTGTACCCTAATACGAGCCCTAACCCTAACACTAACCCTAACCCTAACCCTAACCCATACCCTCCGCCGTACACGACCCATCACCGAACCCGTACCCTAAGCCGTACCCTAAGCCTAACCGTAAGCCTAACCCTAACCCTAGGCTACCCTTGAATGCTTTTGCCTCCAATAGATTTCCTAAACACTACTGTTTTAAGGAACAGCTTAAAAAGAGAATCCTAATGTGATTTCTTTATAATGGGTGTGTTCCTTATTTTATCCTAGTGTCTAAACACTTCTCCATGGCTGGACCCCCAAATAATATTGCTTTACGTGTTAAGGGGTATCTAGAGAGTGGGATAGGTTTAATAACTACCCTACCCCTAACGCGTACCCTAACCATAACCCCTACCCTACCCCTAACACGTACCCTAATCCTAACCCGTACCCTAAACCGAGCCCTAACCCTAACACTAACCCTAACCCTAACCCTAACCCTAACCCATACCCTACACCATACACGAACCCGTCCCCGAACCCATACCCTAAGCCGTACCCTAAGCCTAACCCTCAGCCTAACCCTAACCCTAGGGTACCCTTGACTGCTTCTGCCTCCAATAGATTTCGTAAGCACTAGTGTTTTAAGGAACAGCTTAAAAAGATAATCCTAATGTGATTTCTTTATAATGGGTGTGTTCCTTATCTTATCCTAGTGTCTAAGCTCTTCTCCATGGCTGGACCCTCAAATAATATTCCTTTACGTGCTAAGGGGTATCTAGAGACTGGGATAGGTTTAATAACTACCCAACCCTAGCGTGTACCCTAATCCTAACACCTACCCTAACACTAACACGTACCCTAATCCTACCCCGTACCCTAAACCGAGACCTAAACCTAACACTAACCCTAACCCTAACCCTAACCAATACCCTACGCCGTACCCGAACCCCTCACCGGACCCGTACCCTAAGCCGTACCCTAAGCCTAACCGTAAGCCTAACCCTAACCCTAGGCTACCCTTGAATGCTTTTGCCTCCAATAGATTTCCTAAACACTAGTGTTTTAAGGAACAGCTTAAAAAGAGAATCCTAATGTGATTTCTTTATAATGGGTGTGTTCCTTATCTTATTCTAGTGTCTAAACTCTTCTCCATGGCTGGACACCCAAATAATATTCCTTTACGTGTTAAGGGTTATCTAGAGAGTGGGATAGGTTTAATAACTACCCTACCCCTAACGCGTACCCTAACCCTAACCCCTACCCTAACCCTAACACGTACCCTAATCCTAACCCGTACCCTAAACCGAGCCCTAACCCTAACACTAAGCCTAACCCTAACCCTAACCCATACCCTACACCATACACGAACCCGTCCCCGAACCCATACACTAAGCCGTACCCTAAGCCTAACCCTCAGCCTAACCCTAACCATAGGCTACCCTTGACTGCTTCTGCCTCCAATAGATTTCCTAAGCACTAGAGTTTTAAGGAACAGCTTAAAAAGAGAATCCTAATGTGATTTCTTTATAATGGGTGTGTTCCTTATCTTATCCTAGTGTCTAAGCTCTTCTCCATGGCTGGACCCTCAAATAATATTCCTTTACGTGCTAAGGGGTACCTAGAGACTGGGATAGGTTTAATAACTACCCTAAACCTAACGCGTACCCTAACCCTAACTCCTACCCTAACCCTAACACGTACCCTAATCCTAACACGTACCCTAAACCGAGCCCTAACCCTAACACTAACCCTAACCCTAACCCCAAACCATACCCTACGCCGTACCCGAACCCTCACCGAACCCGTACCCTAAGCCTAACCATAAGCCTAACCCTAACCCTAGGCTACCCTTGAGTGCTTCGGCCTCCAATAGATTTCCTAAGCACTAGTGTTTTAAGGAACAGATTAAAAAGAGAATCCTAATGTGATTTCTTTATAATGGGTGTGTTCCTTATCTTATCCTAGTGTCTAAACTCTTCTCCATGGCTGGACCCCCAAATAATATTCCTTTAGGTGTTAAGGGGTATATAGAGAGTGGTATAGGTTTAATAACTACCCTACCCCTAACGAGTACCCTAACCCTAAACCCTACTCTAACCCTAACACGTACCCTAATCCTAACACGTACCCTAAACCGAGCCCTAACCCTAACACTAACCCTAACCCTAACCATAACCCATACCCTACACCATACACGAACCCGTCCCCGAACCCATACCCTATGTCGTACCCTAAGCCTATCCCTCAGCCTAACCCTAAACCTAGGCTACCCTTGACTGCTTCTGCCTCCAATAGATTTCCTAAGCACTAGTGTTTTAAGGAACAGATTAAAAAGAGAATCCTAATGTGATTTCTTTATAATGGGTGTGTTCCTTATCTTATCCTAGTGTCTACACTCTTCTCCATGGCTGGACCCCCAAATAATATTCCTTTACGTGCTAAGGGGTATCTAGAGAGTGGGATAGGTTTAATAACTACCCTAACCCTAACGCGTACCCTAACCCTAACCCCTACACTAACCCTAACACATACCCTAATCCTACCCGTACCCTAAACCGAGCCCTAACCCTAACACTACTCCTAACCCTAACACTAACCAATACCCTACGCCATACCCGAACCCCTCCACGAACCCGTACCCTAAGCCGTACCCTAAGACTAACCCTAAGCCTAATCCTAACCGTAGGCTACCCTTGACTGCTTCTGCCTTCAATAGATTTCCTAAGCACTAGTGTTTTAAGGAACAGCTTAAAAAGAGAATCCTAATGTGATTTTTTTATAATGTGTGTGTTCCTTATCTTATCCTAGTGTCTAAACTCTTCTCCATGGCTGGACCCCAAATAATATTCCTTTACGTGCTAAGGGGTATCTAGAGAGTGGGATAGGTTTAATAACTACCCTAACCCTAACACGTACCCTAACCCTAACCCCTACCCTAACCCTAACACGTACCCTAATCCTAACCCGTACCCTAAACCGAGCCCTAACCCTAACACTCACCCTAACCCTAACCCTAACCCATACCCTACACCATACACGAACCTGTCCCCGAACCCATACACTAAGCCGTACCCTAAGCCTAACCCTCAGCCTAACCCTAACCCTAGGCTACCCTTGACTGCTTCTGCCTCCAATAGATTTTCTAAGCACTAGTGTTTTAAGGAACAGCTTAAAAAGAGCATCCTAATGTGATTTTTTTATAATGGGTGTTTTCCTTATCTTATCCTAGTGTCTAAGCTCTTCTCCATGGCTGGACCCTCAATAATATTCCTTTACGTGCTAAGGGGTACCTAGAGACTGGGATAGGTTTAATAACTACCCTAACCCTAACGCGTACCCTAACCCTAACCCCTAACCTAACCCTAACACGTACCCTAATCCTAAACCGTACCCTAAACCGAGCCCTAACCCTAACACTAACCCTATCCCTAACCCTAACCCATACCCTACACCATACACGAACCCGTCCCCGAACCCATACCCTAAGCCGTACCCTAAGCCTAACTCTCAGCCTAACCCTAACCCTAGGCTACCCTTGACTGCTTCTACCTCCAATAGATTTCCTAAGCACTAGTGTTTTAAGGAACAGATTAAAAAGAGAATCCTAATGTGATTTCTTTATAATGGGTGTGTTCCTTATCTTATCCTCGTGTCTAAGCTCTTCTCCATGGCTGGACCCTCAAATAATATTCCTTTACGTGCTAAGGGGTATCTAGAGACTGGGATAGGTTTAATAACTACCCAACCCTAACGTGTACCCTAACCCTAACCCCTACCCTAACACTAACACGTACCCTAATCCTAACCCATACCCTAAACCGAGCCCTAACCCTAACACTAACCCTATCCCTAACCCTAACCCATACCCTACACCATACACGAACCCGCCCCCGAACCCATAACCTAAGCCATACCCTAAGCCTAACCCTCAGCCTAACCCTAACCCTAGGCTACCCTTGACTGCTTCTGCCTCCAATAGATTTCCTAAGCACTAGTGTTTTAAGGAACAGCTTAAAAAGAGAATCCTAATGTGATTTCTTTATAATGGGTGTTTTCCTTATCTTATCCTAGTGTCTAAGCTCTTCTCCATGGCTGGACCCTCAAATAATATTCCTTTACGTGCTAAGGGGTATCTAGAGACTGGGATAGGTTTAATAACTACCCAACCCTAACGCGTACCCTAACCCTAACACCTACCCTAACACTAACACGTACCCTAATCCTAACCTGTACCCTAATTCGAGCCCTAACCCTAACACTAACCCTAACCCTAACCCTAACCCATACCCTCCGCCGTACCCGACCCCTCACCGAACCCGTACCCTAAGCCGTAACCTAAGCCTAACCGTAAGCCTAACCCTAACCCTAGGCTACCCTTGAATGCTTTTGCCTCCAATAGATTTCCTAAACACTAGTGTTTTAAGGAACAGCTTAAAAAGAGAACCCTAATGTGATTTCTTTATAATGGGTGTGTTCCTTATTCTATCCTAGTGTCTAAACTCTTCTCCATGGCTGGAACCCCAAATAATATTCCTTTACGTGTTAAGGGGTATCTAGAGAGTGGGATAGGTTTAATAACTACCCTACACCTAATGCGTAACCTAACCATAAACCCTACCCTATCCCTAACACGTACCCTAATCCTAACCCGTACCCTAAACCGAGCCCTAACCCTAACACTAAGCCTAACCCTAACCCTAACCCATACCCTACACCATACACGAACCCTTCCCCGAACCCATACACTAAGCCGTACCCTAAGCCTAACCCTCAGCCTAACCCTAACCATAGGCTACCCTTGACTGCTTCTGCCTTCAATAGATTTCCTAAGCACTAGTGTTTTAAGGAACAGCTTAAAAAGAGAATCCTAATGTGATTTCTTTATAATGGGTGTGTTCCTTATCTTATCCTAGTGTCTAAGCTCTTCTCCATGTCTGGACCCTCAAATAATATTCCTTTACGTGCTAAGGGGTACCTAGAGACTGGGATAGGTTTAATAACTACCCTAACCCTAACGCGTACCCTAACCCTAACTCCTACCCTAACCCTAACACGTACCCTAATCCTAACACGTACCCTAAACCGAGCCCTAACCCTAACACTAACCCTAACCCTAACCCCAAACCATACCCTACGCCGTACCCGAACCCCTCACCGAACCCGTTCCCTAAGCCTAACCGTAAGCCTAACCCTAACCCTAGGCTACCCTTGAGTGCTTCTGCCTCCAATAGATTTCCTAAGCACTAGTGTTTTAAGGAACAGATTAAAAAGAGAATCCTAATGTGATTTCTTTATAATGGGTGTGTTCCTTATCTTATCCTAGTGTCTAAACTCTTCTCCATGGCTGGACCCCCAAATAATATTCCTTTACGTGTTAAGGGGTATATAGAGAGTGGGATAGGTTTAATAACTACCCTACCCCTAACGCGTACCCTAACCCTAACCCCTACCCTAACCCTAACACGTACCCTAATCCTAACACGTACCCTAAACCGAGCCGTAACCCTAACACTAACCCTAACCCTAACCATAACCCATACCCTACACCATACACGAACCCGTCCCCGAACCCATACCCTATGTCGCACCCTAAGCCTATCCCTCAGCCTAACCCTAACCCTAGGCTACTCTTGACTGCTTCTGCCTCCAATAGATTTCCTAAGCACTAGTGTTTTAAGGAACAGATTAAAAAGAGAATCCTAATGTGATTTCTTTATAATGGGTGTGTTCCTTATCTTATCCTAGTGTCTAAGCTCTTCTCCATGGCTGGACCCTCAAATAATATTCCTTTACGTGCTAAGGGGTATCTAGAGACTGGGATAGGTTTAATAACTACCCTAACCCTAACGCGTACCCTAACCCTAACTCCTACCCTAACCCTAACACGTACCCTAATCCTAACACGTACCCTAAACCGAGCCCTAACCCTAACACTAACCCTAACCCTAACCCTAACCCATACCCTACGCCGTACCCGAACCCCTCACCGAACCCGTACCCTAAGCCGTACCCTAAGCCTAACCGTAAGCCTAACCCTAACCCTAGGCTATCCTTGAATGCTTTTGCCTCCAATAGATTTCCTAAACACTAGTGTTTTAAGGAACAGCTTAAAAAGAGAATCCTAAAGTGATTTCTTTATAATGGGTGTGTTCCTTATCTTATCCTAGTGTCTAAACTCTTCTCATGGCTGGACCCCCAAATAATATTCCTTTACGTGTTAAGGGGTATCTAGAGAGTGGGATAGGTTTAATAACTACCCTACCCCTAACGCGTACCCTAACCCTAACCCCTACCCTAACCCTAACACGTACCCTAATCCTAACCCGTACCCTAAACCGAGCCCTAACCCTAACACTAACCCTAAACCTAACCCTAACCCATACGCTACACCATACACGAACCCGTCCCCGAACCCATACCCTAAGCCGTACCCTAAGCCTAACCCTCAGCCTAACCCTAACCCTAGGCTACCCTTGACTGCTTCTGCCTCCAATAGATTTCCTAAGCACTAGTGTTTTAATGAACAGCTTAAAAAGAGATTCCTAATGTGATTTCTTTATAATGGGTGTGTTCCTTATCTTATCCTAGTGTCTAAGCTCTTCTCCATGGCTGGACCCTCAAATAATATTCCTTTACGTGCTAAGGGGTATCTAGAGACTGGGATAGGTTTAATAACTACCCTAAACCTAACGCGTACCCTAACCCTAACTCCTACCCTAACCCTAACACGTATCCTAATCTTAACACGTACCCTAAACCGAGCCCTAACCCTAACACTAACCCTAACCCTAACCCATACCCTACGCCGTACCCGAACCCCTCACCGGACCCGTACCCTAAGCCGTACCCTAAGCCTAACCGTAAGCCTAACCCTAACCCTAGGCTACCCTTGAATGCTTTTGCCTCCAATAGATTTCCTAAACACTAGTGTTTAAAGAACAGCTTAAAAAGAGAATCCTAATGTGATTTCTTTATAATGGGTGTGTTCCTTATCTTATCCTAGTGTCTAAACTCTTCTCCATGGCTGGACCCCCAAATAATATTCCTTTACGTGTTAAGGGGTATCTACAGAGTGGGATAGGTTTAATAACTACCCTACCCCTAACGCGTACCCTAACCCTAACCCCTACCCTAACCCTAACACGTACCCTAATCCTAACCCGTACCCTAAACCGAGCCCTAACCCTAACACTAACACTAACCCTAACCCTAACCCATACCCTACGCCGTACCCGAACCCCTCACCGAACCCATACCCTAAGCCGTACCCTAAGCCTAACCCTCAGCCTAACCCTAACCCTAGGCTACCCTTGACTGCTTCTGCCTCCAATAGATTTCCTAAACACTAGTGTTTTAAGGAACAGCTTAAAAAGAGAATCCTAATGTGATTTCTTTATAATGGGTGTGTTCCTTATCTTAACCTAGTGTCTAAGTTCTTCTCCATGGCTGGACCCTCAAATAATATTCCTTTACGTGCTAAGGGGTATCTAGAGACTGGGATAGGTTTAATAACTACCCTAACTCTAACGCGTACCCTAACCCTAACTCCTACCTTAACCCTAACACGTACCCTAATCCTAACACGTACCCTAAACCGAGCCCTAACCCTAACACTAACCCTAACCCTAACCCTAACCCATACCCTACGCCGTACCCGAACCCCTCACCGAACCCGTACCCTAAGCCGTACCCTAAGCCTAACCGTAAGCCTAACCCTAACCCTAGGCTACCCTTGAGTGCTTCTGCCTCCAATAGATTTCCTAAGCACTAGTGTTTTAAGGAACAGTTTAAAAAGAGAATCCTAATGTGATTTCTTTATAATGGGTGTGTTCCTTATCTTATCCTAGTGTCTAAACTCTTCTCCATGGCTGGAACCCCAAATAATATTCCTTTACGTGTTAAGGGGTATCTAGAGAGTGGGATAGGTTTAATAACTACCCTACACCTAACGCGTACCGTAATCCTAACCCCTACCCTAACCCTAACACGTACACTAATCCTAACCCGTACCCTAAGCCGTACCCTAAGCCTAACCCTCAGCCTAACCCTAACCCTAGGCTACCCTTGACTGCTTCTGCCTCCAATAGATTTCCTAAGCACTAGTGTTTTAAGGAACAGCTTAAAAAGAGAATCCTAATGTGATTTCTTTATAATGGGTGTGTTCCTTATCTTATCCTAGTGTCTAAGCTCTTCTCCATGGCTGGACCCTCAAATAATATTCCTTTACGTGCTAAGGGGTATCTAGAGACTGGGATAGGTTTAATAACTAACCAAACCCTAACGCGTACCCTAACCCTAACTCCTACCCTAACCCTAACACGTACCCTAATCCTAACACGTACCCTAAACCGAGCCCTAACCCTAACACTAACCCTAACCCTAACCCCAAACCATACCCTACGCCGTACCCGAACCCCTCACCGAACCCGTACCCTAAGCCGTAACCTAATCCTAACCGTAAGCCTAACCCTAACCCTAGGCTACCCTTGAGTGCTTCTGCGTCCAATAGATTTCCTAAGCACTAGTGTTTTAAGGAACAGATTAAAAAGAGAATCCTAATGTGATTTCTTCATAATGGGTGTGTTCCTTATCTTATCCTAGTGTCTAAACTCTTCTCCATGGCTGGACCCCCAAATAATATTGCTTTACGTGTTAAGGGGTATGTAGAGAGTGGGATAGGTTTAATAACTACCCTACCCCTAACGCGTACCCTAACCCTAACCCCTACCCTAACCCTAACACGTACCCTAATCCTAACCCGTACCCTAAACCGAGCCCTATCCCTAACACTAACCCTAACCCTAACCCTAACCCATACCCTACGCCATACCCGAACCCCTCACCGAACCCATACCCTAAGCAGTACCCTAAGCCTAACCCTCAGCCTAACCCTAACCCTAGGCTACCCTTGACTGCTTCTGCCTCCAATAGATTTCCTAAGCACTAGTGTTTTAAGGAACAGCTTAAAAAGAGAATCCTAATGTGATTTCTTTATAATGGGTGTGTTCCTTATCTTATCCTAGTGTCTAAGCTCTTCTCCATGGCTGGACCCTCATATAATATTCCTTTACGTGCTAAGGGGTATCTAGAGACTGGGATAGGTTTAATAACTACCCTAACCCTAACGCGTACCCTAACCCTAACCACTACCCTAACCCTAACACGTACCCTAATCCTAACCCGTACCCTAAACCGAGCCCTAACCCTAACACTAACCCTAACACTAACCCTAACCCATACCCTACACCATACACGAACCCGTCCCCGAAACCATACCCTAAGCCGTACCCTAAGCCTAACCCTCAGCCTAACCCTAACCCTAGGCTACCCTTGACTGCTTCTGCCTCCAATAGATTTCCTAAGCACTAGTGTTTTAAGGAACAGCTTAAAAAGAGAATCCTAATGTGATTTCTTTATAATGGGTGTGTTCCTTATCTTATCCTAGTGTCTAAGCTCTTCTCCATGGCTGGACCCTCAAATAATATTCCTTTACGTGCTAAGGGGTATCTAGAGACTGGGATAGGTTTAATAACTACCCTAAACCTAACGCGTACCCTAACCCTAACTCCTACCCTAACCCTAACACGTAACCTAATCTTAACACGTACCCTAAACCGATCCCTAACCCTAACACTAACCCTAACCCTAACCCATACCCTACGCCGTACCCGAACCCCTCACCGGACCCGTACCCTAAGCCGTACCCTAAGCCTAACCGTAAGCCTAACCCTAACCCTAGGCTACCCTTGAATGCTTTTGCCTCCAATAGATTTCCTAAACACTAGTGTTTTAAGGAACAGCTTAAAAAGAGAATCCTAATGTGATTTCTTTATAATGGGTGTGTTCCTTATCTTATCCTATTGTCTAAACTCTTCTCCATGGCTGGACCCCCAAATAATATTCCTTTACGTGTTAAGGGGTATCTACAGAGTGGGATAGGTTTAATAACTACCCTACCCCTAACACGTACCCTAACCCTAACCCCTACCCTAACCCTAACACGTACCCTAATCCTAACCCGTACCCTAAACCGAGCCCTAACCCTAACACTAACACTAACCCTAACCCTAACCCATACCCTATGCCGTACCCGAACCCCTCACCGAACCCATACCCTAAGCCGTACCCTAAGCCTAACCCTCAGCCTAACCCTAACCCTAGGCTACCCTTGACTGCTTCTGCCTCCAATAGATTTCCTAAACACTAGTGTTTTAAGGAACAGCTTAAAAAGAGAATCCTAATGTGATTTCTTTATAATGGGTGTGTTCCTTATCTTATCCTAGTGTCTAAGTTCTTCTCCATGGCTGGACCCTCAAATAATATTCCTTTACGTGCTAAGGGGTATCTAGAGACTGGGATAGGTTTAATAACTACCCTAACTCTAACGC
Organism: Balaenoptera physalus; assembly: GCF_965194825.1. Classification (NCBI taxonomy): domain Eukaryota; kingdom Metazoa; phylum Chordata; class Mammalia; order Artiodactyla; family Balaenopteridae; genus Balaenoptera; species Balaenoptera physalus. The sequence goes on from NW_028126383.1 coordinate 446,184, forward strand.
GTACCCTAACCCTAACTCCTACCTTAACCCTAACACGTACCCTAATCCTAACACGTACCCTAAACCGAGCCCTAACCCTAACACTAACCCTAACCCTAACCCTAACCCATACGCTATGCCGTACCCGAACCCCTCACCGAACCCGTACCCTAAGCCGTACCCTAAGCCTAACCGTAAGCCTAACCCTAACCCTAGGCTACCCTTGAGTGCTTCTGCCTCCAATAGATTTCCTAAGCACTAGTGTTTTAAGGAACAGTTTAAAAAGAGAATCCTAATGTGATTTCTTTATAATGGGTGTGTTCCTTATCTTATCCTAGTGTCTAAATTCTTCTCCATGGCTGGAACCCCAAATAATATTCCTTTACGTGTTAAGGGGTATCTAGAGAGTGGGATAGGTTTAATAACTACCCTACACCTAACGCGTACCCTAATCCTAACCCCTACCCTAAACCTAACACGTACACTAATCCTAACCCGTACCCTAAGCCGTACCCTAAGCCTAACCCTCAGCCTAACCCTAACCCTAGGCTACCCTTGACTGCTTCTGCCTCCAATAGATTTCCTAAGCACTAGTGTTTTAAGGAACAGCTTAAAAAGAGAATCCTAATGTGATTTCTTTATAATGGGTGTGTTCCTTATCTTATCCTAGTGTCTAAGCTCTTCTCCATGGCTGGACCCTCAAATAATATTCCTTTACGTGCTAAGGGGTATCTAGAGACTGGGATAGGTTTAATAACTACCCTAACCCTAACGCGTACCCTAACCCTAACCACTACCCTAACCCTAACACGTACCCTAATCCTAACCCGTACCCTAAACCGAGCCCTAACCCTAACACTAACCCTAACCCATACCCTACACCATACACGAACCCGTCCCCGAACCCATACCCTAAGCCGTACCCTAAGCCTAACCCTCAGCCTAACCCTAACCCTAGGCTACCCTTGACTGCTTCTGCCTCCAATAGATTTCCTAAGCACTAGTGTTTTAAGGAACAGCTTAAAAAGAGAATCCTAATGTGATTTCTTTATAATGGGTGTGTTCCTTATCTTATCCTAGTGTCTAAGCTCTTCTCCATGGCTGGACCCTCAAATAATATTCCTTTACGTGCTAAGGGGTATCTAGAGACTGGGATAGGTTTAATAACTACCCTAAACCTAACGCGTACCCTAACCCTAACTCCTACCCTAACCCTAACACGTAACCTAATCTTAACACGTACCCTAAACCGATCCCTAACCCTAACACTAACCCTAACCCTAACCCATACCCTACGCCGTACCCGAACCCCTCACCGGACCCGTACCCTAAGCCGTACCCTAAGCCTAACCGTAAGCCTAACCCTAACCCTAGGCTACCCTTGAATGCTTTTGCCTCCAATAGATTTCCTAAACACTAGTGTTTTAAGGAACAGCTTAAAAAGAGAATCCTAATGTGATTTCTTTATAATGGGTGTGTTGCTTATCTTATCCTAGTGTCTAAACTCTTCTCCATGGCTGGACCCCCAAATAATATTCCTTTACGTGTTAAGGGGTATCTACAGAGTGGGATAGGTTTAATAACCACCCTACCCCTAAGGCGTACCCTAACCCTAACCCCTACCCTAACACTAACACGTACCCTAATCCTAACCCGTACCCTAAACCGAGTCCTAACCCTAACACTAACCCTAACCCTAACCCTAACCCATACCCTACGCCGTACCCGAACCCCTCACCGAACCCATACCCTAAGCCGTACCCTAAGCCTAACCCTCAGCCTAACCCTAACCCTAGGCTACCCTTGACTGCTTCTGCCTCCAATAGATTTCCTAAACATTAGTGTTTTAAGGAACAGCTTAAAAAGAGAATCCTAATGTGATTTCTTTATAATGGGTGTGTTCCTTATCTTATCCTAGTGTCTAAGTTCTTCTCCATGGCTGGACCCTCAAATAATATTCCTTTACGTGCTAACTGGTATCTAGAGACTGGGATAGGTTTAATAACTACCCTAACTCTAACGCGTACCCTAACCCTAACTCCTACCCTAACCCTAACACGTACCCTAATCCTAACGCGTACCCTAAACCGAGCCCTAACCCTAACACTAACCCTAACCCTAACCGTAACCCATACCCTACACCATACACGAACCCGTCCCCGAACCCATACCCTAAGCCGTACCCTAAGCCTAACCCTCAGCCTAACCCTAACCCTAGGCTACCCTTGACTGCTTCTGCCTCCAATAGATTTCCTAAGCACTAGTGTTTTAAGGAACAGATTAAAAAGAGAATCCTAATGTGATTTCTTTATAATGGGTGTGTTCCTTATCTTATCCTAGTGTCTAAGCTGTTCTCCATGGCTGGACCCTCAAATAATATTCCTTTACGTGCTAAGGGGTATCTAGAGACTGGGATAGGTTTAATAACTACCCAACCCTAACGTGTACCCTAACCCTAACCCCTACCCTAACACGAACACGTACCCTAATCCTAACACGTACCCTAAAATGAGCCCTAACCCTAACACTAACTCTAACCCTAACCCTAACCCATACCCTACGCCGTACCCGAACCCCTCCCCGAACCCGTACCCTAAGCCGTACCCTAAGCCTAACCGTAAGCCTCACCCTAACCCTAGGCTACCCTTGAATGCTTTTGCCTCCAATAGATTTCCTAAACACTAGTGTTTTAAGGAACAGCTTAAAAAGAGAATCCTAATGTGATTTCTTTATAATGGGTGTGTTCCTTATCTTATCCTAGTGTCTAAACTCTTCTCCATGGCTGGACCCCCAAATAATATTCCTTTACGTGCTAAGGGGTATCTAGAGACTGGGATAGGTTTAATAACTACCCAACCCTAACGTGTACCCTAACCCTAACCCCTACCCTAACAATAACACGTACCCTAATCCTAACCGGTACCCTAAACCGAGCCCTAACCCTAACACTAACCCTAACCCTAACCCTAAACCATACCCTACACCATACACGAACCCGTCCCCGAACCCATACCCTAAGCCGTACCCTAAGCCTAACCCTCAGCCTAACCCTAACCCTAGGCTACCCTTGACTGCTTCTGCCTCCAGTAGATTTCCTAAGCACTAGTGTTTTAAGGAACAGCTTAAAAAGAGAATCCTAATGTGATTTCTTTATAATGGGTGTGTTCCTTATCTTATCCTAGTGTCTAAGCTCTTCTCCATGGCTGGACCCTCAAATAATATTAGTTTACGTGCTAAGGGGTATCTAGAGACTGGGATAGGTTTAATAACTACCCTAACCCTAACGCGTACCCTAACCCTAACTCCTACCCTAACCCTAACACGTACCCTAATCCTAACACGTACCCTAAACCGAGCCCTAACCCTAACACTAACCCTAACCCTAACCCTAACTCCTACCCTAACCCTAACACGTACCCTAATCCTAACACGTACCCTAAACCGAGCCCTAACCCTAACACTAACCCTAACCCTAACCCTAACCCATACCCTACGCCATACCCGAACCCCTCACTTAACCTGTAACCTAAGCCGTACCCTAAGCCTAACCTTAAGCCTAACCCTAACCCTAGGCTACCCTTGAGTGCTTCTGCCTCCAATAGATTTCCTAAGCACTAGTGTTTAAAGGAACAGATTAAAAAGAGAATCTTAATGTGATTTCTTTATAATGGGTGTGTTCCTTATCTTATCCTAGTGTCTAAACTCTTCTACATGGCTGGACCCCCAAATAATATTCCTTTATGTGTTAAGGGGTATCTAGAGAGTGGGATAGGTTTAATAACAACCCTACCCCTAACGCGTACCCTAACCCTAACCCCTAGCCTAACCCTAACACGTACCCTAATCCTAACCCGTACCCTAAACCGAGCCCTAACCCTAACACTAACCCTAACCCTAACCTTAACCTATACCCTACACCATACACGAACCCGTCCCCGAACCCATACCCTAAGCCGTACCCTAAGCCTAACCCTCATCCTAACCCTAACCCTAGGCTACCCTTGACTGCTTCTGCCTCCAATAGATTTCCTAAGCACTAGTGTTTTAAGGAACAGCTTAAAAAGAGAATCCTAATGTGATTTCTTTATAATGGGTGTGTTCCTTATCTTATCCTAGTGTCTAAGCTCTTCTCCATGGCTGGACCCTCAAATAATATTCCTTTACGTGCTAAGGGGGATCTAGAGACTGGGATAGGTTTAATAACTACCCTAACTCTAACGCGTACCCTAACCCTAACTCCTACCCTAACCCTAACATGTACCCTAATCCTAACACGTACCCTAAACCGAGCCCTAACCCTAACACTAACCCTAACCCATACCCTACGCCGTACCCGAACCCCTCACCGAACCCGTACCCTAAGCCGTACCCTAAGCCTAACCGTAAGCCTAACCCTAACCCTAGGCTACCCGTGAATGCTTTTGACTCCAATAGATTTCCTAAACAGTAGTGTTTTAAGGAACAGCTTAAAAAGAGAATCCTAATGTGATTTCTTTATAATGGGTGTGTTCCTTATCTTATCCTAGTGTCTAAACTCTTCTCCATGGCTGGAACCCCAAATAATATTCCTTTACGTGTTAACGGGTATCTAGAGAGTGGGATAGGTTTAATAACTACACTACCCCTAACGCGTACCCTAACCCTAGCCCCTACCCTAACCCTAACACGTACCCTAATCCTATCCCGTACCCTAAAGCGAGCCCTAACCCTAACACTAACCCTAACCCTAACCCTAAACCATACCCTACACCATACACGAACCCGTCCCCGAACCCATACCCTAAGCCGTACCCTAAGCCTAACCCTCAGCCTAACCCTAACCCTAGGCTACCCTTGACTGCTTCTGCCTCCAATAGATTTCCTAAGCACTAGTGTTTTAAGGAACAGATTAAAAAGGGAATCCTAATGTGATTTCTTTATAATGGGTGTGTTCCTTATCTTATCCTAGTGTCTAAGCTCTTCTCCATGGCTGGACCCCCAAATAATATTCCTTTACGTGTTAACGGGTATCTAGAGAGTGGGATAGGTTTAATAACTACCCTACCCCTAACGCGTACCCTAACCCTAGACCCTACCCTAACCCTAACACTATCCCTAACCCTAAGCCTAAACCATACCCTACACCATACACGAACCCGTCCCCGAACCCATACCCTAAGCCGTACCCTAAGCCTAACCCTCAGCCTAACCCTAACCCTAGGCTACCCTTGACTGCTTCTGCCTCCAATAGATTTCCTAAGCACTAGTGTTTGAAGGAACAGATTAAAAAGAGAATCCTAATGTGATTTCTTTATAATGGTTGTGTTCCTTATCTTATCCTAGTGTCTAAGCTCTTCTCCATGGCTGGACCCTCAAATAATATTCCTTTACGTGCTAAGGGGTATCTAGAGACTGGGATAGGTTTAATAACTACCCAACCCTAACGTGTACCCTAACCCTAACCCCTACCCTAACACTAACACGTACCCTAATCCTAACCCGTACCCTAAACCGAGCCCTAACCCTAACACTAACACTAACCCTAACCCTAACCCATACCCTACACCATAACCGAACCCGTCCCCGAACCCATACCCTAAGCCGTACCCTAAGCCTAACCCTCAGCCTAACACTAACCCTAGGCTACCCTTGACTGCTTCTGCCTCCAATAGATTTCCTAAGCACTAGTGTTTTAAGGAACAGATTAAAAAGGGAATCCTAATGTGATTTCTTTATAATGGGTGTGTTCCTTATCTTATCCTAGTGTCTAAGCTCTTCTCCATGGCTGGACCCTCAAATAATATTCCTTTACGTGCTAAGGGGTATCTAGAGACTGGGATAGGTTTAATAACTACCCAACCCTAACGTGTACCCTAACCCTAACCCCTACCCTAACACTAACACGTACCCTAATCCTAACCCGTACCCTAAACCGAGCCCTAACCCTAACACTAACACTAACCCTAACCCTAACCCATACCCTACACCATAACCGAACCAGTCCCCGAACCCATACCCTAAGCCGTACCCTAAGCCTAACCCTCAGCCTAACCCTAACCCTAGGCTACCCTTGACTGCTTCTGCCTCCAATAGATTTCCTAAGCACTAGTGTTTTAAGGAACAGATTAAAAAGGGAATCCTAATGTGATTTCTTTATAATGGGTGTGTTCCTTATCTTATCCTAGTGTCTAAGCTCTTCTCCATGGCTGGACCCCCAAATAATATTCCTTTACGTGTTAACGGGTATCTAGAGAGTGGGATAGGTTTAATAACTACCCTACCCCTAACGCGTACCCTAACCCTAGACCCTACCCTAACCCTAACACTATCCCTAACCCTAAGCCTAAACCATACCCTACACCATACACGAACCCGTCCCCGAACCCATACCCTAAGCCGTACCCTAAGCCTAACCCTCAGCCTAACCCTAACCCTAGGCTACCCTTGACTGCTTCTGCCTCCAATAGATTTCCTAAGCACTAGTGTTTGAAGGAACAGATTAAAAAGAGAATCCTAATGTGATTTCTTTATAATGGGTGTGTTCCTTATCTTATCCTAGTGTCTAAGCTCTTCTCCATGGCTGGACCCTCAAATAATATTCCTTTACGTGCTAAGGGGTATCTAGAGACTGGGATAGGTTTAATAACTACCCAACCCTAACGTGTACCCTAACCCTAACCCCTACCCTAACACTAACACGTACCCTAATCCTAACCCGTACCCTAAACCGAGCCCTAACCCTAACACTAACACTAACCCTAACCCTAACCCATACCCTACACCATAACCGAACCCGTCCCCGAACCCATACCCTAAGCCGTACCCTAAGCCTAACCCTCAGCCTAACCCTAACCCTAGGCTACCCTTGACTGCTTCTGCCTCCAATAGATTTCCTAAGCACTAGTGTTTTAAGGAACAGATTAAAAAGGGAATCCTAATGTGATTTCTTTATAATGGGTGTGTTCCTTATCTTATCCTAGTGTCTAAGCTCTTCTCCATGGCTGAACCCTCAAATAATATTCCTTTACGTGCTAAGGGGTATCTAGAGACTGGGATAGGTTTAATAACTACCCTAAACCTAACGCGTACCCTAACCCTAACTCCTACCCTAACCCTAACACGTAACCTAATCTTAACACGTACCCTAAACCGAGCCCTAACCCTAACACTAACCCTAACCCTAACCCATACCCTACGCCGTACCCGAACCCCTCACCGAACCCGTACCCTAAGCCGTACCCTAAGCCTAACCCTCAGCCTAACCCTAACCCTAGGCTACCCTTGACTGCTTCTGCCTCCAAGAGATTTCCTAAGCACTAGTGTTTTAAGGAACAGCTTAAAAAGAGAATCCTAATGTGATTTCTTTATAATGGGTGTGTTCCTTATCTTATCCTAGTGTCTAAGCTCTTCTCCATGGCTGGACCCTCAAATAATATTCCTTTACGTGCTAAGGGGTATCTAGAGACTGGGATAGGTTTAATAACTACCCTAACCGTAACGCGTACCCTAACCCTAACCCCTACCCTAACCCTAACACGTACCCTAATCCTAACCCGTACCCTAAACCGAGCCCTAACCCTAACACTAACCTTAACACTAACCCTAACCCATACCCTACACCATACACGAACCCGTCCCCGAACCCATACCCTAAGCCGTACCCTAAGCCTAACCCTCAGCCTAACCCTAACCCTAGGCTACCCTTGACTGCTTCTGCCTCCAATAGATTTCCTAAGCACTAGTGTTTTAAGGAACAGCTTAAAAAGAGAATCCTAATGTGATTTCTTTATAATGGGTGTGTTCCTTATCTTATCCTAGTGTCTAAGCTCTTCTCCATGGCTGGACCCTCAAATAATATTCCTTTACGTGCTAAGGGGTATCTAGAGACTGGGATAGGTTTAATAACTACCCTAAACCTAAAGCGTACCCTAACCCTAACTCCTACCCTAACCCTAACACGTAACCTAATCTTAACACGTACCCTAAACCGAGCCCTAACCCTAACACTAACCCTAAACCTAACCCATACCCTACGCCGTACCCGAACCCCTCACCGGACCCGGACCCTAAGCCGTACCCTAAGCCTAACCGTAAGCCTAACCCTAACCCTAGGCTACCCTTGAATGCTTTTGCCTCCAATAGATTTCCTAAACACTAGTGTTTTACGGAACAGCTTAAAAAGAGAATCCTAATGTGATTTCTTTATAATGGGTGTGTTCCTTATCTTATCCTAGTGTCTAAACTCTTCTCCATGGCTGGACCCCCAAATAATATTCCTTTACGTGTTAAGGGGTATCTACAGAGTGGGATAGGTTTAATAACTACCCTACCCCTAACGCGTACCCTAACCTTAACCCCTACCCTAACCCTAACACGTACCCTAATCTTAACCCGTACCCTAAACCGAGCCCTAACCCTAACACTAACACTAACCCTAACCCTAACCCATACCCTACGCCGTACCCGAACCCCTCACCGAACCCGTACCCTAAGCCGTACCCTAAGCCTAACCGTAAGCCTAACCCTAACCCTAGGCTACCCTTGAGTGCTTCTGCCTCCAATAGACTTCCTAAGCACTAGTGTTTTAAGGAACAGTTTAAAAAGAGAATCCTAATGTGATTTCTTTGTAATGGGTGTGTTCCTTATCTTATCCTAGTGTCTAAACTCTTCTCCATGGCTGGAACCCCAAATAATATTCCTTTACGTGTTAAGGGGTATCTAGAGAGTGGGATAGGTTTAATAACTACCCTACCCCTAACGCGTACCCTAATCCTAACCGCTACCCTAACCCTAACACGTACACTAATCCTAACCCGTACCCTAAGCCGTACCCTAAGCCTAACCCTCAGCCTAACCCTAACCCTAGGCTACCCTTGACTGCTTCTGCCTCCAATAGATTTCCTAAACACTAGTGTTTTAAGAAACAGCTTAAAAAGAGAATCCTAATGTGATTTCTTTATAATGGGTGTGTTCCTTATCTTATCCTAGTGTCTAAACTCTTCTCCATGGCTGGACCCCCAAATAATATTCCTTTACGTGTTAAGGGGTATCTACAGAGTGGGATAGGTTTAATAACTACCCTACCCCTAACGCGTACCCTAACCCTAACCCCTACCCTAAAAGTAACACGTACCCTAATCCTAACCTGTACCCTAAACCGAGCCCTAACCCTAACACTAACCCTAACCCTAACCCTAACCCATACCCTACACCATACACGAACCCGTCCCCGAACCCATAGCCTAAGCCGTACCCTAAGCCTAACCCTCAGCCTAACCCTAACCCTAGGCTACCCTTGACTGCTTCTGCCTCCAATAGATTTCCTAAGCACTAGTGTTTTAAGGAACAGCTTAAAAAGAGAATCCTAATGTGATTTCTTTATAATGGGTGTGTTCCTTATCTTATCCTAGTGTCTAAGCTCTTCTCCATGGCTGGACCCTCAAATAATATTCCTTTACGTGCTAAGGGGTATCTAGAGACTGGGATAGGTTTAATAACTACCCTAACCCTAACGCGTACCCTAACCCTAACTCCTACCCTAACCCTAACACGTACCCTAATCCTAACACGTACCCTAAACCGAGCCCTAAACCTAACACTAACCCTAACCCTAACCCCAAACCATACCCTACGCCGTACCCGAACCCCTCACCGAACCCGTACCCTATGCCGTAACCTAATCCTAACCATAAGCCTAACCCTAACCCTAGGCTACCCTTGAGTGCTTCTGCGTCCAATAGATTTCCTAAGCACTAGTGTTTTAATGAACAGATTAAAAAGAGAATCCTAATGTGATTTCTTCATAATGGGTGTGTTCCTTATCTTATCCTAGTGTCTAAACTCTTCTCCATGGCTGGACCCCCAAATAATATTCCTTTACGTGTTAAGGGGTATCTAGAGAGTGGGATAGGTTTAATAACTACCCTACCCCTAACGCGTACCCTAACCCTAACCCCTACCCTAACCCTAACACGTACCCTAATCCTAACCCGTACCCTAAACCGAGCCCTAACCCTAACACTAACCCTAACCCTAACCGTAACCCATACCCTACACCATACACGAACCCGTCCCCGAACCCATACCCTAAGCCGTACCCTAAGCCTAACCCTCAGCCTAACCCTAACCCTAGGCTACCCTTGACTGCTTCTGCCTCCAATAGATTTCCTAAGCACTAGTGTTTTAAGGAACAGATTAAAAGGAGAATCCTAATGTGATTTCTTTATAATGGGTGTGTTCCTTATCTTATCCTAGTGTCTAAGCTCTTCTCCATGGCTGGACCCTCAAATAATATTCCTTTACGTGCTAAGGGGTATCTAGAGACTGGGATAGGTTTAATAACTACCCAACCCTAACGTGTACCCTAACCCTAACTCCTACCCTAACCCTAACACGTACCCTAATCCTAACACGTACCCTAAACCGAGCCCTAACCCTAACACTAACCCTAACCCTAACCCTAACCCATACCCTACGCCATACCCGAACCCCTCACTTAACCCGTAACCTAAGCCGTACCCTAAGCCTAACCTTAAGCCTAACCCTAACCCTAGGCTACCCTTGAGTGCTTCTGCCTCCAATAGATTTCCTAAGCACTAGTGTTTAAAGGAACAGATTAAAAAGAGAATCTTAATGTGATTTCTTTATAATGGGTGTGTTCCTTATCTTATCCTAGTGTCTAAACTCTTCTACATGGCTGGACCCCCAAATAATATTCCTTTATGTGTTAAGGGGTATCTAGAGAGTGGGATAGGTTTAATAACTACCCTACCCCTAACGCGTACCCTAACCCTAACCCCTAGCCTAACCCTAACACGTACCCTAATCCTAACCCGTACCCTAAACCGAGCCCTAACCCTAACACTAAACCTAACCCTAACCTTAACCCATACCCTACACCATACACGAACCCGTCCCCGAACCCATACCCTAAGCCGTACCCTAAGCCTAACCCTCATCCTAACCCTAACCCTAGGCTACCCTTGACTGCTTCTGCCTCCAATAGATTTCCTAAGCACTAGTGTTTTAAGGAACAGCTTAAAAAGAGAATCCTAATGTGATTTCTTTATAATGGGTGTGTTCCTTATCTTATCCTAGTGTCTAAGCTCTTCTCCATGGCTGGACCCTCAAATAATATTCCTTTACGTGCTAAGGGGGATCTAGAGACTGGGATAGGTTTAATAACTACCCTAACTCTAACGCGTACCCTAACCCTAACTCCTACCCTAACCCTAACATGTACCCTAATCCTAACACGTACCCTAAACCGAGCCCTAACCCTAACACTAACCCTAACCCATACCCTACGCCGTACCCGAACCCCTAACCGAACCCGTACCCTAAGCCGTACCCTAAGCCTAACCGTAAGCCTAACCCTAACCCTAGGCTACCCGTGAATGCTTTTGACTCCAATAGATTTCCTAAACAGTAGTGTTTTAAGGAACAGCTTAAAAAGAGAATCCTAATGTGATTTCTTTATAATGGGTGTGTTCCTTATCTTATCCTAGTGTCTAAACTCTTCTCCATGGCTGGAACCCCAAATAATATTCCTTTACGTGTTAACGGGTATCTAGAGAGTGGGATAGGTTTAATAACTACACTACCCCTAACGCGTACCCTAACCCTAGCCCCTACCCTAACCCTAACACGTACCCTAATCCTATCCCGTACCCTAAAGCGAGCCCTAACCCTAACACTAACCCTAACCCTAACCCTAAACCATACCCTACACCATACACGAACCCGTCCCCGAACCCATACCCTAAGCCGTACCCTAAGCCTAACCCTCAGCCTAACCCTAACCCTAGGCTACCCTTGACTGCTTCTGCCTCCAATAGATTTCCTAAGCACTAGTGTTTGAAGGAACAGATTAAAAAGAGAATCCTAATGTGATTTCTTTATAATGGTTGTGTTCCTTATCTTATCCTAGTGTCTAAGCTCTTCTCCATGGCTGGACCCTCAAATAATATTCCTTTACGTGCTAAGGGGTATCTAGAGACTGGGATAGGTTTAATAACTACCCAACCCTAACGTGTACCCTAACCCTAACCCCTACCCTAACACTAACACGTACCCTAATCCTAACCCGTACCCTAAACCGAGCCCTAACCCTAACACTAACACTAATCCTAACCCTAACCCATACCCTACACCATAACCGAACCCGTCCCCGAACCCATACCCTAAGCCGTACCCTAAGCCTAACCCTCAGCCTAACCCTAACCCTAGGCTACCCTTGACTGCTTCTGCCTCCAATAGATTTCCTAAGCACTAGTGTTTTAAGGAACAGATTAAAAATGGAATCCTAATGTGATTTCTTTATAATGGGTGTGTTCCTTATCTTATCCTAGTGTCTAAGCTCTTCTCCATGGCTGGACCCTCAAATAATATTCCTTTACGGGCTAAGGGGTATCTAGAGACTGGGATAGGTTTAATAACTACCCAACCCTAACGTGTACCCTAACCCTAACCCCTACCCTAACACTAACACGTACCCTAATCCTAACCCGTACCCTAAACCGAGCCCTAACCCTAACACTAACACTAACCCTAACCCTAACCCATACCCTACACCATAACCGAACCCGTCCCCGAACCCATACCCTAAGCCGTACCCTAAGCCTAACCCTCAGCCTAACCCTAACCCTAGGCTACCCTTGACTGCTTCTGCCTCCAATAGATTTCCTAAGCACTAGTGTTTTAAGGAACAGATTAAAAAGGGAATCCTAATGTGATTTCTTTATAATGGGTGTGTTCCTTATCTTATCCTAGTGTCTAAGCTCTTCTCCATGGCTGGACCCCCAAATAATATTCCTTTACGTGTTTACGGGTATCTAGAGAGTGGGATAGGTTTAATAACTACCCTACCCCTAACGCGTACCCTAACCCTAGCCCCTACCCTAACCCTAACACTATCCCTAACCCTAAGCCTAAACCATACCCTACACCATACACGAACCCGTCCCCGAACCCATACCCTAAGCCTAACCCTCAGCCTAACCCTAACCCTAGGCTACCCTTGACTGCTTCTGCCTCCAATAGATTTCCTAAGCACTAGTGTTTGAAGGAAGAGATTAAAAAGAGAATCCTAATGTGATTTCTTTATAATGGGTGTGTTCCTTATCTTCTCCTAGTGTCTAAGCTCTTCTCCATGGCTGGACCCTCAAATAATATTCCTTTACGTGCTAAGGGGTATCTAGAGACTGGGATAGGTTTAATAACTACCCAACCCTAACGTGTACCCTAACCCTAACCCCTACCCTAACACTAACACGTACCCTAATCCTAACCCGTACCCTAAACCGAGCCCTAACCCTAACACTAACACTAACCCTAACCCTAACCCATACCCTACACCATAACCGAACCCGTCCCCGAACCCATACCCTAAGCCGTACCCTAAGCCTAACCCTCAGCCTAACCCTAACCCTAGGCTACCCTTGACTGCTTCTGCCTCCAATAGATTTCCTAAGCACTAGTGTTTTAAGGAACAGATTAAAAAGGGAATCCTAATGTGATTTCTTTATAATGGGTGTGTTCCTTATCTTATCCTAGTGTCTAAGCTCTTCTCCATGGCTGGACCCTCAAATAATATTCCTTTACGTGCTAAGGGGTATCTAGAGACTGGGATAGGTTTAATAACTACCCTAAACCTAACGCGTACCCTAACCCTAACTCCTACCCTAACCCTAACACGTAACCTAATCTTAACACGTACCCTAAACCGAGCCCTAACCCTAACACTAACCCTAACCCTAACCCATACCCTACGCCGTACCCGAACCCCTCACCGAACCCGTACCCTAAGCCGTACCCTAAGCCTAACCCTCAGCCTAACCCTAACCCTAGGCTACCCTTGACTGCTTCTGCCTCCAAGAGATTTCCTAAGCACTAGTGTTTTAAGGAACAGCTTAAAAAGAGAATCCTAATGTGATTTCTTTATAATGGGTGTGTTCCTTATCTTATCCTAGTGTCTAAGCTCTTCTCCATGGCTGGACCCTCAAATAATATTCCTTTACGTGCTAAGGGGTATCTAGAGACTGGGATAGGTTTAATAACTACCCTAACCGTAACGCGTACCCTAACCCTAACCCCTACCCTAACCCTAACACGTACCCTAATCCTAACCCGTACCCTAAACCGAGCCCTAACCCTAACACTAACCCTAACACTAACCCTAACCCATACCCTACACCATACACGAACCCGTCCCCGAACCCATACCCTAAGCCGTACCCTAAGCCTAACCCTCAGCCTAACCCTAACCCTAGGCTACCCTTGACTGCTTCTGCCTCCAATAGATTTCCTAAGCACTAGTGTTTTAAGGAACAGCTTAAAAAGAGAATCCTAATGTGATTTCTTTATAATGGGTGTTTTCCTTATCTTATCCTAGTGTCTAAGCTCTTCTCCATGGCTGGACCCTCAAATAATATTCCTTTACGTGCTAAGGGGTATCTAGAGACTGGGATAGGTTTAATAACTACCCAACCCTAACGCGTACCCTAACCCTAACACCTACCCTAACACTAACACGTACCCTAATCCTAACCTGTACCCTAATCCGAGCCCTAACCCTAACACTAACCCTAACCCTAACCCTAACCCATACCCTCCGCCGTACCCGACCCCTCACCGAACCCGTACCCTAAGCCGTAACCTAAGCCTAACCGTAAGCCTAACCCTAACCCTAGGCTACCCTTGAATGCTTTTGCCTCCAATAGATTTCCTAAACACTACTGTTTTAAGGAACAGCTTAAAAAGAGAACCCTAATGTGATTTCTTTATAATGGGTGTGTTCCTTATTTTATCCTAGTGTCTAAACTCTTCTCCATGGCTGGACCCCCAAATAATATTCCTTTACGTGTTAAGGGGTTTCTACAGAGTGGGATAGGTTTAATAACTACCCTACCCCTAACGCGTACCCTAACCCTAACCCCTACCCTAACCGTAACACGTACCCTAATCCTAACCTGTACCCTAAACCGAGCCCTAACCCTAACACTAACCCTAACCCTAACCCTAACCCATACCCTACACCATACACGAACCCGTCCCCGAACCCATAGCCTAAGCCGTACCCTAAGCCTAACCCTCAGCCTAACCCTAACCCTAGGCTACCCTTGACTGCTTCTGCCTCCAATAGATTTCCTAAGCACTAGTGTTTTAAGGAACAGCTTAAAAAGAGAATCCTAATGTGATTTCTTTATAATGGGTGTGTTCCTTATCTTATCCTAGTGTCTAAGCTCTTCTCCATGGCTGGACCCTCAAATAATATTCCTTTACGTGCTAAGGGGTATCTAGAGACTGGGATAGGTTTAATAACTACCCTAACCCTAACGCGTACCCTAACCCTAACTCCTACCCTAACCCTAACACGTACCCTAATCCTAACACGTACCCTAAACCGAGCCCTAAACCTAACACTAACCCTAACCCTAACCCCAAACCATACCCTACGCCGTACCCGAACCCCTCACCGAAACCGTACCCTATGCCGTAACCTAATCCTAACCATAAGCCTAACCCTAACCCTAGGCTACCCTTGAGTGCTTCTGCGTCCAATAGATTTCCTAAGCACTAGTGTTTTAATGAACAGATTAAAAAGAGAATCCTAATGTGATTTCTTCATAATGGGTGTGTTCCTTATCTTATCCTAGTGTCTAAACTCTTCTCCATGGCTGGACCCCCAAATAATATTCCTTTACGTGTTAAGGGGTATCTAGAGAGTGGGATAGGTTTAATAACTACCCTACCCCTAACGCGTACCCTAACCCTAACCTCTACCCTAACCCTAACACGTACCCTAATCCTAACCCGTACCCTAAACCGAGCCCTAACCCTAACACTAACCCTATCCCTAACCCTAACCCATACCCTACACCATACACGAACCCGTCCCCGAACCCATACCCTAAGCCGTACCCTAAGCCTAACTCTCAGCCTAACCCTAACCCTAGGCTACCCTTGACTGCTTCTACCTCCAATAGATTTCCTAAGCACTAGTGTTTTAAGGAACAGCTTAAAAAGAGAATCCTAATGTGATTTCTTTATAATGGGTGTGTTCCTTATCTTATCCTAGTGTCTAAGCTCTTCTCCATGGCTGGACCCTCAAATAATATTCCTTTACGTGCTAAGGGGTATCTAGAGACTGGGATAGGTTTAATAACTACCCAACCCTAACGTGTACCCTAACCCTAACCCCTACCCTAACACTAACACGTACCCTAATCCTAACCCATACCCTAAACCGAGCCCTAACCCTAACACTAACCCTATCCCTAACCCTAACCCATACCCTACACCATACACGAACCCGTCCCCGAACCCATAACCTAAGCCATACCCTAAGCCTAACCCTCAGCCTAACCCTAACCCTAGGCTACCCTTGACTGCTTCTGCCTCCAATAGATTTCCTAAGCACTAGTGTTTTAAGGAACAGCTTAAAAAGAGAATCCTAATGTGATTTCTTTATAATGGGTGTTTTCCTTATCTTATCCTAGTGTCTAAGCTCTTCTCCATGGCTGGACCCTCAAATAATATTCCTTTACGTGCTAAGGGGTATCTAGAGACTGGGATAGGTTTAATAACTACCCAACCCTAACGCGTACCCTAACCCTAACACCTACCCTAACACTAACACGTACCCTAATCCTAACCTGTACCCTAATCCGAGCCCTAACCCTAACACTAACCCTAACCCTAACCCTAACCCATACCCTCCGCCGTACCCGACCCCTCACCGAACCCGTACCCTAAGCCGTAACCTAAGCCTAACCGTAAGCCTAACCCTAACCCTAGGCTACCCTTGAATGCTTTTGCCTCCAATAGATTTCCTAAACACTACTGTTTTAAGGAACAGCTTAAAAAGAGAACCCTAATGTGATTTCTTTATAATGGGTGTGTTCCTTATTTTATCCTAGTGTCTAAACTCTTCTCCATGGCTGGACCCCCAAATAATATTCCTTTACGTGTTAAGGGGTATCTACAGAGTGGGATAGGTTTAATAACTACCCTACCCCTAACGCGTACCCTAACCCTAACCCCTACCCTAACCGTAACACGTACCCTAATCCTAACCTGTACCCTAAACCGAGCCCTAACCCTAACACTAACCCTAACCCTAACCCTAACCCATACCCTACACCATACACGAACCCGTCCCCGAACCCATAGCCTAAGCCGTACCCTAAGCCTAACCCTCAGCCTAACCCTAACCCTAGGCTACCCTTGACTGCTTCTGCCTCCAATAGATTTCCTAAGCACTAGTGTTTTAAGGAACAGCTTAAAAAGAGAATCCTAATGTGATTTCTTTATAATGGGTGTGTTCCTTATCTTATCCTAGTGTCTAAGCTCTTCTCCATGGCTGGACCCTCAAATAATATTCCTTTACGTGCTAAGGGGTATCTAGAGACTGGGATAGGTTTAATAACAACCCTAACCCTAACGCGTACCCTAACCCTAACTCCTACCCTAACCCTAACACGTACCCTAATCCTAACACGTACCCTAAACCGAGCCCTAAACCTAACACTAACCCTAACCCTAACCCCAAACCATACCCTACGCCGTACCCGAACCCCTCACCGAACCCGTACCCTATGCCGTAACCTAATCCTAACCATAAGCCTAACCCTAACCCTAGGCTACCCTTGAGTGCTTCTGCGTCCAATAGATTTCCTAAGCACTAGTGTTTTAATGAACAGATTAAAAAGAGAATCCTAATGTGATTTCTTCATAATGGGTGTGTTCCTTATCTTATCCTAGTGTCTAAACTCTTCTCCATGGCTGGACCCCCAAATAATATTCCTTTACGTGTTAAGGGGTATCTAGAGAGTGGGATAGGTTTAATAACTACCCTACCCCTAACGCGTACCCTAACCCTAACCCCTACCCTAACCCTAACACGTACCCTAATCCTAACACGTACCCTAAACCGAGCCCTAACCCTAACACTAACCCTAACCCATACCCTACGCCGTACCCGAACCCCTCACCGAACCCGTACCCTAAGCCGTACCCTAAGCCTAACCGTAAGCCTAACCCTAACCCTAGGCTACCCGTGAATGCTTTTGACTCCAATAGATTTCCTAAACAGTAGTGTTTTAAGGAACAGCTTAAAAAGAGAATCCTAATGTGATTTCTTTATAATGGGTGTGTTCCTTATCTTATCCTAGTGTCTAAACTCTTCTCCATGGCTGGAACCCCAAATAATATTCCTTTACGTGTTAACGGGTATCTAGAGAGTGGGATAGGTTTAATAACTACACTACCCCTAACGCGTACCCTAACCCTAGCCCCTACCCTAACCCTAACACGTACCCTAATCCTATCCCGTACCCTAAAGCGAGCCCTAACCCTAACACTAACCCTAACCCTAACCCTAAACCATACCCTACACCATACACGAACCCGTCCCCGAACCCATACCCTAAGCCGTACCCTAAGCCTAACCCTCAGCCTAACCCTAACCCTAGGCTACCCTTGACTGCTTCTGCCTCCAATAGATTTCCTAAGCACTAGTGTTTGAAGGAACAGATTAAAAAGAGAATCCTAATGTGATTTCTTTATAATGGTTGTGTTCCTTATCTTATCCTAGTGTCTAAGCTCTTCTCCATGGCTGGACCCTCAAATAATATTCCTTTACGTGCTAAGGGGTATCTAGAGACTGGGATAGGTTTAATAACTACCCAACCCTAACGTGTACCCTAACCCTAACCCCTACCCTAACACTAACACGTACCCTAATCCTAACCCGTACCCTAAACCGAGCCCTAACCCTAACACTAACACTAACCCTAACCCTAACCCATACCCTACACCATAACCGAACCCGTCCCCGAACCCATACCCTAAGCCGTACCCTAAGCCTAACCCTCAGCCTAACCCTAACCCTAGGCTACCCTTGACTGCTTCTGCCTCCAATAGATTTCCTAAGCACTAGTGTTTTAAGGAACAGATTAAAAAGGGAATCCTAATGTGATTTCTTTATAATGGGTGTGTTCCTTATCTTATCCTAGTGTCTAAGCTCTTCTCCATGGCTGGACCCTCAAATAATATTCCTTTACGTGCTAAGGGGTATCTAGAGACTGGGATAGGTTTAATAACTACCCAACCCTAACGTGTACCCTAACCCTAACCCCTACCCTAACACTAACACGTACCCTAATCCTAACCCGTACCCTAAACCGAGCCCTAACCCTAACACTAACACTAACCCTAACCCTAACCCATACCCTACACCATAACCGAACCCGTCCCCGAACCCATACCCTAAGCCGTACCCTAAGCCTAACCCTCAGCCTAACCCTAAACCTAGGCTACCCTTGACTGCTTCTGCCTCCAATAGATTTCCTAAGCACTAGTGTTTTAAGGAACAGATTAAAAAGAGAATCCTAATGTGATTTCTTTATAATGGGTGTGTTCCTTATCTTATCCTAGTGTCTAAACTCTTCTCCATGGCTGGACCCCCAAATAATATTCCTTTACGTGTTAAGGGGTATATAGAGAGTGGGATAGGTTTAATAACTACCCTACCCCTAACGCGTACCCTAACCCTAACCCCTACCCTAACCCTAACACGTACCCTAATCCTAACACGTACCCTAAACCGAGCCCTAACCCTAACACTAACCCTAACCCTAACCATAACCCATACCCTACACCATACACGAACCCGTCCCCGAAACCATACCCTATGTCGCACCCTAAGCCTATCCCTCAGCCTAACCCTAACCCTAGGCTACCCTTGACTGCTTCTGCCTCCAATAGATTTCCTAAGCACTAGTGTTTTAAGGAAGAGATTAAAAAGAGAATCCTAATGTGATTTCTTTATAATGGGTGTGTTCCTTATCTTATCCTAGTGTCTAAGCTCTTCTCCATGGCTGGACCCTCAAATAATATTCCTTTACGTGCTAAGGGGTATCTAGAGACTGGGATAGGTTTAATAACTACCCAACCCTAACGTGTACTCTAACCCTAACCCCTACACTAACACTAACACGTACCCTAATCCTAATCCGTACCCTAAACCGAGCCCTAACCCTAACACTAACCCTAACACTAACCCTAACCCATACCCTACACCATAAACGAACCCGTCCCCGAACCCATACCCTAAGCCGTACCCTAAGCCTAACCCTCAGCCTAACCCTAACCCTAGGCTACTCTTGACTGCTTCTGGCTCCAATAAATTTCCTAAGCACTAGTGTTTTAAGGAACAGCTTAAAAAGAGAATCCTAATGTGATTTCTTTATAATGGGTGTTTTCCTTATCTTATCCTAGTGTTTAAGCTCTTCTCCATGGCTGGACCCTCAAATAATATTCCTTTACGTGCTAAGGGGTATCTAGAGACTGGGATAGGTTTAATAACTACCCTAACCCTAACGCGTACCCTAACCCTAACTCCTACCCTAACCCTAACACGTACCCTAATCCTAACACGTACCCTAAACCGAGCCCTAACCCTAACACTAACCCTAACCCTAACCCTAACCCATACCCTACGCCGTACCCGAACCCCTCACCGAACCCGTACCCTAAGCCGTACCCTAAGCCTAACCGTAAGCCTAACCCTAACCCTAGGCTATCCTTGAATGCTTTTGCCTCCAATAGATTTCCTAAACACTAGTGTTTTAAGGAACAGCTTAAAAAGAGAATCCTAAAGTGATTTCTTTATAATGGGTGTGTTCCTTATCTTATCCTAGTGTCTAAACTCTTCTCATGGCTGGACCCCCAAATAATATTCCTTTACGTGTTAAGGGGTATCTAGAGAGTGGGATAGGTTTAATAACTACCCTACCCCTAACGCGTACCCTAACCCTAACCCCTACCCTAACCCTAACACGTACCCTAATCCTAACCCGTACCCTAAACCGAGCCCTAACCCTAACACTAACCCTAAACCTAACCCTAACCCATACGCTACACCATACACGAACCCGTCCCCGAACCCATACCCTAAGCCGTACCCTAAGCCTAACCCTCAGCCTAACCCTAACCCTAGGCTACCCTTGACTGCTTCTGCCTCCAATAGATTTCCTAAGCACTAGTGTTTTAATGAACAGCTTAAAAAGAGATTCCTAATGTGATTTCTTTATAATGGGTGTGTTCCTTATCTTATCCTAGTGTCTAAGCTCTTCTCCATGGCTGGACCCTCAAATAATATTCCTTTACGTGCTAAGGGGTATCTAGAGACTGGGATAGGTTTAATAACTACCCTAAACCTAACGCGTACCCTAACCCTAACTCCTACCCTAACCCTAACACGTATCCTAATCTTAACACGTACCCTAAACCGAGCCCTAACCCTAACACTAACCCTAACCCTAACCCATACCCTACGCCGTACCCGAACCCCTCACCGGACCCGTACCCTAAGCCGTACCCTAAGCCTAACCGTAAGCCTAACCCTAACCCTAGGCTACCCTTGAATGCTTTTGCCTCCAATAGATTTCCTAAACACTAGTGTTTTAAGGAACAGCTTAAAAAGAGAATCCTAATGTGATTTCTTTATAATGGGTGTGTTCCTTATCTTATCCTAGTGTCTAAACTCTTCTCCATGGCTGGACCCCCAAATAATATTCCTTTACGTGTTAAGGGGAATCTACAGAGTGGGATAGGTTTAATAACTACCCTACCCCTAACGCGTACCCTAACCCTAACCCCTACCCTAACCCTAACACGTACCCTAATCCTAACCCGTACCCTAAACCGAGCCCTAACCCTAACACTAACACTAACCCTAACCCTAACCCATACCCTACGCCGTACCCGAACCCCTCACCGAACCCATACCCTAAGCCGTACCCTAAGCCTAACCCTCAGCCTAACCCTAACCCTAGGCTACCCTTGACTGCTTCTGCCTCCAATAGATTTCCTAAACACTAGTGTTTTAAGGAACAGCTTAAAAAGAGAATCCTAATGTGATTTCTTTATAATGGGTGTATTCCTTATCTTAACCTAGTGTCTAAGTTCTTCTCCATGGCTGGACCCTCAAATAATATTCCTTTACGTGCTAAGGGGTATCTAGAGACTGGGATAGGTTTAATAACTACCCTAACTCTAACGCGTACCCTAACCCTAACTCCTACCTTAACCCTAACACGTACCCTAATCCTAACACGTACCCTAAACCGAGCCCTAACCCTAACACTAACCCTAACCCTAACCCTAACCCATACCCTACGCCGTACCCGAACCCCTCACCGAACCCGTACCCTAAGCCGTACCCTAAGCCTAACCGTAAGCCTAACCCTAACCCTAGGCTACCCTTGAGTGCTTCTGCCTCCAATAGATTTCCTAAGCACTAGTGTTTTAAGGAACAGTTTAAAAAGAGAATCCTAATGTGATTTCTTTATAATGGGTGTGTTCCTTATCTTATCCTAGTGTCTAAGCTCTTCTCCATGGCTGGACCCCCAAATAATATTCCTTTACGTGTTAACGGGTATCTAGAGAGTGGGATAGGTTTAATAACTACCCTACCCCTAACGCGTACCCTAACCCTAGCCCCTACCCTAACCCTAACACGTACCCTAATCCTATCCCGTACCCTAAAGCGAGCCCTAACCCTAACACTAACCCTAACCCTAACCCTAAACCATACCCTACACCATACACGAACCCGTCCCCGAACCCATACCCTAAGCCGTACCCTAAGCCTAACCCTCAGCCTAACCCTAACCCTAGGCTACCCTTGACTGCTTCTGCCTCCAATAGATTTCCTAAGCACTAGTGTTTGAAGGAACAGATTAAAAAGAGAATCCTAATGTGATTTCTTTATAATGGTTGTGTTCCTTATCTTATCCTAGTGTCAAAGCTCTTCTCCATGGCTGGACCCTCAAATAATATTCCTTTACGTGCTAAGGGGTATCTAGAGACTGGGATAGGTTTAATAACTACCCAACCCTAACGTGTACCCTAACCCTAACCCCTACCCTAACACTAACACGTACCCTAATCCTAACCCGTACCCTAAACCGAGCCCTAACCCTAACACTAACACTAACCCTAACCCTAACCCATACCCTACACCATAACCGAACCCGTCCCCGAACCCATACCCTAAGCCGTACCCTAAGCCTAACCCTCAGCCTAACCCTAACCCTAGGCTACCCTTGACTGCTTCTGCCTCCAATAGATTTCCTAAGCACTAGTGTTTTAAGGAACAGATTAAAAAGGGAATCCTAATGTGATTTCTTTATAATGGGTGTGTTCCTTATCTTATCCTAGTGTCTAAGCTCTTCTCCATGGCTGGACCCTCAAATAATATTCCTTTACGTGCTAAGGGGTATCTAGAGACTGGGATAGGTTTAATAACTACCCAACCCTAACGTGTACCCTAACCCTAACCCCTACCCTAACACTAACACGTACCCTAATCCTAACCCGTACCCTAAACCGAGCCCTAACCCTAACACTAACACTAACCCTAACCCTAACCCATACCCTACACCATAACCGAACCCGTCCCCGAACCCATACCCTAAGCCGTACCCTAAGCCTAACCCTCAGCCTAACCCTAACCCTAGGCTACCCTTGACTGCTTCTGCCTCCAATAGATTTCCTAAGCACTAGTGTTTTAAGGAACAGATTAAAAAGGGAATCCTAATGTGATTTCTTTATAATGGGTGTGTTCCTTATCTTATCCTAGTGTCTAAGCTCTTCTCCATGGCTGGACCCCCAAATAATATTCCTTTACGTGTTAACGGGTATCTAGAGAGTGGGATAGGTTTAATAACTACCCTACCCCTAACGCGTACCCTAACCCTAGCCCCTACCCTAACCCTAACACTATCCCTAAACCTAACCCTAAACCATACCCTACACCATACACGAACCCGTCCCCGAACCCATACCCTAAGCCGTACCCTAAGCCTAACCCTCAGCCTAACCCTAACCCTAGGCTACCCTTGACTGCTTCTGCCTCCAATAGATTTCCTAAGCACTAGTGTTTTAAGGAACAGCTTAAAAAGGGAATCCTAATGTGATTTCTTTATAATGGGTGTGTTCCTTATCTTATCCTAGTGTCTAAGCTCTTCTCCATGGCTGGACCCTCAAATAATATTCCTTTACGTGCTAAGGGGTATCTAGAGACTGGGATAGGTTTAATAACTACCCTAAACCTAACGCGTACCCTAACCCTAACTCCTACCCTAACCCTAACACGTAACCTAATCTTAACACGTACCCTAAACCGAGCCCTAACCCTAACACTAACCCTAACCCTAACCCATACCCTACGCCGTACCCGAACCCCTCACCGAACCCGTACCCTAAGCCGTACCCTAAGCCTAACCCTCAGCCTAACCCTAACCCTAGGCTACCCTTGACTGCTTCTGCCTCCAAGAGATTTCCTAAGCACTAGTGTTTTAAGGAACAGCTTAAAAAGAGAATCCTAATGTGATTTCTTTATAATGGGTGTGTTCCTTATCTTATCCTAGTGTCTAAGCTCTTCTCCATGGCTGGACCCTCAAATAATATTCCTTTACGTGCTAAGGGGTATCTAGAGACTGGGATAGGTTTAATAACTACCCTAACCGTAACGCGTACCCTAACCCTAACCCCTACCCTAACCCTAACACGTACCCTAATCCTAACCCGTACCCTAAACCGAGCCCTAACCCTAACACTAACCCTAACACTAACCCTAACCCATACCCTACACCATACACGAACCCGTCCCCGAACCCATACCCTAAGCCGTACCCTAAGCCTAACCCTCAGCCTAACCCTAACCCTAGGCTACCCTTGACTGCTTCTGCCTCCAATAGATTTCCTAAGCACTAGTGTTTTAAGGAACAGCTTAAAAAGAGAATCCTAATGTGATTTCTTTATAATGGGTGTGTTCCTTATCTTATCCTAGTGTCTAAGCTCTTCTCCATGGCTGGACCCTCAAATAATATTCCTTTACGTGCTAAGGAGTATCTAGAGACTGGGTAGGTTTAATAACTACCCTAAACCTAAAGCGTACCCTAACCCTAACTCCTACCCTAACCCTAACACGTAACCGAATCTTAACACGTACCCTAAACCGAGCCCTAACCCTAACACTAACACTAAACCTAACCCATACCCTACGCCGTACCCGAACCCCTCACCGGACCCGGACCCTAAGCCGTACCCTAAGCCTAACCGTAAGCCTAACCCTAACCCTAGGGTACCCTTGAATGCTTTTGCCTCCAATAGATTTCCTAAACACTAGTGTTTTACGGAACAGCTTAAAAAGAGAATCCTAATGTGATTTCTTTATAATGGGTGTGTTCCTTATCTTATCCTAGTGTCTAAACACTTCTCCATGGCTGGACCCCCAAATAATATTCCTTTACGTGTTAAGGGGTATCTACAGAGTGGGATAGGTTTAATAACTACCCTACCCCTAACGCATACCCTAACCTTAACCCCTACCCTAACCCTAACACGTACCCTAATCTTAACCCGTAACCTAAACCGAGCCCTAACCCTAACACTAACACTAACCCTAACCCTAACCCATACCCTACGCCGTACCCGAACCCCTCACCGAACCCGTACCCTAAGCCGTACCCTAAGCCTAACCGTAAGCCTAACCCTAACCCTAGGCTACCCTTGAGTGCTTCTGCCTCCAATAGACTTCCTAAGCACTAGTGTTTTAAGGAACAGTTTAAAAAGAGAATCCTAATGTGATTTCTTTATAATGGGTGTGTTCCTTATCTTATCCTAGTGTCTAAACTCTTCTCCATGGCTGGAACCCCAAATAATATTCCTTTACGTGTTAAGGGGTATCTAGAGCGTGGGATAGGTTTAATAACTACCCTACCCCTAACGCGTACCCGAATCCTAACCGCTACCCTAACCCTAACACGTACACTAATCCTAACCCGTACCCTAAGCCGTACCCTAAGCCTAACCCTCAGCCTAACCCTAACCCTAGGCTACCCTTGACTGCTTCTGCCTCCAATAGATTTCCTAAACACTAGTGTTTTAAGAAACAGCTTAAAAAGAGAATCCTAATGTGATTTCTTTATAATGGGTGTGTTCCTTATCTTATCCTAGTGTCTAAACTCTTCTCCATGGCTGGACCCCCAAATAATATTCCTTTACGTGTTAAGGGGTATCTACAGAGTGGGATAGGTTTAATAACTACCCTACCCCTAACGCGTACCCTAACCCTAACCCCTACCCTAACCCTAACACGTACCCTAATCCTAACCCGTACCCTAAACCGAGCACTAACCCTAACACTAAGCCTAACCCTAACCCTAACCCATACCCTACACCATACACGAACCCGTCCCCGAACCCATACACTAAGCCGTACCCTAAGCCTAACCCTCAGCCTAACCCTAACCATAGGCTACCCTTGACTGCTTCTGCCTCCAATAGATTTCCTAAGCACTAGAGTTTTAAGGAACAGCTTAAAAAGAGAATCCTAATGTGATTTCTTTATAATGGGTGTGTTCCTTATCTTATCCTAGTGTCTAAGCTCTTCTCCATGGCTGGACCCTCAAATAATATTCCTTTACGTGCTAAGGGGTACCTAGAGACTGGGATAGGTTTAATAACTACCCTAAACCTAACGCGTACCCTAACCCTAACTCCTAACCTAACCCTAACACGTACCCTAATCCTAACACGTACCCTAAACCGAGCCCTAACCCTAACACTAACCCTAACCCTAACCCCAAACCATACCCCACGCCGTACCCGAACCCTCACCGAACCCGTACCCTAAGCCTAACCATAAGCCTAACCCTAACCCTAGGCTACCCTTGAGTGCTTCGGCCTCCAATAGATTTCCTAAGCACTAGTGTTTTAAGGAACAGATTAAAAAGAGAATCCTAATGTGATTTCTTTATAATGGGTGTGTTCCTTATCTTATCCTAGTGTCTAAACTCTTCTCCATGGCTGGACCCCCAAATAATATTCCTTTACGTGTTAAGGGGTATATAGAGAGTGGGATAGGTTTAATAACTACCCTACCCCTAACGAGTACCCTAACCCTAAACCCTACTCTAACCCTAACACGTACCCTAATCCTAACACGTACCCTAAACCGAGCCCTAACCCTAACACTAACCCTAACCCTAACCATAACCCATACCCTACACCATACACGAACCCGTCCCCGAACCCATACCCTATGTCGTACCCTAAGCCTATCCCTCAGCCTAACCCTAAACCTAGGCTACCCTTGACTGCTTCTGCCTCCAGTAGATTTCCTAAGCACTAGTGTTTTAAGGAACAGATTAAAAAGAGAATCCTAATGTGATTTCTTTATAATGGGTGTGTTCCTTATCTTATCCTAGTGTCTACACTCTTCTCCATGGCTGGACCCCCAAATAATATTCCTTTACGTGCTAAGGGGTATCTAGAGAGTGGGATAGGTTTAATAACTACCCTAACCCTAACGCGTACCCTAACCCTAACCCCTACACTAACCCTAACACATACCCTAATCCTACCCGTACCCTAAACCGAGCCCTAACCCTAACACTACTCCTAACCCTAACACTAACCAATACCCTACGCCATACCCGAACCCCTCCACGAACCCGTACCCTAAGCCGTACCCTAAGACTAACCCTAAGCCTAATCCTAACCGTAGGCTACCCTTGACTGCTTCTGCCTTCAATAGATTTCCTAAGCACTAGTGTTTTAAGGAACAGCTTAAAAAGAGAATCCTAATGTGATTTTTTTATAATGTGTGTGTTCCTTATCTTATCCTAGTGTCTAAACTCTTCTCCATGGCTGGACCCCAAATAATATTCCTTTACGTGCTAAGGGGTATCTAGAGAGTGGGATAGGTTTAATAACTACCCTAACCCTAACACGTACCCTAACCCTAACCCCTACCCTAACCCTAACACGTACCCTAATCCTAACCCGTACCCTAAACCGAGCCCTAACCCTAACACTCACCCTAACCCTAACCCTAACCCATACCCTACACCATACACGAACCTGTCCCCGAACCCATACACTAAGCCGTACCCTAAGCCTAACCCTCAGCCTAACCCTAACCCTAGGCTACCCTTGACTGCTTCTGCCTCCAATATATTTTCTAAGCACTAGTGTTTTAAGGAACAGCTTAAAAAGAGCATCCTAATGTCATTTCTTTATAATGGGTGTTTTCCTTATCTTATCCTAGTGTCTAAGCTCTTCTCCATGGCTGGACCCTCAATAATATTCCTTTACGTGCTAAGGGGTACCTAGAGACTGGGATAGGTTTAATAACTACCCTAACCCTAACGCGTACCCTAACCCTAACTCCTAACCTAACCCTAACACGTACCCTAATCCTAAACCGTACCCTAAACCGAGCCCTAACCCTAACACTAACCCTATCCCTAACCCTAACCCATACCCTACACCATACACGAACCCGTCCCCGAACCCATACCCTAAGCCGTACCCTAAGCCTAACTCTCAGCCTAACCCTAACCCTAGGCTACCCTTGACTGCTTCTACCTCCAATAGATTTCCTAAGCACTAGTGTTTTAAGGAACAGATTAAAAAGAGAATCCTAATGTGATTTCTTTATAATGGGTGTGTTCCTTATCTTATCCTAGTGTCTAAGCTCTTCTCCATGGCTGCACCCTCAAATAATATTCCTTTACGTGCTAAGGGGTATCTAGAGACTGGGATAGGTTTAATAACTACCCAACCCTAACGTGTACCCTAACCCTAACCCCTACCCTAACACTAACACGTACCCTAATCCTAACCCATACCCTAAACCGAGCCCTAACCCTAACACTAACCCTATCCCTAACCCTAACCCATACCCTACACCATACACGAACCCGTCCCCGAACCCATAACCTAAGCCATACCCTAAGCCTAACCCTCAGCCTAACCCTAACCCTAGGCTACCCTTGACTGCTTCTGCCTCCAATAGATTTCCTAAGCACTAGTGTTTTAAGGAACAGCTTAAAAAGAGAATCCTAATGTGATTTCTTTATAATGGGTGTGTTCCTTATCTTAACCTAGTGTCTAAGTTCTTCTCCATGGCTGGACCCTCAAATAATATTCCTTTACGTGCTAAGGGGTATCTAGAGACTGGGATAGGTTTAATAACTACCCTAACTCTAACGCGTACCCTAACCCTAACTCCTACCTTAACCCTAACACGTACCCTAATCCTAACACGTACCCTAAACCGAGCCCTAACCCTAACACTAACCCTAACCCTAACCCTAACCCATACCCTACGCCGTACCCGAACCCCTCACCGAACCCGTACCCTAAGCCGTACCCTAAGCCTAACCGTAAGCCTAACCCTAACCCTAGGCTACCCTTGAGTGCTTCTGCCTCCAATAGATTTCCTAAGCACTAGTGTTTTAAGGAACAGTTTAAAAAGAGAATCCTAATGTGATTTCTTTATAATGGGTGTGTTCCTTATCTTATCCTAGTGTCTAAGCTCTTCTCCATGGCTGGACCCCCAAATAATATTCCTTTACGTGTTAACGGGTATCTAGAGAGTGGGATAGGTTTAATAACTACCCTACCCCTAACGCGTACCCTAACCCTAGCCCCTACCCTAACCCTAACACGTACCCTAATCCTATCCCGTACCCTAAAGCGAGCCCTAACCCTAACACTAACCCTAACCCTAACCCTAAACCATACCCTACACCATACACGAACCCGTCCCCGAACCCATACCCTAAGCCGTACCCTAAGCCTAACCCTCAGCCTAACCCTAACCCTAGGCTACCCTTGACTGCTTCTGCCTCCAATAGATTTCCTAAGCACTAGTGTTTGAAGGAACAGATTAAAAAGAGAATCCTAATGTGATTTCTTTATAATGGTTGTGTTCCTTATCTTATCCTAGTGTCAAAGCTCTTCTCCATGGCTGGACCCTCAAATAATATTCCTTTACGTGCTAAGGGGTATCTAGAGACTGGGATAGGTTTAATAACTACCCAACCCTAACGTGTACCCTAACCCTAACCCCTACCCTAACACTAACACGTACCCTAATCCTAACCCGTACCCTAAACCGAGCCCTAACCCTAACACTAACACTAACCCTAACCCTAACCCATACCCTACACCATAACCGAACCCGTCCCCGAACCCATACCCTAAGCCGTACCCTAAGCCTAACCCTCAGCCTAACCCTAACCCTAGGCTACCCTTGACTGCTTCTGCCTCCAATAGATTTCCTAAGCACTAGTGTTTTAAGGAACAGATTAAAAAGGGAATCCTAATGTGATTTCTTTATAATGGGTGTGTTCCTTATCTTATCCTAGTGTCTAAGCTCTTCTCCATGGCTGGACCCCCAAATAATATTCCTTTACGTGTTAACGGGTATCTAGAGAGTGGGATAGGTTTAATAACTACCCTACCCCTAACGCGTACCCTAACCCTAGCCCCTACCCTAACCCTAACACTATCCCTAAACCTAACCCTAAACCATACCCTACACCATACACGAACCCGTCCCCGAACCCATACCCTAAGCCGTACCCTAAGCCTAACCCTCAGCCTAACCCTAACCCTAGGCTACCCTTGACTGCTTCTGCCTCCAATAGATTTCCTAAGCACTAGTGTTTTAAGGAACAGCTTAAAAAGGGAATCCTAATGTGATTTCTTTATAATGGGTGTGTTCCTTATCTTATCCTAGTGTCTAAGCTCTTCTCCATGGCTGGACCCTCAAATAATATTCCTTTACGTGCTAAGGGGTATCTAGAGACTGGGATAGGTTTAATAACTACCCTAAACCTAACGCGTACCCTAACCCTAACTCCTACCCTAACCCTAACACGTAACCTAATCTTAACACGTACCCTAAACCGAGCCCTAACCCTAACACTAACCCTAACCCTAACCCATACCCTACGCCGTACCCGAACCCCTCACCGAACCCGTACCCTAAGCCGTACCCTAAGCCTAACCCTCAGCCTAACCCTAACCCTAGGCTACCCTTGACTGCTTCTGCCTCCAAGAGATTTCCTAAGCACTAGTGTTTTAAGGAACAGCTTAAAAAGAGAATCCTAATGTGATTTCTTTATAATGGGTGTGTTCCTTATCTTATCCTAGTGTCTAAGCTCTTCTCCATGGCTGGACCCTCAAATAATATTCCTTTACGTGCTAAGGGGTATCTAGAGACTGGGATAGGTTTAATAACTACCCTAACCGTAACGCGTACCCTAACCCTAACCCCTACCCTAACCCTAACACGTACCCTAATCCTAACCCGTACCCTAAACCGAGCCCTAACCCTAACACTAACCCTAACACTAACCCTAACCCATACCCTACACCATACACGAACCCGTCCCCGAACCCATACCCTAAGCCGTACCCTAAGCCTAACCCTCAGCCTAACCCTAACCCTAGGCTACCCTTGACTGCTTCTGCCTCCAATAGATTTCCTAAGCACTAGTGTTTTAAGGAACAGCTTAAAAAGAGAATCCTAATGTGATTTCTTTATAATGGGTGTGTTCCTTATCTTATCCTAGTGTCTAAGCTCTTCTCCATGGCTGGACCCTCAAATAATATTCCTTTACGTGCTAAGGAGTATCTAGAGACTGGGTAGGTTTAATAACTACCCTAAACCTAAAGCGTACCCTAACCCTAACTCCTACCCTAACCCTAACACGTAACCGAATCTTAACAAGTACCCTAAACCGAGCCCTAACCCTAACACTAACACTAAACCTAACCCATACCCTACGCCGTACCCGAACCCCTCACCGGACCCGGACCCTAAGCCGTACCCTAAGCCTAACCGTAAGCCTAACCCTAACCCTAGGGTACCCTTGAATGCTTTTGCCTCCAATAGATTTCCTAAACACTAGTGTTTTACGGAACAGCTTAAAAAGAGAATCCTAATGTGATTTCTTTATAATGGGTGTGTTCCTTATCTTATCCTAGTGTCTAAACACTTCTCCATGGCTGGACCCCCAAATAATATTCCTTTACGTGTTAAGGGGTATCTACAGAGTGGGATAGGTTTAATAACTACCCTACCCCTAACGCATACCCTAACCTTAACCCCTACCCTAACCCTAACACGTACCCTAATCTTAACCCGTACCCTAAACCGAGCCCTAACCCTAACACTAACACTAACCCTAACCCTAACCCATACCCTACGCCGTACCCGAACCCCTCACCGAACCCGTACCCTAAGCCGTACCCTAAGCCTAACCGTAAGCCTAACCCTAACCCTAGGCTACCCTTGAGTGCTTCTGCCTCCAATAGACTTCCTAAGCACTAGTGTTTTAAGGAACAGTTTAAAAAGAGAATCCTAATGTGATTTCTTTATAATGGGTGTGTTCCTTATCTTATCCTAGTGTCTAAACTCTTCTCCATGGCTGGAACCCCAAATAATATTCCTTTACGTGTTAAGGGGTATCTAGAGCGTGGGATAGGTTTAATAACTACCCTACCCCTAACGCGTACCCGAATCCTAACCGCTACCCTAACCCTAACACGTACACTAATCCTAACCCGTACCCTAAGCCGTACCCTAAGCCTAACCCTCAGCCTAACCCTAACCCTAGGCTACCCTTGACTGCTTCTGCCTCCAATAGATTTCCTAAACACTAGTGTTTTAAGAAACAGCTTAAAAAGAGAATCCTAATGTGATTTCTTTATAATGGGTGTGTTCCTTATCTTATCCTAGTGTCTAAACTCTTCTCCATGGCTGGACCCCCAAATAATATTCCTTTACGTGTTAAGGGGTATCTACAGAGTGGGATAGGTTTAATAACTACCCTACCCCTAACGCGTACCCTAACCCTAACCCCTACCCTAACCCTAACACGTACCCTAATCCTAACCCGTACCCTAAACCGAGCACTAACCCTAACACTAAGCCTAACCCTAACCCTAACCCATACCCTACACCATACACGAACCCGTCCCCGAACCCATACACTAAGCCGTACCCTAAGCCTAACCCTCAGCCTAACCCTAACCATAGGCTACCCTTGACTGCTTCTGCCTCCAATAGATTTCCTAAGCACTAGAGTTTTAAGGAACAGCTTAAAAAGAGAATCCTAATGTGATTTCTTTATAATGGGTGTGTTCCTTATCTTATCCTAGTGTCTAAGCTCTTCTCCATGGCTGGACCCTCAAATAATATTCCTTTACGTGCTAAGGGGTACCTAGAGACTGGGATAGGTTTAATAACTACCCTAAACCTAACGCGTACCCTAACCCTAACTCCTAACCTAACCCTAACACGTACCCTAATCCTAACACGTACCCTAAACCGAGCCCTAACCCTAACACTAACCCTAACCCTAACCCCAAACCATACCCCACGCCGTACCCGAACCCTCACCGAACCCGTACCCTAAGCCTAACCATAAGCCTAACCCTAACCCTAGGCTACCCTTGAGTGCTTCGGCCTCCAATAGATTTCCTAAGCACTAGTGTTTTAAGGAACAGATTAAAAAGAGAATCCTAATGTGATTTCTTTATAATGGGTGTGTTCCTTATCTTATCCTAGTGTCTAAACTCTTCTCCATGGCTGGACCCCCAAATAATATTCCTTTACGTGTTAAGGGGTATATAGAGAGTGGGATAGGTTTAATAACTACCCTACCCCTAACGAGTACCCTAACCCTAAACCCTACTCTAACCCTAACACGTACCCTAATCCTAACACGTACCCTAAACCGAGCCCTAACCCTAACACTAACCCTAACCCTAACCATAACCCATACCCTACACCATACACGAACCCGTCCCCGAACCCATACCCTATGTCGTACCCTAAGCCTATCCCTCAGCCTAACCCTAAACCTAGGCTACCCTTGACT
Source organism: Balaenoptera physalus (assembly GCF_965194825.1). NCBI lineage: Eukaryota > Metazoa > Chordata > Mammalia > Artiodactyla > Balaenopteridae > Balaenoptera > Balaenoptera physalus. The sequence goes on from NW_028126383.1 coordinate 479,897, forward strand.
GCTTCTGCCTCCAGTAGATTTCCTAAGCACTAGTGTTTTAAGGAACAGATTAAAAAGAGAATCCTAATGTGATTTCTTTATAATGGGTGTGTTCCTTATCTTATCCTAGTGTCTACACTCTTCTCCATGGCTGGACCCCCAAATAATATTCCTTTACGTGCTAAGGGGTATCTAGAGAGTGGGATAGGTTTAATAACTACCCTAACCCTAACGCGTACCCTAACCCTAACCCCTACACTAACCCTAACACATACCCTAATCCTACCCGTACCCTAAACCGAGCCCTAACCCTAACACTACTCCTAACCCTAACACTAACCAATACCCTACGCCATACCCGAACCCCTCCACGAACCCGTACCCTAAGCCGTACCCTAAGACTAACCCTAAGCCTAATCCTAACCGTAGGCTACCCTTGACTGCTTCTGCCTTCAATAGATTTCCTAAGCACTAGTGTTTTAAGGAACAGCTTAAAAAGAGAATCCTAATGTGATTTTTTTATAATGTGTGTGTTCCTTATCTTATCCTAGTGTCTAAACTCTTCTCCATGGCTGGACCCCAAATAATATTCCTTTACGTGCTAAGGGGTATCTAGAGAGTGGGATAGGTTTAATAACTACCCTAACCCTAACACGTACCCTAACCCTAACCCCTACCCTAACCCTAACACGTACCCTAATCCTAACCCGTACCCTAAACCGAGCCCTAACCCTAACACTCACCCTAACCCTAACCCTAACCCATACCCTACACCATACACGAACCTGTCCCCGAACCCATACACTAAGCCGTACCCTAAGCCTAACCCTCAGCCTAACCCTAACCCTAGGCTACCCTTGACTGCTTCTGCCTCCAATAGATTTTCTAAGCACTAGTGTTTTAAGGAACAGCTTAAAAAGAGCATCCTAATGTCATTTCTTTATAATGGGTGTTTTCCTTATCTTATCCTAGTGTCTAAGCTCTTCTCCATGGCTGGACCCTCAATAATATTCCTTTACGTGCTAAGGGGTACCTAGAGACTGGGATAGGTTTAATAACTACCCTAACCCTAACGCGTACCCTAACCCTAACTCCTAACCTAACCCTAACACGTACCCTAATCCTAAACCGTACCCTAAACCGAGCCCTAACCCTAACACTAACCCTATCCCTAACCCTAACCCATACCCTACACCATACACGAACCCGTCCCCGAACCCATACCCTAAGCCGTACCCTAAGCCTAACTCTCAGCCTAACCCTAACCCTAGGCTACCCTTGACTGCTTCTACCTCCAATAGATTTCCTAAGCACTAGTGTTTTAAGGAACAGATTAAAAAGAGAATCCTAATGTGATTTCTTTATAATGGGTGTGTTCCTTATCTTATCCTAGTGTCTAAGCTCTTCTCCATGGCTGCACCCTCAAATAATATTCCTTTACGTGCTAAGGGGTATCTAGAGACTGGGATAGGTTTAATAACTACCCAACCCTAACGTGTACCCTAACCCTAACCCCTACCCTAACACTAACACGTACCCTAATCCTAACCCATACCCTAAACCGAGCCCTAACCCTAACACTAACCCTATCCCTAACCCTAACCCATACCCTACACCATACACGAACCCGTCCCCGAACCCATAACCTAAGCCATACCCTAAGCCTAACCCTCAGCCTAACCCTAACCCTAGGCTACCCTTGACTGCTTCTGCCTCCAATAGATTTCCTAAGCACTAGTGTTTTAAGGAACAGCTTAAAAAGAGAATCCTAATGTGATTTCTTTATAATGGGTGTTTTCCTTATCTTATCCTAGTGTCTAAGCTCTTCTCCATGGCTGGACCCTCAAATAATATTCCTTTACGTGCTAAGGGGTATCTAGAGACTGGGATAGGTTTAATAACTACCCAACCCTAACGCGTACCCTAACCCTAACACCTACCCTAACACTAACACGTACCCTAATCCTAACCTGTACCCTAATCCGAGCCCTAACCCTAACACTAACCCTAACCCTAACCCTAACCCATACCCTCCGCCGTACCCGACCCCTCACCAAACCCGTACCCTAAGCCGTAACCTAAGCCTAACCGTAAGCCTAACCCTAACCCTAGGCTACCCTTGAATGCTTTTGCCTCCAATAGATTTCCTAAACACTACTGTTTTAAGGAACAGCTTAAAAAGAGAACCCTAATGTGATTTCTTTATAATGGGTGTGTTCCTTATTTTATCCTAGTGTCTAAACTCTTCTCCATGGCTGGACCCCCAAATAATATTCCTTTACGTGTTAAGGGGTATCTACAGAGTGGGATAGGTTTAATAACTACCCTACCCCTAACGCGTACCCTAACCCTAACCCCTACCCTAACCGTAACACGTACCCTAATCCTAACCTGTACCCTAAACCGAGCCCTAACCCTAACACTAACCCTAACCCTAACCCTAACCCATACCCTACACCATACACGAACCCGTCCCCGAACCCATAGCCTAAGCCGTACCCTAAGCCTAACCCTCAGCCTAACCCTAACCCTAGGCTACCCTTGACTGCTTCTGCCTCCAATAGATTTCCTAAGCACTAGTGTTTTAAGGAACAGCTTAAAAAGAGAATCCTAATGTGATTTCTTTATAATGGGTGTGTTCCTTATCTTATCCTAGTGTCTAAGCTCTTCTCCATGGCTGGACCCTCAAATAATATTCCTTTACGTGCTAAGGGGTATCTAGAGACTGGGATAGGTTTAATAACTACCCTAACCCTAACGCGTACCCTAACCCTAACTCCTACCCTAACCCTAACACGTACCCTAATCCTAACACGTACCCTAAACCGAGCCCTAAACCTAACACTAACCCTAACCCTAACCCCAAACCATACCCTACGCCGTACCCGAACCCCTCACCGAACCCGTACCCTATGCCGTAACCTAATCCTAACCATAAGCCTAACCCTAACCCTAGGCTACCCTTGAGTGCTTCTGCGTCCAATAGATTTCCTAAGCACTAGTGTTTTAATGAACAGATTAAAAAGAGAATCCTAATGTGATTTCTTCATAATGGGTGTGTTCCTTATCTTATCCTAGTGTCTAAACTCTTCTCCATGGCTGGACCCCCAAATAATATTCCTTTACGTGTTAAGGGGTATCTAGAGAGTGGGATAGGTTTAATAACTACCCTACCCCTAACGCGTACCCTAACCCTAACCCCTACCCTAACCCTAACACGTACCCTAATCCTAACCCGTACCCTAAACCGAGCCCTAACCCTAACACTAACCCTAACCCTAACCCTAACCCATACCCTACACCATACACGAACCCGTCCCCGAACCCATACCCTAAGCCGTACCCTAAGCCTAACCCTCAGCCTAACCCTAACCCTAGGCTACCCTTGACTGCTTCTGCCTCCAATAGATTTCCTAAGCACTAGTGTTTTAAGGAACAGATTAAAAGGAGAATCCTAATGTGATTTCTTTATAATGGGTGTGTTCCTTATCTTATCCTAGTGTCTAAGCTCTTCTCCATGGCTGGACCCTCAAATAATATTCCTTTACGTGCTAAGGGGTATCTAGAGACTGGGATAGGTTTAATAACTACCCAACCCTAACGTGTACCCTAACCCTAACTCCTACCCTAACCCTAACACGTACCCTAATCCTAACACGTACCCTAAACCGAGCCCTAACCCTAACACTAACCCTAACCCTAACCCTAACCAATACCCTACGCCATACCCGAACCCCTCACTTAACCCGTAACCTAAGCCGTACCCTAAGCCTAACCTTAAGCCTAACCCTAACCCTAGGCTACCCTTGAGTGCTTCTGCCTCCAATAGATTTCCTAAGCACTAGTGTTTAAAGGAACAGATTAAAAACAGAATCTTAATGTGATTTCTTTATAATGGGTGTGTTCCTTATCTTATCCTAGTGTCTAAGCTCTTCTCCATGGCTGGACCCTCAAATAATATTCCTTTACGTGCTAAGGGGTATCTAGAGACTGGGTAGGTTTAATAACTACCCTAAACCTAAAGCGTACCCTAACCCTAACTCCTACCCTAACCCTAACACGTAACCGAATCTTAACACGTACCCTAAACCGAGCCCTAACCCTAACACTAACACTAAACCTAACCCATACCCTACGCCGTACCCGAACCCCTCACCGGACCCGGACCCTAAGCCGTACCCTAAGCCTAACCGTAAGCCTAACCCTAACCCTAGGGTACCCTTGAATGCTTTTGCCTCCAATAGATTTCCTAAACACTAGTGTTTTACGGAACAGCTTAAAAAGAGAATCCTAATGTGATTTCTTTATAATGGGTGTGTTCCTTATCTTATCCTAGTGTCTAAACTCTTCTCCATGGCTGGACCCCCAAATAATATTCCTTTACGTGTTAAGGGGTATCTACAGAGTGGGATAGGTTTAATAACTACCCTACCCCTAACGCATACCCTAACCTTAACCCCTACCCTAACCCTAACACGTACCCTAATCTTAACCCGTACCCTAAACCGAGCCCTAACCCTAACACTAACACTAACCCTAACCCTAACCCATACCCTACGCCGTACCCGAACCCCTCACCGAACCCGTACCCTAAGCCGTACCCTAAGCCTAACCGTAAGCCTAACCCTAACCCTAGGCTACCCTTGAGTGCTTCTGCCTCCAATAGACTTCCTAAGCACTAGTGTTTTAAGGAACAGTTTAAAAAGAGAATCCTAATGTGATTTCTTTATAATGGGTGTGTTCCTTATCTTATCCTAGTGTCTAAACTCTTCTCCATGGCTGGAACCCCAAATAATATTCCTTTACGTGTTAAGGGGTATCTAGAGAGTGGGATAGGTTTAATAACTACCCTACCCCTAACGCGTACCCTAATCCTAACCGCTACCCTAACCCTAACACGTACACTAATCCTAACCCGTACCCTAAGCCGTACCCTAAGCCTAACCCTCAGCCTAACCCTAACCCTAGGCTACCCTTGACTGCTTCTGCCTCCAATAGATTTCCTAAACACTAGTGTTTTAAGAAACAGCTTAAAAAGAGAATCCTAATGTGATTTCTTTATAATGGGTGTGTTCCTTATCTTATCCTAGTGTCTAAACTCTTCTCCATGGCTGGACCCCCAAATAATATTCCTTTACGTGTTAAGGGGTATCTACAGAGTGGGATAGGTTTAATAACTACCCTACCCCTAACGCGTACCCTAACCCTAACCCCTACCCTAACCCTAACACGTACCCTAATCCTAACCCGTACCCTAAACCGAGCCCTAACCCTAACACTAAGCCTAACCCTAACCCATACCCTACACCATACACGAACCCGTCCCCGAACCCATACACTAAGCCGTACCCTAAGCCTAACCCTCAGCCTAACCCTAACCCTAGGCTACCCTTGACTGCTTCTGCCTCCAATAGATTTCCTAAGCACTAGAGTTTTAAGGAACAGCTTAAAAAGAGAATCCTAATGTGATTTCTTTATAATGGGTGTGTTCCTTATCTTATCCTAGTGTCTAAGCTCTTCTCCATGGCTGGACCCTCAAATAATATTCCTTTACGTGCTAAGGGGTACCTAGAGACTGGGATAGGTTTAATAACTACCCTAAACCTAACGCGTACCCTAACCCTAACTCCTACCCTAACCCTAACACGTACCCTAATCCTAACACGTACCCTAAACCGAGCCCTAACCCTAACACTAACCCTAACCCTAACCCCAAACCATACCCTACGCCGTACCCGAACCCTCACCGAACCCGTACCCTAAGCCTAACCATAAGCCTAACCCTAACCCTAGGCTACCCTTGAGTGCTTCGGCCTCCAATAGATTTCCTAAGCACTAGTGTTTTAAGGAACAGATTAAAAAGAGAATCCTAATGTGATTTCTTTATAATGGGTGTGTTCCTTATCTTATCCTAGTGTCTAAACTCTTCTCCATGGCTGGACCCCCAAATAATATTCCTTTACGTGTTAAGGGGTATATAGAGAGTGGGATAGGTTTAATAACTACCCTACCCCTAACGAGTACCCTAACCCTAAACCCTACTCTAACCCTAACACGTACCCTAATCCTAACACGTACCCTAAACCGAGCCCTAACCCTAACACTAACCCTAACCCTAACCATAACCCATACCCTACACCATACACGAACCCGTCCCCGAACCCATACCCTATGTCGTACCCTAAGCCTATCCCTCAGCCTAACCCTAAACCTAGGCTACCCTTGACTGCTTCTGCCTCCAGTAGATTTCCTAAGCACTAGTGTTTTAAGGAACAGATTAAAAAGAGAATCCTAATGTGATTTCTTTATAATGGGTGTGTTCCTTATCTTATCCTAGTGTCTACACTCTTCTCCATGGCTGGACCCCCAAATAATATTCCTTTACGTGCTAAGGGGTATCTAGAGAGTGGGATAGGTTTAATAACTACCCTAACCCTAACGCGTACCCTAACCCTAACCCCTACACTAACCCTAACACATACCCTAATCCTACCCGTACCCTAAACCGAGCCCTAACCCTAACACTACTCCTAACCCTAACACTAACCAATACCCTACGCCATACCCGAACCCCTCCACGAACCCGTACCCTAAGCCGTACCCTAAGACTAACCCTAAGCCTAATCCTAACCGTAGGCTACCCTTGACTGCTTCTGCCTTCAATAGATTTCCTAAGCACTAGTGTTTTAAGGAACAGCTTAAAAAGAGAATCCTAATGTGATTTTTTTATAATGTGTGTGTTCCTTATCTTATCCTAGTGTCTAAACTCTTCTCCATGGCTGGACCCCAAATAATATTCCTTTACGTGCTAAGGGGTATCTAGAGACTGGGATAGGTTTAATAACTACCCTAACCCTAACACGTACCCTAACCCTAACCCCTACCCTAACCCTAACACGTACCCTAATCCTAACCCGTACCCTAAACCGAGCCCTAACCCTAACACTCACCCTAACCCTAACCCTAACCCATACCCTACACCATACACGAACCTGTCCCCGAACCCATACACTAAGCCGTACCCTAAGCCTAACCCTCAGCCTAACCCTAACCCTAGGCTACCCTTGACTGCTTCTGCCTCCAATAGATTTTCTAAGCACTAGTGTTTTAAGGAACAGCTTAAAAAGAGCATCCTAATGTGATTTCTTTATAATGGGTGTTTTCCTTATCTTATCCTAGTGTCTAAGCTCTTCTCCATGGCTGGACCCTCAATAATATTCCTTTACGTGCTAAGGGGTACCTAGAGACTGGGATAGGTTTAATAACTACCCTAACCCTAACGCGTACCCTAACCCTAACTCCTAACCTAACCCTAATACGTACCCTAATCCTAAACCGTACCCTAAACCGAGCCCTAACCCTAACACTAACCCTATCCCTAACCCTAACCCATACCCTACACCATACACGAACCCGTCCCCGAACCCATACCCTAAGCCGTACCCTAAGCCTAACTCTCAGCCTAACCCTAACCCTAGGCTACCCTTGACTGCTTCTACCTCCAATAGATTTCCTAAGCACTAGTGTTTTAAGGAACAGATTAAAAAGAGAATCCTAATGTGATTTCTTTATAATGGGTGTGTTCCTTATCTTATCCTAGTGTCTAAGCTCTTCTCCATGGCTGGACCCTCAAATAATATTCCTTTACGTGCTAAGGGGTATCTAGAGACTGGGATAGGTTTAATAACTACCCAACCCTAACGTGTACCCTAACCCTAACCCCTACCCTAACACTAACACGTACCCTAATCCTAACCCATACCCTAAACCTAGCCCTAACCCTAACACTAACCCTATCCCTAACCCTAACCCATACCCTACACCATACACGAACCCGTCCCCGAACCCATAACCTAAGCCGTACCCTAAGCCTAACCCTCAGCCTAACCCTAACCCTAGGCTACCCTTGACTGCTTCTGCCTCCAATAGATTTCCTAAGCACTAGTGTTTTAAGGAACAGCTTAAAAAGAGAATCCTAATGTGATTTCTTTATAATGGGTGTGTTCCTTATCTTATCCTAGTGTCTAAGCTCTTCTCCATGTCTGGACCCTCAAATAATATTCCTTTACGTGCTAAGGGGTACCTAGAGACTGGGATAGGTTTAATAACTACCCTAACCCTAACGCGTACCCTAACCCTAACTCCTACCCTAACCCTAACACGTACGCTAATCCTAACACGTACCCTAAACCGAGCCCTAACCCTAACACTAACCCTAACCCTAACCCCAAACCATACCCTACGCCGTACCCGAACCCCTCACCGAACCCGTTCCCTAAGCCTAACCGTAAGCCTAACCCTAACCCTAGGCTACCCTTGAGTGCTTCTGCCTCCAATAGATTTCCTAAGCACTAGTGTTTTAAGGAACAGATTAAAAAGAGAATCCTAATGTGATTTCTTTATAATGGGTGTGTTCCTTATCTTATCCTAGTGTCTAAACTCTTCTCCATGGCTGGACCCCCAAATAATATTCCTTTACGTGTTAAGGGGTATATAGAGAGTGGGATAGGTTTAATAACTACCCTACCCCTAACGCGTACCCTAACCCTAACCCCTACCCTAACCCTAACACGTACCCTAATCCTAACACGTACCCTAAACCGAGCCCTAACCCTAACACTAACCCTAACCCTAACCATAACCCATACCCTACACCATACACGAACCCGTCCCCGAACCCATACCCTATGTCGCACCCTAAGCCTATCCCTCAGCCTAACCCTAACCCTAGGCTACCCTTGACTGCTTCTGCCTCCAATAGATTTCCTAAGCACTAGTGTTTTAAGGAACAGATTAAAAAGAGAATCCTAATGTGATTTCTTTATAATGGGTGTGTTCCTTATCTTATCCTAGTCTTTAAGCTCTTCTCCATGGCTGGACCCTCAAATAATATTCCTTTACGTGCTAAGAGGTATCTAGAGACTGGGATAGGTTTAATAACTACCCTAACCCTAACGCGTACCCTAACCCTAACTCCTACCCTAACCCTAACACGTACCCTAATCCTAACACGTACCCTAAACCGAGCCCTAACCCTAACACTAACCCTAACCCTAACCCTAACCCATACCCTACGCCGTACCCGAACCCCTCACCGAACCCGTACCCTAAGCCGTACCCTAAGCCTAACCGTAAGCCTAACCCTAACCCTAGGCTATCCTTGAATGCTTTTGCCTCCAATAGATTTCCTAAACACTAGTGTTTTAAGGAACAGCTTAAAAAGAGAATCCTAAAGTGATTTCTTTATAATGGGTGTGTTCCTTATCTTATCCTAGTGTCTAAACTCTTCTCATGGCTGGACCCCCAAATAATATTCCTTTACGTGTTAAGGGGTATCTAGAGAGTGGGATAGGTTTAATAACTACCCTACCCCTAACGCGTACCCTAACCCTAACCCCTACCCTAACCCTAACACGTACCCTAATCCTAACCCGTACCCTAAACCGAGCCCTAACCCTAACACTAACCCTAAACCTAACCCTAACCCATACGCTACACCATACACGAACCCGTCCCCGAACCCATACCCTAAGCCGTACCCTAAGCCTAACCCTCAGCCTAACCCTAACCCTAGGCTACCCTTGACTGCTTCTGCCTCCAATAGATTTCCTAAGCACTAGTGTTTTAATGAACAGCTTAAAAAGAGATTCCTAATGTGATTTCTTTATAATGGGTGTGTTCCTTATCTTATCCTAGTGTCTAAGCTCTTCTCCATGGCTGGACCCTCAAATAATATTCCTTTACGTGCTAAGGGGTATCTAGAGACTGGGATAGGTTTAATAACTACCCTAAACCTAACGCGTACCCTAACCCTAACTCCTACCCTAACCCTAACACGTATCCTAATCTTAACACGTACCCTAAACCGAGCCCTAACCCTAACACTAACCCTAACCCTAACCCATACCCTACGCCGTACCCGAACCCCTCACCGGACCCGTACCCTAAGCCGTACCCTAAGCCTAACCGTAAGCCTAACCCTAACCCTAGGCTACCCTTGAATGCTTTTGCCTCCAATAGATTTCCTAAACACTAGTGTTTTAAGGAACAGCTTAAAAAGAGAATCCTAATGTGATTTCTTTATAAAGGGTGTGTTCCTTATCTTATCCTAGTGTCTAAACTCTTCTCCATGGCTGGACCCCCAAATAATATTCCTTTACGTGTTAAGGGGAATCTACAGAGTGGGATAGGTTTAATAACTACCCTACCCCTAACGCGTACCCTAACCCTAACCCCTACCCTAACCCTAACACGTACCCTAATCCTAACCCGTACCCTAAACCGAGCCCTAACCCTAACACTAACACTAACCCTAACCCTAACCCATACCCTACGCCGTACCCGAACCCCTCACCGAACCCATACCCTAAGCCGTACCCTAAGCCTAACCCTCAGCCTAACCCTAACCCTAGGCTACCCTTGACTGCTTCTGCCTCCAATAGATTTCCTAAACACTAGTGTTTTAAGGAACAGCTTAAAAAGAGAATCCTAATGTGATTTCTTTATAATGGGTGTGTTCCTTATCTTAACCTAGTGTCTAAGTTCTTCTCCATGGCTGGACCCTCAAATAATATTCCTTTACGTGCTAAGGGGTATCTAGAGACTGGGATAGGTTTAATAACTACCCTAACTCTAACGCGTACCCTAACCCTAACTCCTACCTTAACCCTAACACGTACCCTAATCCTAACACGTACCCTAAACCGAGCCCTAACCCTAACACTAACCCTAACCCTAACCCTAACCCATACCCTACGCCGTACCCGAACCCCTCACCGAACCCGTACCCTAAGCCGTACCCTAAGCCTAACCGTAAGCCTAACCCTAACCCTAGGCTACCCTTGAGTGCTTCTGCCTCCAATAGATTTCCTAAGCACTAGTGTTTTAAGGAACAGTTTAAAAAGAGAATCCTAATGTGATTTCTTTATAATGGGTGTGTTCCTTATCTTATCCTAGTGTCTAAACTCTTCTCCATGGCTGGAACCCCAAATAATATTCCTTTACGTGTTAAGGGGTATCTAGAGAGTGGGATAGGTTTAATAACTACCCTACACCTAACGCGTACCCTAATCCTAACCCCTACCCTAACCCTAACACGTACACTAATCCTAACCCGTACCCTAAGCCGTACCCTAAGCCTAACCCTCAGCCTAACCCTAACCCTAGGCTACCCTTGACTGCTTCTGCCTCCAATAGATTTCCTAAGCACTAGTGTTTTAAGGAACAGCTTAAAAAGAGAATCCTAATGTGATTTCTTTATAATGGGTGTGTTCCTTATCTTATCCTAGTGTCTAAGCTCTTCTCCATGGCTGGACCCTCAAATAATATTCCTTTACGTGCTAAGGGGTATCTAGAGACTGGGATAGGTTTAATAACTAACCAAACCCTAACGCGTGCCCTAACCCTAACTCCTACCCTAACCCTAACACGTACCCTAATCCTAACACGTACCCTAAACCGAGCCCTAACCCTAACACTAACCCTAAACCTAACCCCAAACCATACCCTACGCCGTACCCGAACCCCTCACCGAACCCGTACCCTAAGCCATAACCTAATCCTAACCGTAAGCCTAACCCTAACCCTAGGCTACCCTTGAGTGCTTCTGCGTCCAATAGATTTCCTAAGCACTAGTGTTTTAAGGAACAGATTAAAAAGAGAATCCTAATGTGATTTCTTCATAATGGGTGTGTTCCTTATCTTATCCTAGTGTCTAAACTCTTCTCCATGGCTGGACCCCCAAATAATATTCCTTTACGTGTTAAGGGGTATCTAGAGAGTGGGATAGGTTTAATAACTACCCTACCCCTAACGCGTACCCTAACCCTAACCCCTACCCTAACCCTAACACGTACCCTAATCCTAACCCGTACCCTAAACCGAGCCCTAACCCTAACACTAACCCTAACCCTAACCCTAACCCATACCCTACACCATACACGAACCCGTCCCCGAACCCATACCCTAAGCCGTACCCTAAGCCTAACCCTCAGCCTAACCCTAACCCTAGGCTACCCTTGACTGCTTCTGCCTCCAATAGATTTCCTAAGCACTAGTGTTTTAAGGAACAGATTAAAAGGAGAATCCTAATGTGATTTCTTTATAATGGGTGTGTTCCTTATCTTATCCTAGTGTCTAAGCTCTTCTCCATGGCTGGACCCTCAAATAATATTCCTTTACGTGCTAAGGGGTATCTAGAGACTGGGATAGGTTTAATAACTACCCAACCCTAACGTGTACCCTAACCCTAACTCCTACCCTAACCCTAACACGTACCCTAATCCTAACACGTACCCTAAACCGAGCCCTAACCCTAACACTAACCCTAACCCTAACCCTAACCCATACCCTACGCCATACCCGAACCCCTCACTTAACCCGTAACCTAAGCCGTACCCTAAGCCTAACCTTAAGCCTAACCCTAACCCTAGGCTACCCTTGAGTGCTTCTGCCTCCAATAGATTTCCTAAGCACTAGTGTTTAAAGGAACAGATTAAAAAGAGAATCTTAATGTGATTTCTTTATAATGGGTGTGTTCCTTATCTTATCCTAGTGTCTAAGCTCTTCTCCATGGCTGGACCCTCAAATAATATTCCTTTACGTGCTAAGGGGTATCTAGAGACTGGGTAGGTTTAATAACTACCCTAAACCTAAAGCGTACCCTAACCCTAACTCCTACCCTAACCCTAACACGTAACAGAATCTTAACACGTACCCTAAACCGAGCCCTAACCCTAACACTAACACTAATCCTAACCCATACCCTACGCCGTACCCGAACCCCTCACCGGACCCGGACCCTAAGCCGTACCCTAAGCCTAACCGTAAGCCTAACCCTAACCCTAGGGTACCCTTGAATGCTTTTGCCTCCAATAGATTTCCTAAACACTAGTGTTTTACGGAACAGCTTAAAAAGAGAATCCTAATGTGATTTCTTTATAATGGGTGTGTTCCTTATCTTATCCTAGTGTCTAAACTCTTCTCCATGGCTGGACCCCCAAATAATATTCCTTTACGTGTTAAGGGGTATCTACAGAGTGGGATAGGTTTAATAACTACCCTACCCCTAACGCATACCCTAACCTTAACCCCTACCCTAACCCTAACACGTACCCTAATCTTAACCCGTACCCTAAACCGAGCCCTAACCCTAACACTAACACTAACCCTAACCCTAACCCATACCCTACGCCGTACCCGAACCCCTCACCGAACCCGTACCCTAAGCCGTACCCTAAGCCTAACCGTAAGCCTAACCCTAACCCTAGGCTACCCTTGAGTGCTTCTGCCTCCAATAGACTTCCTAAGCACTAGTGTTTTAAGGAACAGTTTAAAAAGAGAATCCTAATGTGATTTCTTTATAATGGGTGTGTTCCTTATCTTATCCTAGTGTCTAAACTCTTCTCCATGGCTGGAACCCCAAATAATATTCCTTTACGTGTTAAGGGGTATCTAGAGAGTGGGATAGGTTTAATAACTACCCTACCCCTAACGCGTACCCTAATCCTAACCGCTACCCTAACCCTAACACGTACACTAATCCTAACCCGTACCCTAAGCCGTACCCTAAGCCTAACCCTCAGCCTAACCCTAACCCTAGGCTACCCTTGACTGCTTCTGCCTCCAATAGATTTCCTAAACACTAGTGTTTTAAGAAACAGCTTAAAAAGAGAATCCTAATGTGATTTCTTTATAATGGGTGTGTTCCTTATCTTATCCTAGTGTCTAAACTCTTCTCCATGGCTGGACCCCCAAATAATATTCCTTTACGTGTTAAGGGGTATCTACAGAGTGGGATAGGTTTAATAACTACCCTACCCCTAACGCGTACCCTAACCCTAACCCCTACCCTAACCCTAACACGTACCCTAATCCTAACCCGTACCCTAAACCGAGCCCTAACCCTAACACTAAGCCTAACCCTAACCCATACCCTACACCATACACGAACCCGTCCCCGAACCCATACACTAAGCCGTACCCTAAGCCTAACCCTCAGCCTAACCCTAACCCTAGGCTACCCTTGACTGCTTCTGCCTCCAATAGATTTCCTAAGCACTAGAGTTTTAAGGAACAGCTTAAAAAGAGAATCCTAATGTGATTTCTTTATAATGGGTGTGTTCCTTATCTTATCCTAGTGTCTAAGCTCTTCTCCATGGCTGGACCCTCAAATAATATTCCTTTACGTGCTAAGGGGTACCTAGAGACTGGGATAGGTTTAATAACTACCCTAAACCTAACGCGTACCCTAACCCTAACTCCTACCCTAACCCTAACACGTACCCTAATCCTAACACGTACCCTAAACCGAGCCCTAACCCTAACACTAACCCTAACCCTAACCCCAAACCATACCCTACGCCGTACCCGAACCCTCACCGAACCCGTACCCTAAGCCTAACCATAAGCCTAACCCTAACCCTAGGCTACCCTTGAGTGCTTCGGCCTCCAATAGATTTCCTAAGCACTAGTGTTTTAAGGAACAGATTAAAAAGAGAATCCTAATGTGATTTCTTTATAATGGGTGTGTTCCTTATCTTATCCTAGTGTCTAACCTCTTCTCCATGGCTGGACCCCCAAATAATATTCCTTTACGTGTTAAGGGGTATATAGAGAGTGGGATAGGTTTAATAACTACCCTACCCCTAACGAGTACCCTAACCCTAAACCCTACTCTAACCCTAACACGTACCCTAATCCTAACACGTACCCTAAACCGAGCCCTAACCCTAACACTAACCCTAACCCTAACCATAACCCATACCCTACACCATACACGAACCCGTCCCCGAACCCATACCCTATGTCGTACCCTAAGCCTATCCCTCAGCCTAACCCTAAACCTAGGCTACCCTTGACTGCTTCTGCCTCCAGTAGATTTCCTAAGCACTAGTGTTTTAAGGAACAGATTAAAAAGAGAATCCTAATGTGATTTCTTTATAATGGGTGTGTTCCTTATCTTATCCTAGTGTCTACACTCTTCTCCATGGCTGGACCCCCAAATAATATTCCTTTACGTGCTAAGGGGTATCTAGAGAGTGGGATAGGTTTAATAACTACCCTAACCCTAACGCGTACCCTAACCCTAACCCCTACACTAACCCTAACACATACCCTAATCCTACCCGTACCCTAAACCGAGCCCTAACCCTAACACTACTCCTAACCCTAACACTAACCAATACCCTACGCCATACCCGAACCCCTCCACGAACCCGTACCCTAAGCCGTACCCTAAGACTAACCCTAAGCCTAATCCTAACCGTAGGCTACCCTTGACTGCTTCTGCCTTCAATAGATTTCCTAAGCACTAGTGTTTTAAGGAACAGCTTAAAAAGAGAATCCTAATGTGATTTTTTTATAATGTGTGTGTTCCTTATCTTATCCTAGTGTCTAAACTCTTCTCCATGGCTGGACCCCAAATAATATTCCTTTACGTGCTAAGGGGTATCTAGAGACTGGGATAGGTTTAATAACTACCCTAACCCTAACACGTACCCTAACCCTAACCCCTACCCTAACCCTAACACGTACCCTAATCCTAACCCGTACCCTAAACCGAGCCCTAACCCTAACACTCACCCTAACCCTAACCCTAACCCATACCCTACACCATACACGAACCTGTCCCCGAACCCATACACTAAGCCGTACCCTAAGCCTAACCCTCAGCCTAACCCTAACCCTAGGCTACCCTTGACTGCTTCTGCCTCCAATAGATTTTCTAAGCACTAGTGTTTTAAGGAACAGCTTAAAAAGAGCATCCTAATGTGATTTCTTTATAATGGGTGTTTTCCTTATCTTATCCTAGTGTCTAAGCTCTTCTCCATGGCTGGACCCTCAATAATATTCCTTTACGTGCTAAGGGGTACCTAGAGACTGGGATAGGTTTAATAACTACCCTAACCCTAACGCGTACCCTAACCCTAACTCCTAACCTAACCCTAATACGTACCCTAATCCTAAACCGTACCCTAAACCGAGCCCTAACCCTAACACTAACCCTATCCCTAACCCTAACCCATACCCTACACCATACACGAACCCGTCCCCGAACCCATACCCTAAGCCGTACCCTAAGCCTAACTCTCAGCCTAACCCTAACCCTAGGCTACCCTTGACTGCTTCTACCTCCAATAGATTTCCTAAGCACTAGTGTTTTAAGGAACAGATTAAAAAGAGAATCCTAATGTGATTTCTTTATAATGGGTGTGTTCCTTATCTTATCCTAGTGTCTAAGCTCTTCTCCATGGCTGGACCCTCAAATAATATTCCTTTACGTGCTAAGGGGTATCTAGAGACTGGGATAGGTTTAATAACTACCCAACCCTAACGTGTACCCTAACCCTAACCCCTACCCTAACACTAACACGTACCCTAATCCTAACCCATACCCTAAACCTAGCCCTAACCCTAACACTAACCCTATCCCTAACCCTAACCCATACCCTACACCATACACGAACCCGTCCCCGAACCCATAACCTAAGCCGTACCCTAAGCCTAACCCTCAGCCTAACCCTAACCCTAGGCTACCCTTGACTGCTTCTGCCTCCAATAGATTTCCTAAGCACTAGTGTTTTAAGGAACAGCTTAAAAAGAGAATCCTAATGTGATTTCTTTATAATGGGTGTGTTCCTTATCTTATCCTAGTGTCTAAGCTCTTCTCCATGTCTGGACCCTCAAATAATATTCCTTTACGTGCTAAGGGGTACCTAGAGACTGGGATAGGTTTAATAACTACCCTAACCCTAACGCGTACCCTAACCCTAACTCCTACCCTAACCCTAACACGTACCCTAATCCTAACACGTACCCTAAACCGAGCCCTAACCCTAACACTAACCCTAACCCTAACCCCAAACCATACCCTACGCCGTACCCGAACCCCTCACCGAACCCGTTCCCTAAGCCTAACCGTAAGCCTAACCCTAACCCTAGGCTACCCTTGAGTGCTTCTGCCTCCAATAGATTTCCTAAGCACTAGTGTTTTAAGGAACAGATTAAAAAGAGAATCCTAATGTGATTTCTTTATAATGGGTGTGTTCCTTATCTTATCCTAGTGTCTAAACTCTTCTCCATGGCTGGACCCCCAAATAATATTCCTTTACGTGTTAAGGGGTATATAGAGAGTGGGATAGGTTTAATAACTACCCTACCCCTAACGCGTACCCTAACCCTAACCCCTACCCTAACCCTAACACGTACCCTAATCCTAACACGTACCCTAAACCGAGCCCTAACCCTAACACTAACCCTAACCCTAACCATAACCCATACCCTACACCATACACGAACCCGTCCCCGAACCCATACCCTATGTCGCACCCTAAGCCTATCCCTCAGCCTAACCCTAACCCTAGGCTACCCTTGACTGCTTCTGCCTCCAATAGATTTCCTAAGCACTAGTGTTTTAAGGAACAGATTAAAAAGAGAATCCTAATGTGATTTCTTTATAATGGGTGTGTTCCTTATCTTATCCTAGTCTTTAAGCTCTTCTCCATGGCTGGACCCTCAAATAATATTCCTTTACGTGCTAAGAGGTATCTAGAGACTGGGATAGGTTTAATAACTACCCTAACCCTAACGCGTACCCTAACCCTAACTCCTACCCTAACCCTAACACGTACCCTAATCCTAACACGTACCCTAAACCGAGCCCTAACCCTAACACTAACCCTAACCCTAACCCTAACCCATACCCTACGCCGTACCCGAACCCCTCACCGAACCCGTACCCTAAGCCGTACCCTAAGCCTAACCGTAAGCCTAACCCTAACCCTAGGCTATCCTTGAATGCTTTTGCCTCCAATAGATTTCCTAAACACTAGTGTTTTAAGGAACAGCTTAAAAAGAGAATCCTAAAGTGATTTCTTTATAATGGGTGTGTTCCTTATCTTATCCTAGTGTCTAAACTCTTCTCATGGCTGGACCCCCAAATAATATTCCTTTACGTGTTAAGGGGTATCTAGAGAGTGGGATAGGTTTAATAACTACCCTACCCCTAACGCGTACCCTAACCCTAACCCCTACCCTAACCCTAACACGTACCCTAATCCTAACCCGTACCCTAAACCGAGCCCTAACCCTAACACTAACCCTAAACCTAACCCTAACCCATACGCTACACCATACACGAACCCGTCCCCGAACCCATACCCTAAGCCGTACCCTAAGCCTAACCCTCAGCCTAACCCTAACCCTAGGCTACCCTTGACTGCTTCTGCCTCCAATAGATTTCCTAAGCACTAGTGTTTTAATGAACAGCTTAAAAAGAGATTCCTAATGTGATTTCTTTATAATGGGTGTGTTCCTTATCTTATCCTAGTGTCTAAGCTCTTCTCCATGGCTGGACCCTCAAATAATATTCCTTTACGTGCTAAGGGGTATCTAGAGACTGGGATAGGTTTAATAACTACCCTAAACCTAACGCGTACCCTAACCCTAACTCCTACCCTAACCCTAACACGTATCCTAATCTTAACACGTACCCTAAACCGAGCCCTAACCCTAACACTAACCCTAACCCTAACCCATACCCTACGCCGTACCCGAACCCCTCACCGGACCCGTACCCTAAGCCGTACCCTAAGCCTAACCGTAAGCCTAACCCTAACCCTAGGCTACCCTTGAATGCTTTTGCCTCCAATAGATTTCCTAAACACTAGTGTTTTAAGGAACAGCTTAAAAAGAGAATCCTAATGTGATTTCTTTATAAAGGGTGTGTTCCTTATCTTATCCTAGTGTCTAAACTCTTCTCCATGGCTGGACCCCCAAATAATATTCCTTTACGTGTTAAGGGGAATCTACAGAGTGGGATAGGTTTAATAACTACCCTACCCCTAACGCGTACCCTAACCCTAACCCCTACCCTAACCCTAACACGTACCCTAATCCTAACCCGTACCCTAAACCGAGCCCTAACCCTAACACTAACACTAACCCTAACCCTAACCCATACCCTACGCCGTACCCGAACCCCTCACCGAAACCATACCCTAAGCCGTACCCTAAGCCTAACCCTCAGCCTAACCCTAACCCTAGGCTACCCTTGACTGCTTCTGCCTCCAATAGATTTCCTAAACACTAGTGTTTTAAGGAACAGCTTAAAAAGAGAATCCTAATGTGATTTCTTTATAATGGGTGTGTTCCTTATCTTAACCTAGTGTCTAAGTTCTTCTCCATGGCTGGACCCTCAAATAATATTCCTTTACGTGCTAAGGGGTATCTAGAGACTGGGATAGGTTTAATAACTACCCTAACTCTAACGCGTACCCTAACCCTAACTCCTACCTTAACCCTAACACGTACCCTAATCCTAACACGTACCCTAAACCGAGCCCTAACCCTAACACTAACCCTAACCCTAACCCTAACCCATACCCTACGCCGTACCCGAACCCCTCACCGAACCCGTACCCTAAGCCGTACCCTAAGCCTAACCGTAAGCCTAACCCTAACCCTAGGCTACCCTTGAGTGCTTCTGCCTCCAATAGATTTCCTAAGCACTAGTGTTTTAAGGAACAGTTTAAAAAGAGAATCCTAATGTGATTTCTTTATAATGGGTGTGTTCCTTATCTTATCCTAGTGTCTAAACTCTTCTCCATGGCTGGAACCCCAAATAATATTCCTTTACGTGTTAAGGGGTATCTAGAGAGTGGGATAGGTTTAATAACTACCCTACACCTAACGCGTACCCTAATCCTAACCCCTACCCTAACCCTAACACGTACACTAATCCTAACCCGTACCCTAAGCCGTACCCTAAGCCTAACCCTCAGCCTAACCCTAACCCTAGGCTACCCTTGACTGCTTCTGCCTCCAATAGATTTCCTAAGCACTAGTGTTTTAAGGAACAGCTTAAAAAGAGAATCCTAATGTGATTTCTTTATAATGGGTGTGTTCCTTATCTTATCCTAGTGTCTAAGCTCTTCTCCATGGCTGGACCCTCAAATAATATTCCTTTACGTGCTAAGGGGTATCTAGAGACTGGGATAGGTTTAATAACTAACCAAACCCTAACGCGTGCCCTAACCCTAACTCCTACCCTAACCCTAACACGTACCCTAATCCTAACACGTACCCTAAACCGAGCCCTAACCCTAACACTAACCCTAAACCTAACCCCAAACCATACCCTACGCCGTACCCGAACCCCTCACCGAACCCGTACCCTAAGCCATAACCTAATCCTAACCGTAAGCCTAACCCTAACCCTAGGCTACCCTTGAGTGCTTCTGCGTCCAATAGATTTCCTAAGCACTAGTGTTTTAAGGAACAGATTAAAAAGAGAATCCTAATGTGATTTCTTCATAATGGGTGTGTTCCTTATCTTATCCTAGTGTCTAAACTCTTCTCCATGGCTGGACCCCCAAATAATATTCCTTTACGTGTTAAGGGGTATCTAGAGAGTGGGATAGGTTTAATAACTACCCTACCCCTAACGCGTACCCTAACCCTAACCCCTACCCTAACCCTAACACGTACCCTAATCCTAACCCGTACCCTAAACCGAGCCCTAACCCTAACACTAACCCTAACCCTAACCCTAACCCATACCCTACGCCATACCCGAACCCCTCACCGAACCCATACCCTAAGCAGTACCCTAAGCCTAACCCTCAGCCTAACCCTAACCCTAGGCTACCCTTGACTGCTTCTGCCTCCAATAGATTTCCTAAGCACTAGTGTTTTAAGGAACAGCTTAAAAAGAGAATCCTAATGTGATTTCTTTATAATGGGTGTGTTCCTTATCTTATCCTAGTGTCTAAGCTCTTCTCCATGGCTGGACCCTCAAATAATATTCCTTTACGTGCTAAGGGGTATCTAGAGACTGGGATAGGTTTAATAACTACCCTAACCCTAACGCGTACCCTAACCCTAACCACTACCCTAACCCTAACACGTACCCTAATCCTAACCCGTACCCTAAACCGAGCCCTAACCCTAACACTAACCCTAACACTAACCCTAACCCATACCCTACACCATACACGAACCCGTCCCCGAAACCATACCCTAAGCCGTACCCTAAGCCTAACCCTCAGCCTAACCCTAACCCTAGGCTACCCTTGACTGCTTCTGCCTCCAATAGATTTCCTAAGCTCTAGTGTTTTAAGGAACAGCTTAAAAAGAGAATCCTAATGTGATTTCTTTATAATGGGTGTGTTCCTTATCTTATCCTAGTGTCTAAGCTCTTCTCCATGGCTGGACCCTCAAATAATATTCCTTTACGTGCTAAGGGGTATCTAGAGACTGGGATAGGTTTAATAACTACCCTAAACCTAACGCGTACCCTAACCCTAACTCCTACCCTAACCCTAACACGTAACCTAATCTTAACACGTACCCTAAACCGATCCCTAACCCTAACACTAACCCTAACCCTAACCCATACCCTACGCCGTACCCGAACCCCTCACCGGACCCGTACCCTAAGCCGTACCCTAAGCCTAACCGTAAGCCTAACCCTAACCCTAGGCTACCCTTGAATGCTTTTGCCTCCAATAGATTTCCTAAACACTAGTGTTTTAAGGAACAGCTTAAAAAGAGAATCCTAATGTGATTTCTTTATAATGGGTGTGTTCCTTATCTTATCCTATTGTCTAAACTCTTCTCCATGGCTGGACCCCCAAATAATATTCCTTTACGTGTTAAGGGGTATCTACAGAGTGGGATAGGTTTAATAACTACCCTACCCCTAACACGTACCCTAACCCTAACCCCTACCCTAACCCTAACACGTACCCTAATCCTAACCCGTACCCTAAACCGAGCCCTAACCCTAACACTAACCCTAACCCATACCCTACACCATACACGAACCCGTCCCCGAACCCATACCCTAAGCCGTACCCTAAGCCTAACCCTCAGCCTAACCCTAACCCTAGGCTACCCTTGACTGCTTCTGCCTCCAATAGATTTCCTAAGCACTAGTGTTTTAAGGAACAGCTTAAAAAGAGAATCCTAATGTGATTTCTTTATAATGGGTGTGTTCCTTATCTTATCCTAGTGTCTAAGCTCTTCTCCATGGCTGGACCCTCAAATAATATTCCTTTACGTGCTAAGGGGTATCTAGAGACTGGGATAGGTTTAATAACTACCCTAAACCTAACGCGTACCCTAACCCTAACTCCTACCCTAACCCTAACACGTAACCTAATCTTAACACGTACCCTAAACCGATCCCTAACCCTAACACTAACCCTAACCCTAACCCATACCCTACGCCGTACCCGAACCCCTCACCGGACCCGTACCCTAAGCCGTACCCTAAGCCTAACCGTAAGCCTAACCCTAACCCTAGGCTACCCTTGAATGCTTTTGCCTCCAATAGATTTCCTAAACACTAGTGTTTTAAGGAACAGCTTAAAAAGAGAATCCTAATGTGATTTCTTTATAATGGGTGTGTTCCTTATCTTATCCTAGTGTCTAAACTCTTCTCCATGGCTGGACCCCCAAATAATATTCCTTTACGTGTTAAGGGGTATCTACAGAGTGGGATAGGTTTAATAACCACCCTACCCCTAAGGCGTACCCTAACCCTAACCCCTACCCTAACCCTAACACGTACCCTAATCCTAACCCGTACCCTAAACCGAGTCCTAACCCTAACACTAACCCTAACCCTAACCCTAACCCATACCCTACGCCGTACCCGAACCCCTCACCGAACCCATACCCTAAGCCGTACCCTAAGCCTAACCCTCATCCTAACCCTAACCCTAGGCTACCCTTGACTGCTTCTGCCTCCAATAGATTTCCTAAACAGTAGTGTTTTAAGGAACAGCTTAAAAAGAGAATCCTAATGTGATTTCTTTATAATGGGTGTGTTCCTTATCTTATCCTAGTGTCTAAGTTCTTCTCCATGGCTGGACCCTCAAATAATATTCCTTTACGTGCTAAGGGGTATCTAGAGACTGGGATAGGTTTAATAACTACCCTAACTCTAACGCGTACCCTAACCCTAACTCCTACCCTAACCCTAACACGTACCCTAATCCTAACGCGTACCCTAAACCGAGCCCTAACTCTAACACTAACCCTAACCCTAACCCCAAACCATACCCTACGCCGTACCCGAACCCCTCACCGAACCCGTACCCTAAGCCGTAACCTAATCCTAACCGTAAGCCTAACCCTAACCCTAGGCTACCCTTGAGTGCTTCTGCGTCCAATAGATTTCCTAAGCACTAGTGTTTTAAGGAACAGATTAAAAAGAGAATCCTAATGTGATTTCTTCATAATGGGTGTGTTCCTTATCTTATCCTAGTGTCTAAACTCTTCTCCATGGCTGGACCCCCAAATAATATTCCTTTACGTGTTAAGGGGTATCTAGAGAGTGGGATAGGTTTAATAACTACCCTACCCCTAACGCGTACCCTAACCCTAACCCCTACCCTAACCCTAACACGTACCCTCATCCTAACCCGTACCCTAAACCGAGCCCTAACCCTAACACTAACCCTAAACCTAACCGTAACCCATACCCTACACCATACACGAACCCGTCCCCGAACCCATACCCTAAGCCGTACCCTAAGCCTAAACCTCAGCCTAACCCTAACCCTAGGCTACCCTTGACTGCTTCTGCCTCCAATAGATTTCCTAAGCACTAGTGTTTTAAGGAACAGATTAAAAAGAGAATCCTAATGTGATTTCTTTATAATGGGTGTGTTCCTTATCTTATCCTAGTGTCTAAGCTGTTCTCCATGGCTGGACCCTCAAATAATATTCCTTTACGTGCTAAGGGGTATCTAGAGACTGGGATAGGTTTAATAACTACCCAACCCTAACGTGTACCCTAACCCTAACCCCTACCCTAACACGAACACGTACCCTAATCCTAACACGTACCCTAAAATGAGCCCTAACCCTAACACTAACTCTAACCCTAACCCTAACCCATACCCTACGCCGTACCCGAACCCCTCCCCGAACCCGTACCCTAAGCCGTACCCTAAGCCTAACCGTAAGCCTCACCCTAACCCTAGGCTACCCTTGACTGCTTCTGCCTCCAATAGATTTCCTAAGCACTAGTGTTTTAAGGAACAGCTTAAAAAGAGAATCCTAATGTGATTTCTTTATAATGGGTGTGTTCCTTATCTTATCCTAGTGTCTAAGCTCTTCTCCATGGCTGGACCCTCAAATAATATTCCTTTACGTGCTAAGGGGTATCTAGAGACTGGGATAGGTTTAATAACTACCCTAACCCTAACGCGTACCCTAACCCTAACTCCTACCCTAACCCTAACACGTACCCTAATCCTAACACGTACCCTAAACCGAGCCCTAAACCTAACACTAACCCTAACCCTAACCCTAACTCCTACCCTAACCCTAACACGTACCCTAATCCTAACACGTACCCTAAACCGAGCCCTAACCCTAACACTAACCCTAACCCTAACCCTAACCCATACCCTACGCCATACCCGAACCCCTCACTTAACCTGTAACCTAAGCCGTACCCTAAGCCTAACCTTAAGCCTAACCCTAACCCTAGGCTACCCTTGAGTGCTTCTGCCTCCAATAGATTTCCTAAGCACTAGTGTTTAAAGGAACAGATTAAAAAGAGAATCTTAATGTGATTTCTTTATAATGGGTGTGTTCCTTATCTTATCCTAGTGTCTAAACTCTTCTACATGGCTGGACCCCCAAATAATATTCCTTTATGTGTTAAGGGGTATCTAGAGAGTGGGATAGGTTTAATAACTACCCTACCCCTAACGCGTACCCTAACCCTAACCCCTAGCCTAACCCTAACACGTACCCTAATCCTAACCCGTACCCTAAACCGAGCCCTAACCCTAACACTAACCCTAACCCTAACCTTAACCTATACCCTACACCATACACGAACCCGTCCCCGAACCCATACCCTAAGCCGTACCCTAAGCCTAACCCTCATCCTAACCCTAACCCTAGGCTACCCTTGACTGCTTCTGCCTCCAATAGATTTCCTAAGAACTAGTGTTTTAAGGAACAGCTTAAAAAGAGAATCCTAATGTGATTTCTTTATAATGGGTGTGTTCCTTATCTTATCCTAGTGTCTAAGCTCTTCTCCATGGCTGGACCCTCAAATAATATTCCTTTACGTGCTAAGGGGGATCTAGAGACTGGGATAGGTTTAATAACTACCCTAACTCTAACGCGTACCCTAACCCTAACTCCTACCCTAACCCTAACATGTACCCTAATCCTAACACGTACCCTAAACCGAGCCCTAACCCTAACACTAACCCTAACCCATACCCTACGCCGTACCCGAACCCCTCACCGAACCCGTACCCTAAGCCGTACCCTAAGCCTAACCGTAAGCCTAACCCTAACCCTAGGCTACCCGTGAATGCTTTTGACTCCAATAGATTTCCTAAACAGTAGTGTTTTAAGGAACAGCTTAAAAAGAGAATCCTAATGTGATTTCTTTATAATGGGTGTGTTCCTTATCTTATCCTAGTGTCTAAACTCTTCTCCATGGCTGGAACCCCAAATAATATTCCTTTACGTGTTAACGGGTATCTAGAGAGTGGGATAGGTTTAATAACTACACTACCCATAACGCGTACCCTAACCCTAGCCCCTACCCTAACCCTAACACGTACCCTAATCCTATCCCGTACCCTAAAGCGAGCCCTAACCCTAACACTAACCCTAACCCTAACCCTAAACCATACCCTACACCATACACGAACCCGTCCCCGAACCCATACCCTAAGCCGTACCCTAAGCCTAACCCTCAGCCTAACCCTAACCCTAGGCTACCCTTGACTGCTTCTGCCTCCAATAGATTTCCTAAGCACTAGTGTTTGAAGGAACAGATTAAAAAGAGAATCCTAATGTGATTTCTTTATAATGGTTGTGTTCCTTATCTTATCCTAGTGTCTAAGCTCTTCTCCATGGCTGGACCCTCAAATAATATTCCTTTACGTGCTAAGGGGTATCTAGAGACTGGGATAGGTTTAATAACTACCCAACCCTAACGTGTACCCTAACCCTAACCCCTACCCTAACACTAACACGTACCCTAATCCTAACCCGTACCCTAAACCGAGCCCTAACCCTAACACTAACACTAACCCTAACCCTAACCCATACCCTACACCATAACCGAACCCGTCCCCGAACCCATACCCTAAGCCGTACCCTAAGCCTAACCCTCAGCCTAACCCTAACCCTAGGCTACCCTTGACTGCTTCTGCCTCCAATAGATTTCCTAAGCACTAGTGTTTTAAGGAACAGATTAAAAAGGGAATCCTAATGTGATTTCTTTATAATGGGTGTGTTCCTTATCTTATCCTAGTGTCTAAGCTCTTCTCCATGGCTGGACCCTCAAATAATATTCCTTTACGTGCTAAGGGGTATCTAGAGACTGGGATAGGTTTAATAACTACCCAACCCTAACGTGTACCCTAACCCTAACCCCTACCCTAACACTAACACGTACCCTAATCCTAACCCGTACCCTAAACCGAGCCCTAACCCTAACACTAACACTAACCCTAACCCTAACCCATACCCTACACCATAACCGAACCCGTCCCCGAACCCATACCCTAAGCCGTACCCTAAGCCTAACCCTCAGCCTAACCCTAACCCTAGGCTACCCTTGACTGCTTCTGCCTCCAATAGATTTCCTAAGCACTAGTGTTTTAAGGAACAGATTAAAAAGGGAATCCTAATGTGATTTCTTTATAATGGGTGTGTTCCTTATCTTATCCTAGTGTCTAAGCTCTTCTCCATGGCTGGACCCCCAAATAATATTCCTTTACGTGTTAACGGGTATCTAGAGAGTGGGATAGGTTTAATAACTACCCTACCCCTAACGTGTACCCTAACCCTAGCCC
The DNA here is from genome assembly GCF_965194825.1 of Balaenoptera physalus. Lineage (NCBI taxonomy): Eukaryota > Metazoa > Chordata > Mammalia > Artiodactyla > Balaenopteridae > Balaenoptera > Balaenoptera physalus. The sequence continues at coordinate 506,722 of NW_028126383.1, forward strand.
CTACCCTAACCCTAACACTATCCCTAACCCTAAGCCTAAACCATACCCTACACCATACACGAACCCGTCCCCGAACCCATACCCTAAGCCGTACCCTAAGCCTAACCCTCAGCCTAACCCTAACCCTAGGCTACCCTTGACTGCTTCTGCCTCCAATAGATTTCCTAAGCACTAGTGTTTGAAGGAACAGATTAAAAAGAGAATCCTAATGTGATTTCTTTATAATGGGTGTGTTCCTTATCTTATCCTAGTGTCTAAGCTCTTCTCCATGGCTGGACCCTCAAATAATATTCCTTTACGTGCTAAGGGGTATCTAGAGACTGGGATAGGTTTAATAACTACCCAACCCTAACGTGTACCCTAACCCTAACCCCTACCCTAACACTAACACGTACCCTAATCCTAACCCGTACCCTAAACCGAGCCCTAACCCTAACACTAACACTAACCCTAACCCTAACCCATACCCTACACCATAACCGAACCCGTCCCCGAACCCATACCCTAAGCCGTACCCTAAGCCTAACCCTCAGCCTAACCCTAACCCTAGGCTACCCTTGACTGCTTCTGCCTCCAATAGATTTCCTAAGCACTAGTGTTTTAAGGAACAGATTCAAAAGGGAATCCTAATGTGATTTCTTTATAATGGGTGTGTTCCTTATCTCATCCTAGTGTCTAAGCTCTTCTCCATGGCTGGACCCTCAAATAATATTCCTTTACGTGCTAAGGGGTATCTAGAGACTGGGATAGGTTTAATAACTACCCTAAACCTAACGCGTACCCTAACCCTAACTCCTACCCTAACCCTAACACGTAACCTAATCTTAACACGTACCCTAAACCGAGCCCTAACCCTAACACTAACCCTAACCCTAACCCATACCCTACGCCGTACCCGAACCCCTCACCGAACCCGTACCCTAAGCCGTACCCTAAGCCTAACCCTCAGCCTAACCCTAACCCTAGGCTACCCTTGACTGCTTCTGCCTCCAAGAGATTTCCTAAGCACTAGTGTTTTAAGGAACAGCTTAAAAAGAGAATCCTAATGTGATTTCTTTATAATGGGTGTGTTCCTTATCTTATCCTAGTGTCTAAGCTCTTCTCCATGGCTGGACCCTCAAATAATATTCCTTTACGTGCTAAGGGGTATCTAGAGACTGGGATAGGTTTAATAACTACCCTAACCGTAACGCGTACCCTAACCCTAACCCCTACCCTAACCCTAACACGTACCCTAATCCTAACCCGTACCCTAAACCGAGCCCTAACCCTAACACTAACCCTAACACTAACCCTAACCCATACCCTACACCATACACGAACCCGTCCCCGAACCCATACCCTAAGCCGTACCCTAAGCCTAACCCTCAGCCTAACCCTAACCCTAGGCTACCCTTGACTGCTTCTGCCTCCAATAGATTTCCTAAGCACTAGTGTTTTAAGGAACAGCTTAAAAAGAGAATCCTAATGTGATTTCTTTATAATGGGTGTGTTCCTTATCTTATCCTAGTGTCTAAGCTCTTCTCCATGGCTGGACCCTCAAATAATATTCCTTTACGTGCTAAGGGGTATCTAGAGACTGGGATAGGTTTAATAACTACCCTAAACCTAAAGCGTACCCTAACCCTAACTCCTACCCTAACCCTAACACGTAACCTAATCTTAACACGTACCCTAAACCGAGCCCTAACCCTAACACTAACCCTAAACCTAACCCATACCCTACGCCGTACCCGAACCCCTCACCGGACCCGGACCCTAAGCCGTACCCTAAGCCTAACCGTAAGCCTAACCCTAACCCTAGGCTACCCTTGAATGCTTTTGCCTCCAATAGATTTCCTAAACACTAGTGTTTTACGGAACAGCTTAAAAAGAGAATCCTAATGTGATTTCTTTATAATGGGTGTGTTCCTTATCTTATCCTAGTGTCTAAACTCTTCTCCATGGCTGGACCCCCAAATAATATTCCTTTACGTGTTAAGGGGTATCTACAGAGTGGGATAGGTTTAATAACTACCCTACCCCTAACGCGTACCCTAACCTTAACCCCTACCCTAACCCTAACACGTACCCTAATCTTAACCCGTACCCTAAACCGAGCCCTAACCCTAACACTAACACTAACCCTAACCCTAACCCATACCCTACGCCGTACCCGAACCCCTCACCGAACCCGTACCCTAAGCCGTACCCTAAGCCTAACCGTAAGCCTAACCCTAACCCTAGGCTACCCTTGAGTGCTTCTGCCTCCAATAGACTTCCTAAGCACTAGTGTTTTAAGGAACAGTTTAAAAAGAGAATCCTAATGTGATTTCTTTATAATGGGTGGGTTCCTTATCTTATCCTAGTGTCTAAACTCTTCTCCATGGCTGGAACCCCAAATAATATTCCTTTACGTGTTAAGGGGTATCTAGAGAGTGGGATAGGTTTAATAACTACCCTACCCCTAACGCGTACCCTAATCCTAACCGCTACCCTAACCCTAACACGTACACTAATCCTAACCCGTACCCTAAGCCGTACCCTAAGCCTAACCCTCAGCCTAACCCTAACCCTAGGCTACCCTTGACTGCTTCTGCCTCCAATAGATTTCCTAAACACTAGTGTTTTAAGAAACAGCTTAAAAAGAGAATCCTAATGTGATTTCTTTATAATGGGTGTGTTCCTTATCTTATCCTAGTGTCTAAGCTCTTCTCCATGGCTGGACCCTCAAATAATATTCCTTTACGTGCTAAGGGGTATCTAGAGACTGGGATAGGTTTAATAACTACCCTAACCCTAACGCGTACCCTAACCCTAGCCCCTACCCTAACCCTAACACGTACCCTAATCCGATCCCGTACCCTAAACCGAGCCCTAACCCTAACACTAACCCTAACCCTAACCCTAACCCATACCCTACACCATACACGAACCCGTCCCCGAACCCATAGCCTAAGCCGTACCCTAAGCCTAACCCTCAGCCTAACCCTAACCCTAGGCTACCCTTGACTGCTTCTGCCTCCAATAGATTTCCTAAGCACTAGTGTTTTAAGGAACAGCTTAAAAAGAGAATCCTAATGTGATTTCTTTATAATGGGTGTGTTCCTTATCTTATCCTAGTGTCTAAGCTCTTCTCCATGGCTGGACCCTCAAATAATATTCCTTTACGTGCTAAGGGGTATCTAGAGACTGGGATAGGTTTAATAACTACCCTAACCCTAACGCGTACCCTAACCCTAACTCCTACCCTAACCCTAACACGTACCCTAATCCTAACACGTACCCTAAACCGAGCCCTAAACCTAACACTAACCCTAACCCTAACCCCAAACCATACCCTACGCCGTACCCGAACCCCTCACCGAACCCGTACCCTATGCCGTAACCTAATCCTAACCATAAGCCTAACCCTAACCCTAGGCTACCCTTGAGTGCTTCTGCGTCCAATAGATTTCCTAAGCACTAGTGTTTTAATGAACAGATTAAAAAGAGAATCCTAATGTGATTTCTTCATAATGGGTGTGTTCCTTATCTTATCCTAGTGTCTAAACTCTTCTCCATGGCTGGACCCCCAAATAATATTCCTTTACGTGTTAAGGGGTATCTAGAGAGTGGGATAGGTTTAATAACTACCCTACCCCTAACGCGTACCCTAACCCTAACCCCTACCCTAACCCTAACACGTACCCTAATCCTAACCCGTACCCTAAACCGAGCCCTAACCCTAACACTAACCCTAACCCTAACCCTAACCCATACCCTACACCATACACGAACCCGTCCCCGAACCCATACCCTAAGCCGTACCCTAAGCCTAACCCTCAGCCTAACCCTAACCCTAGGCTACCCTTGACTGCTTCTGCCTCCAATAGATTTCCTAAGCACTAGTGTTTTAAGGAACAGATTAAAAGGAGAATCCTAATGTGATTTCTTTATAATGGGTGTGTTCCTTATCTTATCCTAGTGTCTAAGCTCTTCTCCATGGCTGGACCCCCAAATAATATTCCTTTACGTGCTAAGGGGTATCTAGAGACTGGGATAGGTTTAATAACTACCCAACCCTAACGTGTACCCTAACCCTAACTCCTACCCTAACCCTAACACGTACCCTAATCCTAACACGTACCCTAAACCGAGCCCTAACCCTAACCCTAACCCTAACCCATACCCTACGCCATACCCGAACCCCTCACTTAACCCGTAACCTAAGCCGTACCCTAAGCCTAACCTTAAGCCTAACCCTAACCCTAGGCTACCCTTGAGTGCTTCTGCCTCCAATAGATTTCCTAAGCACTAGTGTTTAAAGGAACAGATTAAAAAGAGAATCTTAATGTGATTTCTTTATAATGGGTGTGTTCCTTATCTTATCCTAGTGTCTAAACTCTTCTACATGGCTGGACCCCCAAATAATATTCCTTTATGTGTTAAGGGGTATCTAGAGAGTGGGATAGGTTTAATAACTACCCTACCCCTAACGCGTACCCTAACCCTAACCCCTAGCCTAACCCTAACACGTACCCTAATCCTAACCCGTACCCTAAACCGAGCCCTAACCCTAACACTAAACCTAACCCTAACCTTAACCCATACCCTACACCATACACGAACCCGTCCCCGAACCCATACCCTAAGCCGTACCCTAAGCCTAACCCTCATCCTAACCCTAACCCTAGGCTACCCTTGACTGCTTCTGCCTCCAATAGATTTCCTAAGCACTAGTGTTTTAAGGAACAGCTTAAAAAGAGAATCCTAATGTGATTTCTTTATAATGGGTGTGTTCCTTATCTTATCCTAGTGTCTAAGCTCTTCTCCATGGCTGGACCCTCAAATAATATTCCTTTACGTGCTAAGGGGGATCTAGAGACTGGGATAGGTTTAATAACTACCCTAACTCTAACGCGTACCCTAACCCTAACTCCTACCCTAACCCTAACATGTACCCTAATCCTAACACGTACCCTAAACCGAGCCCTAACCCTAACACTAACTCTAACCCATATCCTACGCCGTACCCGAACCCCTCACCGAACCCGTACCCTAAGCCGTACCCTAAGCCTAACCGTAAGCCTAACCCTAACCCTAGGCTACCCGTGAATGCTTTTGACTCCAATAGATTTCCTAAACAGTAGTGTTTTAAGGAACAGCTTAAAAAGAGAATCCTAATGTGATTTCTTTATAATGGGTGTGTTCCTTATCTTATCCTAGTGTCTAAACTCTTCTCCATGGCTGGAACCCCAAATAATATTCCTTTACGTGTTAACGGGTATCTAGAGAGTGGGATAGGTTTAATAACTACACTACCCCTAACGCGTACCCTAACCCTAGCCCCTACCCTAACCCTAACACGTACCCTAATCCTATCCCGTACCCTAAAGCGAGCCCTAACCCTAACACTAACCCTAACCCTAACCCTAAACCATACCCTACACCATACACGAACCCGTCCCCGAACCCATACCCTAAGCCGTACCCTAAGCCTAACCCTCAGCCTAACCCTAACCCTAGGCTACCCTTGACTGCTTCTGCCTCCAATAGATTTCCTAAGCACTAGTGTTTGAAGGAACAGATTAAAAAGAGAATCCTAATGTGATTTCTTTATAATGGTTGTGTTCCTTATCTTATCCTAGTGTCTAAGCTCTTCTCCATGGCTGGACCCTCAAATAATATTCCTTTACGTGCTAAGGGGTATCTAGAGACTGGGATAGGTTTAATAACTACCCAACCCTAACGTGTACCCTAACCCTAACCCCTACCCTAACACTAACACGTACCCTAATCCTAACCCGTACCCTAAATCGAGCCCTAACCCTAACACTAACACTAACCCTAACCCTAACCCATACCCTACACCATAACCGAACCCGTCCCCGAACCCATACCCTAAGCCGTACCCTAAGCCTAACCCTCAGCCTAACCCTAACCCTAGGCTACCCTTGACTGCTTCTGCCTCCAATAGATTTCCTAAGCACTAGTGTTTTAAGGAACAGATTAAAAAGGGAATCCTAATGTGATTTCTTTATAATGGGTGTGTTCCTTATCTTATCCTAGTGTCTAAGCTCTTCTCCATGGCTGGACCCTCAAATAATATTCCTTTACGTGCTAAGGGGTATCTAGAGACTGGGATAGGTTTAATAACTACCCAACCCTAACGTGTACCCTAACCCTAACCCCTACCCTAACACTAACACGTACCCTAATCCTAACCCGTACCCTAAACCGAGCCCTAACCCTAACACTAACACTAACCCTAACCCTAACCCATACCCTACACCATAACCGAACCCGTCCCCGAACCCATACCCTAAGCCGTACCCTAAGCCTAACCCTCAGCCTAACCCTAACCCTAGGCTACCCTTGAGTGCTTCTGCGTCCAATAGATTTCCTAAGCACTAGTGTTTTAATGAACAGATTAAAAAGAGAATCCTAATGTGATTTCTTCATAATGGGTGTGTTCCTTATCTTATCCTAGTGTCTAAACTCTTCTCCATGGCTGGACCCCCAAATAATATTCCTTTACGTGTTAAGGGGTATCTAGAGAGTGGGATAGGTTTAATAACTACCCTACCCCTAACGCGTACCCTAACCCTAACCCCTACCCTAACCCTAACACGTACCCTAATCCTAACCCGTACCCTAAACCGAGCCCTAACCCTAACACTAACCCTAACCCTAACCCTAACCCATACCCTACACCATACACGAACCCGTCCCCGAACCCATACCCTAAGCCGTACCCTAAGCCTAACCCTCAGCCTAACCCTAACCCTAGGCTACCCTTGACTGCTTCTGCCTCCAATAGATTTCCTAAGCACTAGTGTTTTAAGGAACAGATTAAAAGGAGAATCCTAATGTGATTTCTTTATAATGGGTGTGTTCCTTATCTTATCCTAGTGTCTAAGCTCTTCTCCATGGCTGGACCCTCAAATAATATTCCTTTACGTGCTAAGGGGTATCTAGAGACTGGGATAGGTTTAATAACTACCCAACCCTAACGTGTACCCTAACCCTAACTCCTACCCTAACCCTAACACGTACCCTAATCCTAACACGTACCCTAAACCGAGCCCTAACCCTAACCCTAACCCTAACCCATACCCTACGCCATACCCGAACCCCTCACTTAACCCGTAACCTAAGCCGTACCCTAAGCCTAACCTTAAGCCTAACCCTAACCCTAGGCTACCCTTGAGTGCTTCTGCCTCCAATAGATTTCCTAAGCACTAGTGTTTAAAGGAACAGATTAAAAAGAGAATCTTAATGTGATTTCTTTATAATGGGTGTGTTCCTTATCTTATCCTAGTGTCTAAACTCTTCTACATGGCTGGACCCCCAAATAATATTCCTTTATGTGTTAAGGGGTATCTAGAGAGTGGGATAGGTTTAATAACTACCCTACCCCTAACGCGTACCCTAACCCTAACCCCTAGCCTAACCCTAACACGTACCCTAATCCTAACCCGTACCCTAAACCGAGCCCTAACCCTAACACTAAACCTAACCCTAACCTTAACCCATACCCTACACCATACACGAACCCGTCCCCGAACCCATACCCTAAGCCGTACCCTAAGCCTAACCCTCATCCTAACCCTAACCCTAGGCTACCCTTGACTGCTTCTGCCTCCAATAGATTTCCTAAGCACTAGTGTTTTAAGGAACAGCTTAAAAAGAGAATCCTAATGTGATTTCTTTATAATGGGTGTGTTCCTTATCTTATCCTAGTGTCTAAGCTCTTCTCCATGGCTGGACCCTCAAATAATATTCCTTTACGTGCTAAGGGGGATCTAGAGACTGGGATAGGTTTAATAACTACCCTAACTCTAACGCGTACCCTAACCCTAACTCCTACCCTAACCCTAACATGTACCCTAATCCTAACACGTACCCTAAACCGAGCCCTAACCCTAACACTAACCCTAACCCATACCCTACGCCGTACCCGAACCCCTCACCGAACCCGTACCCTAAGCCGTACCCTAAGCCTAACCGTAAGCCTAACCCTAACCCTAGGCTACCCGTGAATGCTTTTGACTCCAATAGATTTCCTAAACAGTAGTGTTTTAAGGAACAGCTTAAAAAGAGAATCCTAATGTGATTTCTTTATAATGGGTGTGTTCCTTATCTTATCCTAGTGTCTAAACTCTTCTCCATGGCTGGAACCCCAAATAATATTCCTTTACGTGTTAACGGGTATCTAGAGAGTGGGATAGGTTTAATAACTACACTACCCCTAACGCGTACCCTAACCCTAGCCCCTACCCTAACCCTAACACGTACCCTAATCCTATCCCGTACCCTAAAGCGAGCCCTAACCCTAACACTAACCCTAACCCTAACCCTAAACCATACCCTACACCATACACGAACCCGTCCCCGAACCCATACCCTAAGCCGTACCCTAAGCCTAACCCTCAGCCTAACCCTAACCCTAGGCTACCCTTGACTGCTTCTGCCTCCAATAGATTTCCTAAGCACTAGTGTTTGAAGGAACAGATTAAAAAGAGAATCCTAATGTGATTTCTTTATAATGGTTGTGTTCCTTATCTTATCCTAGTGTCTAAGCTCTTCTCCATGGCTGGACCCTCAAATAATATTCCTTTACGTGCTAAGGGGTATCTAGAGACTGGGATAGGTTTAATAACTACCCAACCCTAACGTGTACCCTAACCCTAACCCCTACCCTAACACTAACACGTACCCTAATCCTAACCCGTACCCTAAATCGAGCCCTAACCCTAACACTAACACTAACCCTAACCCTAACCCATACCCTACACCATAACCGAACCCGTCCCCGAACCCATACCCTAAGCCGTACCCTAAGCCTAACCCTCAGCCTAACCCTAACCCTAGGCTACCCTTGACTGCTTCTGCCTCCAATAGATTTCCTAAGCACTAGTGTTTTAAGGAACAGATTAAAAAGGGAATCCTAATGTGATTTCTTTATAATGGGTGTGTTCCTTATCTTATCCTAGTGTCTAAGCTCTTCTCCATGGCTGGACCCTCAAATAATATTCCTTTACGTGCTAAGGGGTATCTAGAGACTGGGATAGGTTTAATAACTACCCAACCCTAACGTGTACCCTAACCCTAACCCCTACCCTAACACTAACACGTACCCTAATCCTAACCCGTACCCTAAACCGAGCCCTAACCCTAACACTAACACTAACCCTAACCCTAACCCATACCCTACACCATAACCGAACCCGTCCCCGAACCCATACCCTAAGCCGTACCCTAAGCCTAACCCTCAGCCTAACCCTAACCCTAGGCTACCCTTGACTGCTTCTGCCTCCAATAGATTTCCTAAGCACTAGTGTTTTAAGGAACAGATTAAAAAGGGAATCCTAATGTGATTTCTTTATAATGGGTGTGTTCCTTATCTTATCCTAGTGTCTAAGCTCTTCTCCATGGCTGGACCCCCAAATAATATTCCTTTACGTGTTAACGGGTATCTAGAGAGTGGGATAGGTTTAATAACTACCCTACCCCTAACGCGTACCCTAACCCTAGCCCCTACCCTAACCCTAACACTATCCCTAACCCTAACCCTAAACCATACCCTACACCATACACGAACCCGTCCCCGAACCCATACCCTAAGCCGTACCCTAAGCCTAACCCTCAGCCTAACCCTAACCCTAGGCTACCCTTGACTGCTTCTGCCTCCAATAGATTTCCTAAGCACTAGTGTTTGAAGGAACAGATTAAAAAGAGAATCCTAATGTGATTTCTTTATAATGGGTGTGTTCCTTATCTTATCCTAGTGTCTAAGCTCTTCTCCATGGCTGGACCCTCAAATAATATTCCTTTACGTGCTAAGGGGTATCTAGAGACTGGGATAGGTTTAATAACTACCCAACCCTAACGTGTACCCTAACCCTAACCCCTACCCTAACACTAACACGTACCCTAATCCTAACCCGTACCCTAAACCGAGCCCTAACCCTAACACTAACACTAACCCTAACCCTAACCCATACCCTACACCATAACCGAACCCGTCCCCGAACCCATACCCTAAGCCGTACCCTAAGCCTAACCCTCAGCCTAACCCTAACCCTAGGCTACCCTTGACTGCTTCTGCCTCCAATAGATTTCCTAAGCACTAGTGTTTTAAGGAACAGATTAAAAAGGGAATCCTAATGTGATTTCTTTATAATGGGTGTGTTCCTTATCTTATCCTAGTGTCTAAGCTCTTCTCCATGGCTGGACCCTCAAATAATATTCCTTTACGTGCTAAGGGGTATCTAGAGACTGGGATAGGTTTAATAACTACCCTAAACCTAACGCGTACCCTAACCCTAACTCCTACCCTAACCCTAACACGTAACCTAATCTTAACACGTACCCTAAACCGAGCCCTAACCCTAACACTAACCCTAACCCTAACCCATACCCTACGCCGTACCCGAACCCCTCACCGAACCCGTACCCTAAGCCGTACCCTAAGCCTAACCCTCAGCCTAACCCTAACCCTAGGCTACCCTTGACTGCTTCTGCCTCCAAGAGATTTCCTAAGCACTAGTGTTTTAAGGAACAGCTTAAAAAGAGAATCCTAATGTGATTTCTTTATAATGGGTGTGTTCCTTATCTTATCCTAGTGTCTAAGCTCTTCTCCATGGCTGGACCCTCAAATAATATTCCTTTACGTGCTAAGGGGTATCTAGAGACTGGGATAGGTTTAATAACTACCCTAACCGTAACGCGTACCCTAACCCTAACCCCTACCCTAACCCTAACACGTACCCTAATCCTAACCCGTACCCTAAACCGAGCCCTAACCCTAACACTAACCCTAACACTAACCCTAACCCATACCCTACACCATACACGAACCCGTCCCCGAACCCATACCCTAAGCCGTACCCTAAGCCTAACCCTCAGCCTAACCCTAACCCTAGGCTACCCTTGACTGCTTCTGCCTCCAATAGATTTCCTAAGCACTAGTGTTTTAAGGAACAGCTTAAAAAGAGAATCCTAATGTGATTTCTTTATAATGGGTGTGTTCCTTATCTTATCCTAGTGTCTAAGCTCTTCTCCATGGCTGGACCCTCAAATAATATTCCTTTACGTGCTAAGGGGTATCTAGAGACTGGGTAGGTTTAATAACTACCCTAAACCTAAAGCGTACCCTAACCCTAACTCCTACCCTAACCCTAACACGTAACCGAATCTTAACACGTACCCTAAACCGAGCCCTAACCCTAACACTAACACTAAACCTAACCCATACCCTACGCCGTACCCGAACCCCTCACCGGACCCGGACCCTAAGCCGTACCCTAAGCCTAACCGTAAGCCTAACCCTAACCCTAGGCTACCCTTGACTGCTTCTGCCTCCAATAGATTTCCTAAACACTAGTGTTTTACGGAACAGCTTAAAAAGAGAATCCTAATGTGATTTCTTTATAATGGGTGTGTTCCTTATCTTATCCTAGTGTCTAAACTCTTCTCCATGGCTGGACCCCCAAATAATATTCCTTTACGTGTTAAGGGGTATCTACAGAGTGGGATAGGTTTAATAACTACCCTACCCCTAACGCATACCCTAACCTTAACCCCTACCCTAACCCTAACACGTACCCTAATCTTAACCCGTACCCTAAACCGAGCCCTAACCCTAACACTAACACTAACCCTAACCCTAACCCATACCCTACGCCGTACCCGAACCCCTCACCGAACCCGTACCCTAAGCCGTACCCTAAGCCTAACCGTAAGCCTAACCCTAACCCTAGGCTACCCTTGAGTGCTTCTGCCTCCAATAGACTTCCTAAGCACTAGTGTTTTAAGGAACAGTTTAAAAAGAGAATCCTAATGTGATTTCTTTATAATGGGTGTGTTCCTTATCTTATCCTAGTGTCTAAACTCTTCTCCATGGCTGGAACCCCAAATAATATTCCTTTACGTGTTAAGGGGTATCTAGAGAGTGGGATAGGTTTAATAACTACCCTACCCCTAACGCGTACCCTAATCCTAACCGCTACCCTAACCCTAACACGTACACTAATCCTAACCCGTACCCTAAGCCGTACCCTAAGCCTAACCCTCAGCCTAACCCTAACCCTAGGCTACCCTTGACTGCTTCTGCCTCCAATAGATTTCCTAAACACTAGTGTTTTAAGAAACAGCTTAAAAAGAGAATCCTAATGTGATTTCTTTATAATGGGTGTGTTCCTTATCTTATCCTAGTGTCTAAACTCTTCTCCATGGCTGGACCCCCAAATAATATTCCTTTACGTGTTAAGGGGTATCTACAGAGTGGGATAGGTTTAATAACTACCCTACCCCTAACGCGTACCCTAACCCTAACCCCTACCCTAACCGTAACACGTACCCTAATCCTAACCTGTACCCTAAACCGAGCCCTAACCCTAACACTAACCCTAACCCTAACCCTAACCCATACCCTACACCATACACGAACCCGTCCCCGAACCCATAGCCTAAGCCGTACCCTAAGCCTAACCCTCAGCCTAACCCTAACCCTAGGCTACCCTTGACTGCTTCTGCCTCCAATAGATTTCCTAAGCACTAGTGTTTTAAGGAACAGCTTAAAAAGAGAATCCTAATGTGATTTCTTTATAATGGGTGTGTTCCTTATCTTATCCTAGTGTCTAAGCTCTTCTCCATGGCTGGACCCTCAAATAATATTCCTTTACGTGCTAAGGGGTATCTAGAGACTGGGATAGGTTTAATAACTACCCTAACCCTAACGCGTACCCTAACCCTAACTCCTACCCTAACCCTAACACGTACCCTAATCCTAACACGTACCCTAAACCGAGCCCTAAACCTAACACTAACCCTAACCCTAACCCCAAACCATACCCTACGCCGTACCCGAACCCCTCACCGAACCCGTACCCTATGCCGTAACCTAATCCTAACCATAAGCCTAACCCTAACCCTAGGCTACCCTTGAGTGCTTCTGCGTCCAATAGATTTCCTAAGCACTAGTGTTTTAAGGAACAGATTAAAAAGAGAATCCTAATGTGATTTCTTCATAATGGGTGTGTTCCTTATCTTATCCTAGTGTCTAAACTCTTCTCCATGGCTGGACCCCCAAATAATATTCCTTTACGTGTTAAGGGGTATCTAGAGAGTGGGATAGGTTTAATAACTACCCTACACCTAACGCGTACCCTAACCCTAACCCCTACCCTAACCCTAACACGTACCCTAATCCTAACCCGTACCCTAAACCGAGCCCTAACCCTAACACTAACCCTAACCCTAACCCTAACCCATACCCTACACCATACACGAACCCGTCCCCGAACCCATACCCTAAGCCGTACCCTAAGCCTAACCCTCAGCCTAACCCTAACCCTAGGCTACCCTTGACTGCTTCTGCCTCCAATAGATTTCCTAAGCACTAGTGTTTTAAGGAACAGATTAAAAGGAGAATCCTAATGTGATTTCTTTATAATGGGTGTGTTCCTTATCTTATCCTAGTGTCTAAGCTCTTCTCCATGGCTGGACCCTCAAATAATATTCCTTTACGTGCTAAGGGGTATCTAGAGACTGGGATAGGTTTAATAACTACCCAACCCTAACGTGTACCCTAACCCTAACCCCTACCCTAACACTAACACGTACCCTAATCCTAACACGTACCCTAAAACGAGCCCTAACCCTAACACTAACCCTAACCCTAACCCTAACCCATACCCTACGCCGTACACGAACCCCTCCCCGAACCCGTACCCTAAGCCGTACCCTAAGCCTAACCGTAAGCCTAACCCTAACCCTAGGCTACCCTTGAATGCTTTTGCCTCCAATAGATTTCCTAAACACTAGTGTTTTAAGGAACAGCTTAAAAAGAGAATCCTAATGTGATTTCTTTATAATGGGTGTGTTCCTTATCTTATCCTAGTGTCTAAACTCTTCTCCATGGCTGGACCCCCAAATAATATTCCTTTACGTGCTAAGGGGTATCTAGAGACTGGGATAGGTTTAATAACTACCCAACCCTAACGTGTACCCTAACCCTAACCCCTACCCTAACAATAACACGTACCCTAATCCTAACCGGTACCCTAAACCGAGCCCTAACCCTAACACTAACCCTAACCCTAACCCTAAACCATACCCTACACCATACACGAACCCGTCCCCGAACCCATACCCTAAGCCGTACCCTAAGCCTAACCCTCAGCCTAACCCTAACCCTAGGCTACCCTTGACTGCTTCTGCCTCCAGTAGATTTCCTAAGCACTAGTGTTTTAAGGAACAGCTTAAAAAGAGAATCCTAATGTGATTTCTTTATAATGGGTGTGTTCCTTATCTTATCCTAGTGTCTAAACTCTTCTCCATGGCTGGAACCCCAAATAATATTCCTTTACGTGTTAACGGGTATCTAGAGAGTGGGATAGGTTTAATAACTACACTACCCCTAACGCGTACCCTAACCCTAGCCCCTACCCTAACCCTAACACGTACCCTAATCCTATCCCGTACCCTAAAGCGAGCCCTAACCCTAACACTAACCCTAACCCTAACCCTAAACCATACCCTACACCATACACGAACCCGTCCCCGAACCCATACCCTAAGCCGTACCCTAAGCCTAACCCTCAGCCTAACCCTAACCCTAGGCTACCCTTGACTGCTTCTGCCTCCAATAGATTTCCTAAGCACTAGTGTTTGAAGGAACAGATTAAAAAGAGAATCCTAATGTGATTTCTTTATAATGGTTGTGTTCCTTATCTTATCCTAGTGTCTAAGCTCTTCTCCATGGCTGGACCCTCAAATAATATTCCTTTACGTGCTAAGGGCTATCTAGAGACTGGGATAGGTTTAATAACTACCCAACCCTAACGTGTACCCTAACCCTAACCCCTACCCTAACACTAACACGTACCCTAATCCTAACCCGTACCCTAAACCGAGCCCTAACCCTAACACTAACACTAACCCTAACCCTAACCCATACCCTACACCATAACCGAACCCGTCCCCGAACCCATACCCTAAGCCGTACCCTAAGCCTAACCCTCAGCCTAACCCTAACCCTAGGCTACCCTTGACTGCTTCTGCCTCCAATAGATTTCCTAAGCACTAGTGTTTTAAGGAACAGATTAAAAAGGGAATCCTAATGTGATTTCTTTATAATGGGTGTGTTCCTTATCTTATCCTAGTGTCTAAGCTCTTCTCCATGGCTGGACCCTCAAATAATATTCCTTTACGTGCTAAGGGGTATCTAGAGACTGGGATAGGTTTAATAACTACCCAACCCTAACGTGTACCCTAACCCTAACCCCTACCCTAACACTAACACGTACCCTAATCCTAACCCGTACCCTAAACCGAGCCCTAACCCTAACACTAACACTAACCCTAACCCTAACCCATACCCTACACCATAACCGAACCCGTCCCCGAACCCATAACCTAAGCCGTACCCTAAGCCTAACCCTCAGCCTAACCCTAACCCTAGGCTACCCTTGACTGCTTCTGCCTCCAATAGATTTCCTAAGCACTAGTGTTTTAAGGAACAGATTAAAAAGGGAATCCTAATGTGATTTCTTTATAATGGGTGTGTTCCTTATCTTATCCTAGTGTCTAAGCTCTTCTCCATGGCTGGACCCCCAAATAATATTCCTTTACGTGTTAACGGGTATCTAGAGAGTGGGATAGGTTTAATAACTACCCTACCCCTAACGCGTACCCTAACCCTAGCCCCTACCCTAACCCTAACCCTAAACCATACCCTACACCATACACGAACCCGTCCCCGAACCCATACCCTAAGCCGTACCCTAAGCCTAACCCTCAGCCTAACCCTAACCCTAGGCTACCCTTGACTGCTTCTGCCTCCAATAGATTTCCTAAGCACTAGTGTTTGAAGGAACAGATTAAAAAGAGAATCCTAATGTGATTTCTTTATAATGGGTGTGTTCCTTATCTTATCCTAGTGTCTAAGCTCTTCTCCATGGCTGGACCCTCAAATAATATTCCTTTACGTGCTAAGGGGTATCTAGAGACTGGGATAGGTTTAATAACTACCCAACCCTAACGTGTACCCTAACCCTAACCCCTACCCTAACACTAACACGTACCCTAATCCTAACCCGTACCCTAAACCGAGCCCTAACCCTAACACTAACACTAACCCTAACCCTAACCCATACCCTACGCCGTACCCGAACCCCTCACCGAAACCATACCCTAAGCAGTACCCTAAGCCTAACCCTCAGCCTAACCCTAACCCTAGGCTACCCTTGACTGCTTCTGCCTCCAATAGATTTCCTAAGCACTAGTGTTTTAAGGAACAGCTTAAAAAGAGAATCCTAATGTGATTTCTTTATAATGGGTGTGTTCCTTATCTTATCCTAGTGTCTAAGCTCTTCTCCATGGCTGGACCCTCAAATAATATTCCTTTACGTGCTAAGGGGTATCTAGAGACTGGGATAGGTTTAATAACTACCCTAACCCTAACGCGTACCCTAACCCTAACCACGACCCTAACCCTAACACGTACCCTAATCCTAACCCGTACCCTAAACCGAGCCCTAACCCTAACACTAACCCTAACACTAACCCTAACCCATACCCTACACCATACACGAACCCGTCCCCGAACCCATACCCTAAGCCGTACCCTAAGCCTAACCCTCAGCCTAACCCTAACCCTAGGCTACCCTTGACTGCTTCTGCCTCCAATAGATTTCCTAAGCACTAGTGTTTTAAGGAACAGCTTAAAAAGAGAATCCTAATGTGATTTCTTTATAATGGGTGTGTTCCTTATCTTATCCTAGTGTCTAAGCTCTTCTCCATGGCTGGACCCTCAAATAATATTCCTTTACGTGCTAAGGGGTATCTAGAGACTGGGATAGGTTTAATAACTACCCTAAACCTAAAGCGTACCCTAACCCTAACTCCTACCCTAACCCTAACACGTAACCTAATCTTAACACGTACCCTAAACCGAGCCCTAACCCTAACACTAACACTAAACCTAACCCATACCCTACGCCGTACCCGAACCCCTCACCGGACCCGGACCCTAAGCCGTACCCTAAGCCTAACCGTAAGCCTAACCCTAACCCTAGGCTACCCTTGAATGCTTTTGCCTCCAATAGATTTCCTAAACACTAGTGTTTTACGGAACAGCTTAAAAAGAGAATCCTAATGTGATTTCTTTATAATGGGTGTGTTCCTTATCTTATCCTAGTGTCTAAACTCTTCTCCATGGCTGGACCCCCAAATAATATTCCTTTACGTGTTAAGGGGTATCTACAGAGTGGGATAGGTTTAATAACTACCCTACCCCTAACGCGTACCCTAACCTTAACCCCTACCCTAACCCTAACACGTACCCTAATCTTAACCCGTACCCTAAACCGAGCCCTAACCCTAACACTAACACTAACCCTAACCCTAAACCATACCCTACGCCGTACCCGAACCCCTCACCGAACCCGTACCCTAAGCCGTACCCTAAGCCTAACCGTAAGCCTAACCCTAACCCTAGGCTACCCTTGAGTGCTTCTGCCTCCAATAGACTTCCTAAGCACTAGTGTTTTAAGGAACAGTTTAAAAAGAGAATCCTAATGTGATTTCTTTATAATGGGTGTGTTCCTTATCTTATCCTAGTGTCTAAACTCTTCTCCATGGCTGGAACCCCAAATAATATTGCTTTACGTGTTAAGGGGTATCTAGAGAGTGGGATAGGTTTAATAACTACCCTACCCCTAACGCGTACCCTAATCCTAACCGCTACCCTAACCCTAACACGTACACTAATCCTAACCCGTACCCTAAGGCGTACCCTAAGCCTAACCCTCAGCCTAACCCTAACCCTAGGCTACCCTTGACTGCTTCTGCCTCCAATAGATTTCCTAAACACTAGTGTTTTAAGAAACAGCTTAAAAAGAGAATCCTAATGTGATTTCTTTATAATGGGTGTGTTCCTTATCTTATCCTAGTGTCTAAACTCTTCTCCATGGCTGGACCCCCAAATAATATTCCTTTACGTGTTAAGGGGTATCTACAGAGTGCGATAGGTTTAATAACTACCCTACCCCTAACGCGTACCCTAACCCTAACCCCTACCCTAACCGTAACACGTACCCTAATCCTAACCTGTACCCTAAACCGAGCCCTAACCCTAACACTAACCCTAACCCTAACCCTAACCCATACCCTACACCATACACGAACCCGTCCCCGAACCCATAGCCTAAGCCGTACCCTAAGCCTAACCCTCAGCCTAACCCTAACCCTAGGCTACCCTTGACTGCTTCTGCCTCCAATAGATTTCCTAAGCACTAGTGTTTTAAGGAACAGCTTAAAAAGAGAATCCTAATGTGATTTCTTTATAATGGGTGTGTTCCTTATCTTATCCTAGTGTCTAAGCTCTTCTCCATGGCTGGACCCTCAAATAATATTCCTTTACGTGCTAAGGGGTATCTAGAGACTGGGATAGGTTTAATAACTACCCTAACCCTAACGCGTACCCTAACCCTAACTCCTACCCTAACCCTAACACGTACCCTAATCCTAACACGTACCCTAAACCGAGCCCTAAACCTAACACTAACCCTAACCCTAACCCCAAACCATACCCTATGCCGTACCCGAACCCCTCACCGAACCCGTACCCTATGCCGTAACCTAATCCTAACCATAAGCCTAACCCTAACCCTAGGCTACCCTTGAGTGCTTCTGCGTCCAATAGATTTCCTAAGCACTAGTGTTTTAAGGAACAGATTAAAAAGAGAATCCTAATGTGATTTCTTCATAATGGGTGTGTTCCTTATCTTATCCTAGTGTCTAAACTCTTCTCCATGGCTGGACCCCCAAATAATATTCCTTTACGTGTTAAGGGGTATCTAGAGAGTGGGATAGGTTTAATAACTACCCTACCCCTAACGCGTACCCTAACCCTAACCCCTACCCTAACCCTAACACGTACCCTAATCCTAACCCGTACCCTAAACCGAGCCCTAACCCTAACACTAACACTAACCCTAACCCTAACCCATACCCTACACCATACACGAACCCGTCCCCGAACCCATACCCTAAGCCGTACCCTAAGCCTAACCCTCAGCCTAACCCTAACCCTAGGCTACCCTTGACTGCTTCTGCCTCCAATAGATTTCCTAAGCACTAGTGTTTTAAGGAACAGATTAAAAGGAGAATCCTAATGTGATTTCTTTATAATGGGTGTGTTCCTTATCTTATCCTAGTGTCTAAGCTCTTCTCCATGGCTGGACCCTCAAATAATATTCCTTTACGTGCTAAGGGGTATCTAGAGACTGGGATAGGTTTAATAACTACCCAACCCTAACGTGTACCCTAACCCTAACCCCTACCCTAACACTAACACGTACCCTAATCCTAACACGTACCCTAAAACGATCCCTAACCCTAACACTAACCCTAACCCTAACCCATACCCTACGCCGTACCCGAACCCCTCCCCGAACCCGTAGCCTAAGCCGTACCCTAAGCCTAACCGTAAGCCTAACCCTAACCCTAGGCTACCCTTGAATGCTTTTGCCTCCAATAGATTTCCTAAACACTAGTGTTTTAAGGAACAGCTTAAAAAGAGAATCCTAATGTGATTTCTTTATAATGGGTGTGTTCCTTATCTTATCCTAGTGTCTAAACTCTTCTCCATGGCTGGACCCCCAAATAATATTCCTTTACGTGCTAAGGGGTATCTAGAGACTGGGATAGGTTTAATAACTACCCAACCCTAACGTGTACCCTAACCCTAACCCCTACCCTAACAATAACACGTACCCTAATCCTAACCGGTACCCTAAACCGAGCCCTAACCCTAACACTAACCCTAACCCTAACCCTAAACCATACCCTACACCATACACGAACCCGTCCCCGAACCCATACCCTAAGCCGTACCCTAAGCCTAACCCTCAGCCTAACCCTAACCCTAGGCTACCCTTGACTGCTTCTGCCTCCAGTAGATTTCCTAAGCACTAGTGTTTTAAGGAACAGCTTAAAAAGAGAATCCTAATGTGATTTCTTTATAATGGGTGTGTTCCTTATCTTATCCTAGTGTCTAAGCTCTTCTCCATGGCTGGACCCTCAAATAATATTCCTTTACGTGCTAAGGGGTATCTAGAGACTGGGATAGGTTTAATAACTACCCTAACCCTAACGCGTACCCTAACCCTAACTCCTACCCTAACCCTAACACGTACCCTAATCCTAACACGTACCCTAAACCGAGCCCTAACCCTAACACTAACCCTAACCCTAACCCTAACCCATACCCTACGCCATACCCGAACCCCTCACTGAACCCGTAACCTAAGCCGTACCCTAAGCCTAACCTTAAGCCTAACCCTAACCCTAGGCTACCCTTGAGTGCTTCTGCCTCCAATAGATTTCCTAAGCACTAGTGTTTTAAGGAACAGATTAAAAAGAGAATCCTAATGTGATTTCTTTATAATGGGTGTGTTCCTTATCTTATCCTAGTGTCTAAACTCTTCTACATTGCTGGACCCCCATATAATATTCCTTTATGTGTTAAGGGGTATCTAGAGAGTGGGATAGGTTTAATAACTACCGTACCCCTAACGCGTACCCTAACCCTAACCCCTAGCCTAACCCTAACACGTACCCTAATCCTAACCCGTACCCTAAACCGAGCCCTAACCCTAACACTAACCCTAACCCTAACCTTAACCCATACCCTACACCATACACGAACCCGTCCCCGAACCCATACCCTAAGCCGTACCCTAAGCCTAACCCTCATCCTAACCCTAACCCTAGGCTACCCTTGACTGCTTCTGCCTCCAATAGATTTCCTAAGCACTAGTGTTTTAAGGAACAGCTTAAAAAGAGAATCCTAATGTGATTTCTTTATAATGGGTGTGTTCCTTATCTTATCCTAGTGTCTAAGCTCTTCTCCATGGCTGGACCCTCAAATAATATTCCTTTACGTGCTAAGGGGGATCTAGAGACTGGGATAGGTTTAATAACTACCCTAACTCTAACGCGTACCCTAACCCTAACTCCTACCCTAACCCTAACATGTACCCTAATCCTAACACGTACCCTAAACCGAGCCCTAACCCTAACACTAACCCTAACACTAACCCTAACCAATACCCTACGCCGTACCCGAAACCCTCACCGAACCCGTACCCTAAGCCGTACCCTAAGCCTAACCGTAAGCCTAACCCTAACCCTAGGCTACCCGTGAATGCTTTTGCCTCCAATAGATTTCCTAAACAGTAGTCTTTTAAGGAACAGCTTAAAAAGAGAATCCTAATGTGATTTCTTTATAATGGGTGTGTTCCTTATCTTATCCTAGTGTCTAAACTCTTCTCCATGGCTGGAACCCCAAATAATATTCCTTTACGTGTTAACGGTTATCTAGAGAGTGGGATAGGTTTAATAACTACCCTACCCCTAACGCGTACCCTAACCCTAGCCCCTACCCTAACCCTAACACGTACCCTAATCCTAACCCGTACCCTAAACCGAGCCGTAACCCTAACACTAACCCTAACCCTAACCCTAAACCATACCGTACACCATACACGAACCCGTCCCCGAACCCATACCCTAAGCCGTACCCTAAGCCTAACCCTCAGCCTAACCCTAACCCTAGGCTACCCTTGACTGCTTCTGCCTCCAATAGATTTCCTAAGCACTAGTGTTTTAAGGAACAGCTTAAAAAGAGAATCCTAAAGTGATTTCTTTATAATGGGTGTGTTCCTTATCTTATCCTAGTGTCTAAGCTCTTCTCCATGGCTGGACCCTCAAATAATATTCCTTTACGTGCTAAGGGGTATCTAGAGACTGGGATAGGTTTAATAACTACCCTAACCCTAACGCGTACCCTAACCCTAACTCCTACCCTAACCCTAACACGTAACCTAATCTTAACACGTACCCTAAACCGAGCCCTAACCCTAACACTAACCCTAACACTAACCCTAACCCATACCCTACGCCGTACCCGAACCCCTCACCGAAACCATACCCTAAGCAGTACCCTAAGCCTAACCCTCAGCCTAACCCTAACCCTAGGCTACCCTTGACTGCTTCTGCCTCCAATAGATTTCCTAAGCACTAGTGTTTTAAGGAACAGCTTAAAAAGAGAATCCTAATGTGATTTCTTTATAATGGGTGTGTTCCTTATCTTATCCTAGTGTCTAAGCTCTTCTCCATGGCTGGACCCTCAAATAATATTCCTTTACGTGCTAAGGGGTATCTAGAGACTGGGATAGGTTTAATAACTACCCTAACCCTAACGCGTACCCTAACCCTAACCACGACCCTAACCCTAACACGTACCCTAATCCTAACCCGTACCCTAAACCGAGCCCTAACCCTAACACTAACCCTAACACTAACCCTAACCCATACCCTACACCATACACGAACCCGTCCCCGAACCCATACCCTAAGCCGTACCCTAAGCCTAACCCTCAGCCTAACCCTAACCCTAGGCTACCCTTGACTGCTTCTGCCTCCAATAGATTTCCTAAGCACTAGTGTTTTAAGGAACAGCTTAAAAAGAGAATCCTAATGTGATTTCTTTATAATGGGTGTGTTCCTTATCTTATCCTAGTGTCTAAGCTCTTCTCCATGGCTGGACCTTCAAATAATATTCCTTTACGTGCTAAGGGGTATCTAGAGACTGGGATAGGTTTAATAACTATCCTAAACCTAACGCGTACCCTAACCCTAACTCCTACCCTAACCCTAACACGTAACCTAATCTTAACACGTACCCTAAACCGATCCCTAACCCTAACACTAACCCTAACCCTAACCCATACCCTACGCCGTACCCGAACCCCTCACCGGACCCGTACCCTAAGCCGTACCCTAAGCCTAACCGTAAGCCTAACCCTAACCCTAGGCTACCCTTGAATGCTTTTGCCTCCAATAGATTTCCTAAACACTAGTGTTTTAAGGAACAGCTTAAAAAGAGAATCCTAATGTGATTTCTTTATAATGGGTGTGTTCCTTATCTTATCCTAGTGTCTAAACTCTTCTCCATGGCTGGACCCCCAAATAATATTCCTTTACGTGTTAAGGGGTATCTACAGAGTGGGATAGGTTTAATAACTACCCTACCCCTAAGGCGTACCCTAACCCTAACCCCTACCCTAACCCTAACACGTACCCTAATCCTAACCCGTACCCTAAACCGAGCCCTAACCCTAACACTAACCCTAACCCTAACCCTAACCCATACCCTACGCCGTACCCGAACCCCTCACCGAACCCATACCCTAAGCCGTACCCTAAGCCTAACCCTCAGCCTAACCCTAACCCTAGGCTACCCTTGACTGCTTCTGCCTTCAATAGATTTCCTAAACAGTAGTGTTTTAAGGAACAGCTTAAAAAGAGAATCCTAATGTGATTTCTTTATAATGGGTGTGTTCCTTATCTTATCCTAGTGTCTAAGTTCTTCTCCATGGCTGGACCCTCATATAATATTCCTTTACGTGCTAAGGGGTATCTAGAGACTGGGCTAGGTTTAATAACTACCCTAACTCTAACGCGTACCCTAACCCTAACTCCTACCCTAACCCTAACACGTACCCTAATCCTAACGCGTACCCTAAACCGAGCCCTAACCCTAACACTAACCCTAACCCTAACCCCAAACCATACCCTACGCCGTACCCGAACCCCTCACCGAACCCGTACCCTAAGCCGTAACCTAATCCTAACCGTAAGCCTAACCCTAACCCTAGGCTACCCTTGAGTGCTTCTGCGTCCAATAGATTTCCTAAGCACTAGTGTTTTAAGGAACAGATTAAAAAGAGAATCCTAATGTGATTTCTTCATAATGGGTGTGTTCCTTATCTTATCCTAGTGTCTAAACTCTTCTCCATGGCTGGACCCCCAAATAATATTCCTTTACGTGTTAAGGGGTATCTAGAGAGTGGGATAGGTTTAATAACTACCCTACCCCTAACGCGTACCCTAACCCTAACCCCTACCCTAACCCTAACACGTACCCTCATCCTAACCCGTACCCTAAACCGAGCCCTAACCCTAACACTAACCCTAACCCTAACCCTAACCCATACCCTACACCATACACGAACCCGTCCCCGAACCCATACCCTAAGCCGTACCCTAAGCCTAACCCTCAGCCTAACCCTAACCCTAGGCTACCCTTGACTGCTTCTGCCTCCAATAGATTTCCTAAGCACTAGTGTTTTAAGGAACAGATTAAAAAGAGAATCCTAAAGTGATTTCTTTATAATGGGTGTGTTCCTTATCTTATCCTAGTGTCTAAGCTCTTCTCCATGGCTGGACCCTCAAATAATATTCCTTTACGTGCTAAGGGGCATCTAGAGACTGGGATAGGTTTAATAACTACCCAACCCTAACGTGTACCCTAACCCTAACCCCTACCCTAACACGAACACGTACCCTAATCCTAACACGTACCCTAAAATGAGCCCTAACCCTAACACTAACTCTAACCCTAACCCTAACCCATACCCTACGCCGTACCCGAACCCCTCCCCGAACCCGTACCCTAAGCCGTACCCTAAGCCTAACCGTAAGCCTAACCCTAACCCTAGGCTACCCTTGAATGCTTTTGCCTCCAATAGATTTCCTAAACACTAGTGTTTTAAGGAACAGCTTAAAAAGAGAATCCTAATGTGATTTCTTTATAATGGGTGTGTTCCTTATCTTATCCTAGTGTCTAAACTCTTCTCCATGGCTGGACCCCCAAATAATATTCCTTTACGTGCTAAGGGGTATCTAGAGACTGGGATAGGTTTAATAACTACCCAACCCTAACGTGTACCCTAACCCTAACCCCTACCCTAACAATAACACGTACCCTAATCCTAACCGGTACCCTAAACCGAGCCCTAACCCTAACACTAACCCTAACCCTAACCCTAAACCATACCCTACACCATACACGAACCCGTCCCCGAACCCATACCCTAAGCCGTACCCTAAGCCTAACCCTCAGCCTAACCCTAACCCTAGGCTACCCTTGACTGCTTCTGCCTCCAGTAGATTTCCTAAGCACTAGTGTTTTAAGGAACAGCTTAAAAAGAGAATCCTAATGTGATTTCTTTATAATGGGTGTGTTCCTTATCTTATCCTAGTGTCTAAGCTCTTCTCCATGGCTGGACCCTCAAATAATATTCCTTTACGTGCTAAGGGGTATCTAGAGACTGGGATAGGTTTAATAACTACCCAACCCTAACGTGTACCCTAACCCTAACCCCTACCCGAACACGAACACGTACCCTAATCCTAACACGTACCCTAAAATGAGCCCTAACCCTAACACTAACTCTAACCCTAACCCTAACCCATACCCTACGCCGTACCCGAACCCCTCCCCGAACCCGTACCCTAAGCTGTACCCTAAGCCTAACCGTAAGCCTAACCCTAACCCTCGGCTACCCTTGAATGCTTTTGCCTCCAATAGATTTCCTAAACACTAGTGTTTTAAGGAACAGCTTAAAAAGAGAATCCTAATGTGATTTCTTTATAATGGGTGTGTTCCTTATCTTATCCTAGTGTCTAAACTCTTCTCCATGGCTGGACCCCCAAATAATATTCCTTTACGTGCTAAGGGGTATCTAGAGACTGGGATAGGTTTAATAACTACCCAACCGTAACGTGTACCCTAACCCTAACCCCTACCCTAACAATAACACGTACCCTAATCCTAACCGGTACCCTAAACCGAGCCCTAACCCTAACACTAACCCTAAACCTAACCCTAAACCATACCCTACACCATACACGAACCCGTCCCCGAACCCATACCCTAAGCCGTACCCTAAGCCTAACCCTCAGCCTAACCCTAACCCTAGGCTACCCTTGACTGCTTCTGCCTCCAGTAGATTTCCTAAGCACTAGTGTTTTAAGGAACAGCTTAAAAAGAGAATCCTAATGTGATTTCTTTATAATGGGTGTGTTCCTTATCTTATCCTAGTGTCTAAGCTCTTCTCCATGGCTGGACCCTCAAATAATATTCCTTTACGTGGTAAGGGGTATCTAGAGACTGGGATAGGTTTAATAACTACCCTAACCCTAACGCGTACCCTAACCCTAACTCCTACCCTAACCCTAACACGTACCCTAATCCTAACACGTACCCTAAACCGAGCCCTAACCCTAACACTAACCCTAACCCTAACCCTAACTCCTACCCTAACCCTAACACGTACCCTAATCCTAACACGTACCCTATACCGAGCCCTAACCCTAACACTAACCCTAACCCTAACCCTAACCCATACCCTACGCCGTACCCGAACCCCTCACCGAACCCGTACCCTAAGCCGTACCCTAAGCCTAACCGTAAGCCTAACCCTAACCCTAGGCTACCCTTGAATGCTTTTGCCTCCAATAGATTTCCTAAACACTAGTGTTTTAAGGAACAGCTTAAAAAGAGAATCCTAATGTGATTTCTTTATAATGGGTGTGTTCCTTATCTTATCCTAGTGTCTAAACTCTTCTCCATGGCTGGAACCCCAAATAATATTCCTTTACGTGTTAACGGGTATCTAGAGAGTGGGATAGGTTTAATAACTACCCTATCCCTAACGCGTACCCTAACCCTAGCCCCTACCCTAACCCTAACACGTACCCTAATCCTATCCCGTACCCTAAACCGAGCCCTAACCCTAACACTAACCCTAACCCTAACCCTAAACCATACCCTACACCATACACGAACCCGTCCCCGAACCCATAACCTAAGCCGTACCCTAAGCCTAACCCTCAGCCTAACCCTAACCCTAGGCTACCCTTGACTGCTTCTGCCTCCAATAGATTTCCTAAGCACTAGTGTTTTAAGGAACAGCTTAAAAAGAGAATCCTAATGTGATTTCTTTATAATGGGTGTGTTCCTTATCTTATCCTAGTGTCTAAGCTCTTCTCCATGGCGGGACCCTCAAATAATATTCCTTTACGTGCTAAGGGGTATCTAGAGACTGGGATAGGTTTAATAACTACCCAACCCTAACGTGTACCCTAACCCTAACCCCTACCCTAACACGAACACGTACCCTAATCCTAACCCGTACCCTAAACCGAGCCCTAACCCTAACACTAACACTAACCCTAACCCTAACCCATACCCTACACCATAACCGAACCCGTCCCCGAACCCATACCCTAAGCCGTACCCTAAGCCTAACCCTCAGCCTAACCCTAACCCTAGGCTACCCTTGACTGCTTCTGCCTCCAATAGATTTCCTAAGCACTAGTGTTTTAAGGAACAGATTAAAAAGGGAATCCTAATGTGATTTCTTTATAATGGGTGTGTTCCTTATCTTATCCTAGTGTCTAAGCTCTTCTCCATGGCTGGACCCTCAAATAATATTCCTTTACGTGCTAAGGGGTATCTAGAGACTGGGATAGGTTTAATAACTACCCTAAACCTAACGCGTACCCTAACCCTAACTCCTACCCTAACCCTAACACGTAACCTAATCTTAACACGTACCATAAACCGAGCCCTAACCCTAACACTAACCCTAACCCTAACCCATACCCTACGCCGTACCCGAACCCCTCACCGAACCCGTACCCTAAGCCGTACCCTAAGCCTAACCGTAAGCCTAACCCTAACCCTAGGCTACCCTTGAGTGCTTCTGCCTCCAATAGATTTCCTAAGCACTAGTGTTTTAAGGAACAGATTAAAAAGAGAATCCTAATGTGATTTCTTTATAATGGGTGTGTTCCTTATCTTATCCTAGTGTCTAAACTCTTCTACATGGCTGGACCCCCAAATAATATTCCTTTACGTGTTAAGGGGTATCTAGAGAGTGGGATAGGTTTAATAACTACCCTACCCCTAACGCGTACCCTAACCCTAACCCCTACCCTAACCCTAACACGTACCCTAATGCTAACCCGTACCCTAAACCGAACCTTAACCCTAACACTAACCCTAAGCCTAACCCTAACCCATACCCTACACCATACACGAACCCGTCCCCGAACCCATACCCTAAGCCGTACCCTAAGCCTAACCCTCAGCCTAACCCTAACCCTAGGCTACCCTTGACTGCTTCTGCCTCCAATAGATTTCCTAAGCACTAGTGTTTTAAGGAACAGCTTAAAAAGAGAATCCTAATGTGATTTCTTTATAATGGGTGTGTTCCTTATCTTATCCTAGTGTCTAAGCTCTTCTCCATGGCTGGACCCTCAAATAATATTCCTTTACGTGCTAAGGGGTATCTAGAGACTGGGATAGGTTTAATAACTAACCAAACCCTAACGCGTACCCTAACCCTAACTCCTACCCTAACCCTAACAAGTACCCTAATCCTAACACGTACCCTAAACCGAGCCGTAACCCTAACACTAACCCTAACCCTAACCCCAAACCATACCCTACGCCGTACCCGAACCCCTCACCGAACCCGTACCCTAAGCCGTAACCTAATCCTAACCGTAAGCCTAACCCTAACCCTAGGCTACCCTTGAGTGCTTCTGCGTCCAATAGATTTCCTAAGCACTAGTGTTTTAAGGAACAGATTAAAAAGAGAATCCTAATGTGATTTCTTCATAATGGGTGTGTTCCTTATCTTATCCTAGTGTCTAAACTCTTCTCCATGGCTGGACCCCCAAATAATATTCCTTTACGTGTTAAGGGGTATCTAGAGAGTGGGATAGGTTTAATAACTACCCTACCCCTAACGCGTACCCTAACCCTAACCCCTACCCTAACCCTAACACGTACCCTAATCCTAACCCGTACCCTAAACCGAGCCCTAACCCTAACACTAACCCTAACCCTAACCCTAACCCATACCCTACGCCGTACCCGAACCCCTTTCCGAACCCATACCCTAAGCAGTACCCTAAGCCTAACCCTCAGCCTAACCCTAACCCTAGGCTACCCTTGACTGCTTCTGCCTCCAATAGATTTCCTAAGCACTAGTGTTTTAAGGAACAGCTTAAAAAGAGAATCCTAATGTGATTTCTTTATAATGGGTGTGTTCCTTATCTTATCCTAGTGTCTAAGCTCTTCTCCATGGCTGGACCCTCAAATAATATTCCTTTACGTGCTAAGGGGTATCTAGAGACTGGGATAGGTTTAATAACTACCCTAACCCTAACGCGTACCCTAACCCTAACCACTACCCTAACCCTAACACGTACCCTAATCCTAACCCGTACCCTAAACCGAGCCCTAACCCTAACACTAACCCTAACACTAACCCTAACCCATACCCTACACCATACACGAACCCGTCCCCGAACCCATACCCTAAGCCATACCCTAAGCCTAACCCTCAGCCTAACCCTAACCCTAGGCTACCCTTGACTGCTTCTGCCTCCAATAGATTTCCTAAGCACTAGTGTTTTAAAGAACAGCTTAAAAAGAGAATCCTAATGTGATTTCTTTATAATGGGTGTGTTCCTTATCTTATCCTAGTGTCTAAGCTCTTCTCCATGGCTGGACCCTCAAATAATATTCCTTTACGTGCTAAGGGGTATCTAGAGACTGGGATAGGTTTAATAACTACCCTAAACCTAACGCGTACCCTAACCCTAACTCCTACCCTAACCCTAACACGTAACCTAATCTTAACACGTACCCTAAACCGATCCCTAACCCTAACACTAACCCTAACCCTAACCCATACCCTACGCCGTACCCGAACCCCTCACCGGACCCGTACCCTAAGCCGTACCCTAAGCCTAACCGTAAGCCTAACCCTAACCCTAGGCTACCCTTGAATGCTTTTGCCTCCAATAGATTTCCTAAACACTAGTGTTTTAAGGAACAGCTTAAAAAGAGAATCCTAATGTGATTTCTTTATAATGGGTGTGTTCCTTATCTTATCCTAGTGTCTAAACTCTTCTCCATGGCTGGACCCCCAAATAATATTCCTTTACGTGCTAAGGGGTATCTAGAGACTGGGATAGGTTTAATAACTACCCAACCCTAACGTGTACCCTAACCCTAACCCCTACCCTAACAATAACACGTACCCTAATCCTAACCGGTACCCTAAACCGAGCCCTAACCCTAACACTAACCCTAACCCTAACCCTAAACCATACCCTACACCATACACGAACCCGTCCCCGAACCCATACCCTAAGCCGTACCCTAAGCCTAACCCTCAGCCTAACCCTAACCCTAGGCTACCCTTGACTGCTTCTGCCTCCAGTAGATTTCCTAAGCACTAGTGTTTTAAGGAACAGCTTAAAAAGAGAATCCTAATGTGATTTCTTTATAATGGGTGTGTTCCTTATCTTATCCTAGTGTCTAAGCTCTTCTCCATGGCTGGACCCTCAAATAATATTCCTTTACGTGCTAAGGGGTATCTAGAGACTGGGATAGGTTTAATAACTACCCTAACCCTAACGCGTACCCTAACCCTAACTCCTACCCTAACCCTAACACGTACCCTAATCCTAACACGTACCCTAAACCGAGCCCTAACCCTAACACTAACCCTAACCCTAACCCTAACCCATACCCTACGCCATACCCGAACCCCTCACTGAACCCGTAACCTAAGCCGTACCCTAAGCCTAACCTTAAGCCTAACCCTAACCCTAGGCTACCCTTGAGTGCTTCTGCCTCCAATAGATTTCCTAAGCACTAGTGTTTTAAGGAACAGATTAAAAAGAGAATCCTAATGTGATTTCTTTATAATGGGTGTGTTCCTTATCTTATCCTAGTGTCTAAACTCTTCTACATTGCTGGACCCCCATATAATATTCCTTTATGTGTTAAGGGGTATCTAGAGAGTGGGATAGGTTTAATAACTACCGTACCCCTAACGCGTACCCTAACCCTAACCCCTAGCCTAACCCTAACACGTACCCTAATCCTAACCCGTACCCTAAACCGAGCCCTAACCCTAACACTAACCCTAACCCTAACCTTAACCCATACCCTACACCATACACGAACCCGTCCCCGAACCCATACCCTAAGCCGTACCCTAAGCCTAACCCTCATCCTAACCCTAACCCTAGGCTACCCTTGACTGCTTCTGCCTCCAATAGATTTCCTAAGCACTAGTGTTTTAAGGAACAGCTTAAAAAGAGAATCCTAATGTGATTTCTTTATAATGGGTGTGTTCCTTATCTTATCCTAGTGTCTAAGCTCTTCTCCATGGCTGGACCCTCAAATAATATTCCTTTACGTGCTAAGGGGGATCTAGAGACTGGGATAGGTTTAATAACTACCCTAACTCTAACGCGTACCCTAACCCTAACTCCTACCCTAACCCTAACATGTACCCTAATCCTAACACGTACCCTAAACCGAGCCCTAACCCTAACACTAACCCTAACACTAACCCTAACCAATACCCTACGCCGTACCCGAAACCCTCACCGAACCCGTACCCTAAGCCGTACCCTAAGCCTAACCGTAAGCCTAACCCTAACCCTAGGCTACCCGTGAATGCTTTTGCCTCCAATAGATTTCCTAAACAGTAGTCTTTTAAGGAACAGCTTAAAAAGAGAATCCTAATGTGATTTCTTTATAATGGGTGTGTTCCTTATCTTATCCTAGTGTCTAAACTCTTCTCCATGGCTGGAACCCCAAATAATATTCCTTTACGTGTTAACGGTTATCTAGAGAGTGGGATAGGTTTAATAACTACCCTACCCCTAACGCGTACCCTAACCCTAGCCCCTACCCTAACCCTAACACGTACCCTAATCCTAACCCGTACCCTAAACCGAGCCGTAACCCTAACACTAACCCTAACCCTAACCCTAAACCATACCGTACACCATACACGAACCCGTCCCCGAACCCATACCCTAAGCCGTACCCTAAGCCTAACCCTCAGCCTAACCCTAACCCTAGGCTACCCTTGACTGCTTCTGCCTCCAATAGATTTCCTAAGCACTAGTGTTTTAAGGAACAGCTTAAAAAGAGAATCCTAAAGTGATTTCTTTATAATGGGTGTGTTCCTTATCTTATCCTAGTGTCTAAGCTCTTCTCCATGGCTGGACCCTCAAATAATATTCCTTTACGTGCTAAGGGGTATCTAGAGACTGGGATAGGTTTAATAACTACCCTAACCCTAACGCGTACCCTAACCCTAACCACGACCCTAACCCTAACACGTACCCTAATCCTAACCCGTACCCTAAACCGAGCCCTAACCCTAACACTAACCCTAACACTAACCCTAACCCATACCCTACACCATACACGAACCCGTCCCCGAACCCATACCCTAAGCCGTACCCTAAGCCTAACCCTCAGCCTAACCCTAACCCTAGGCTACCCTTGACTGCTTCTGCCTCCAATAGATTTCCTAAGCACTAGTGTTTTAAGGAACAGCTTAAAAAGAGAATCCTAATGTGATTTCTTTATAATGGGTGTGTTCCTTATCTTATCCTAGTGTCTAAGCTCTTCTCCATGGCTGGACCCTCAAATAATATTCCTTTACGTGCTAAGGGGTATCTAGAGACTGGGATAGGTTTAATAACTATCCTAAACCTAACGCGTACCCTAACCCTAACTCCTACCCTAACCCTAACACGTAACCTAATCTTAACACGTACCCTAAACCGATCCCTAACCCTAACACTAACCCTAACCCTAACCCATACCCTACGCCGTACCCGAACCCCTCACCGGACCCGTACCCTAAGCCGTACCCTAAGCCTAACCGTAAGCCTAACCCTAACCCTAGGCTACCCTTGAATGCTTTTGCCTCCAATAGATTTCCTAAACACTAGTGTTTTAAGGAACAGCTTAAAAAGAGAATCCTAATGTGATTTCTTTATAATGGGTGTGTTCCTTATCTTATCCTAGTGTCTAAACTCTTCTCCATGGCTGGACCCCCAAATAATATTCCTTTACGTGTTAAGGGGTATCTACAGAGTGGGATAGGTTTAATAACTACCCTACCCCTAAGGCGTACCCTAACCCTAACCCCTACCCTAACCCTAACACGTACCCTAATCCTAACCCGTACCCTAAACCGAGCCCTAACCCTAACACTAACCCTAACCCTAACCCTAACCCATACCCTACGCCGTACCCGAACCCCTCACCGAACCCATACCCTAAGCCGTACCCTAAGCCTAACCCTCAGCCTAACCCTAACCCTAGGCTACCCTTGACTGCTTCTGCCTTCAATAGATTTCCTAAACAGTAGTGTTTTAAGGAACAGCTTAAAAAGAGAATCCTAATGTGATTTCTTTATAATGGGTGTGTTCCTTATCTTATCCTAGTGTCTAAGTTCTTCTCCATGGCTGGACCCTCATATAATATTCCTTTACGTGCTAAGGGGTATCTAGAGACTGGGCTAGGTTTAATAACTACCCTAACTCTAACGCGTACCCTAACCCTAACTCCTACCCTAACCCTAACACGTACCCTAATCCTAACGCGTACCCTAAACCGAGCCCTAACCCTAACACTAACCCTAACCCTAACCCCAAACCATACCCTACGCCGTACCCGAACCCCTCACCGAACCCGTACCCTAAGCCGTAACCTAATCCTAACCGTAAGCCTAACCCTAACCCTAGGCTACCCTTGAGTGCTTCTGCGTCCAATAGATTTCCTAAGCACTAGTGTTTTAAGGAACAGATTAAAAAGAGAATCCTAATGTGATTTCTTCATAATGGGTGTGTTCCTTATCTTATCCTAGTGTCTAAACTCTTCTCCATGGCTGGACCCCCAAATAATATTCCTTTACGTGCTAAGGGGTATCTAGAGACTGGGATAGGTTTAATAACTACCCAACCGTAACGTGTACCCTAACCCTAACCCCTACCCTAACAATAACACGTACCCTAATCCTAACCGGTACCCTAAACCGAGCCCTAACCCTAACACTAACCCTAAACCTAACCCTAAACCATACCCTACACCATACACGAACCCGTCCCCGAACCCATACCCTAAGCCGTACCCTAAGCCTAACCCTCAGCCTAACCCTAACCCTAGGCTACCCTTGACTGCTTCTGCCTCCAGTAGATTTCCTAAGCACTAGTGTTTTAAGGAACAGCTTAAAAAGAGAATCCTAATGTGATTTCTTTATAATGGGTGTGTTCCTTATCTTATCCTAGTGTCTAAGCTCTTCTCCATGGCTGGACCCTCAAATAATATTCCTTTACGTGGTAAGGGGTATCTAGAGACTGGGATAGGTTTAATAACTACCCTAACCCTAACGCGTACCCTAACCCTAACTCCTACCCTAACCCTAACACGTACCCTAATCCTAACACGTACCCTAAACCGAGCCCTAACCCTAACACTAACCCTAACCCTAACCCTAACTCCTACCCTAACCCTAACACGTACCCTAATCCTAACACGTACCCTATACCGAGCCCTAACCCTAACACTAACCCTAACCCTAACCCTAACCCATACCCTACGCCGTACCCGAACCCCTCACCGAACCCGTACCCTAAGCCGTACCCTAAGCCTAACCGTAAGCCTAACCCTAACCCTAGGCTACCCTTGAATGCTTTTGCCTCCAATAGATTTCCTAAACACTAGTGTTTTAAGGAACAGCTTAAAAAGAGAATCCTAATGTGATTTCTTTATAATGGGTGTGTTCCTTATCTTATCCTAGTGTCTAAACTCTTCTCCATGGCTGGAACCCCAAATAATATTCCTTTACGTGTTAACGGGTATCTAGAGAGTGGGATAGGTTTAATAACTACCCTATCCCTAACGCGTACCCTAACCCTAGCCCCTACCCTAACCCTAACACGTACCCTAATCCTATCCCGTACCCTAAACCGAGCCCTAACCCTAACACTAACCCTAACCCTAACCCTAAACCATACCCTACACCATACACGAACCCGTCCCCGAACCCATACCCTAAGCCGTACCCTAAGCCTAACCCTCAGCCTAACCCTAACCCTAGGCTACCCTTGACTGCTTCTGCCTCCAATAGATTTCCTAAGCACTAGTGTTTTAAGGAACAGCTTAAAAAGAGAATCCTAATGTGATTTCTTTATAATGGGTGTGTTCCTTATCTTATCCTAGTGTCTAAGCTCTTCTCCATGGCGGGACCCTCAAAT
This sequence comes from Balaenoptera physalus, assembly GCF_965194825.1. Classification (NCBI taxonomy): domain Eukaryota; kingdom Metazoa; phylum Chordata; class Mammalia; order Artiodactyla; family Balaenopteridae; genus Balaenoptera; species Balaenoptera physalus. The sequence continues at coordinate 541,699 of NW_028126383.1, forward strand.
AATATTCCTTTACGTGCTAAGGGGTATCTAGAGACTGGGATAGGTTTAATAACTACCCAACCCTAACGTGTACCCTAACCCTAACCCCTACCCTAACACGAACACGTACCCTAATCCTAACCCGTACCCTAAACCGAGCCCTAACCCTAACACTAACACTAACCCTAACCCTAACCCATACCCTACACCATAACCGAACCCGTCCCCGAACCCATACCCTAAGCCGTACCCTAAGCCTAACCCTCAGCCTAACCCTAACCCTAGGCTACCCTTGACTGCTTCTGCCTCCAATAGATTTCCTAAGCACTAGTGTTTTAAGGAACAGATTAAAAAGGGAATCCTAATGTGATTTCTTTATAATGGGTGTGTTCCTTATCTTATCCTAGTGTCTAAGCTCTTCTCCATGGCTGGACCCTCAAATAATATTCCTTTACGTGCTAAGGGGTATCTAGAGACTGGGATAGGTTTAATAACTACCCTAAACCTAACGCGTACCCTAACCCTAACTCCTACCCTAACCCTAACACGTAACCTAATCTTAACACGTACCATAAACCGAGCCCTAACCCTAACACTAACCCTAACCCTAACCCATACCCAACGCCGTACCCGAACCCCTCACCGAACCCGTACCCTAAGCCGTACCCTAAGCCTAACCGTAAGCCTAACCCTAACCCTAGGCTACCCTTGAGTGCTTCTGCCTCCAATAGATTTCCTAAGCACTAGTGTTTTAAGGAACAGATTAAAAAGAGAATCCTAATGTGATTTCTTTATAATGGGTGTGTTCCTTATCTTATCCTAGTGTCTAAACTCTTCTACATGGCTGGACCCCCAAATAATATTCCTTTACGTGTTAAGGGGTATCTAGAGAGTGGGATAGGTTTAATAACTACCCTACCCCTAACGCGTACCCTAACCCTAACCCCTACCCTAACCCTAACACGTACCCTAATGCTAACCCGTACCCTAAACCGAGCCTTAACCCTAACACTAACCCTAAGCCTAACCCTAACCCATACCCTACACCATACACGAACCCGTCCCCGAACCCATACCCTAAGCCGTACCCTAAGCCTAACCCTCAGCCTAACCCTAACCCTAGGCTACCCTTGACTGCTTCTGCCTCCAATAGATTTCCTAAGCACTAGTGTTTTAAGGAACAGCTTAAAAAGAGAATCCTAATGTGATTTCTTTATAATGGGTGTGTTCCTTATCTTATCCTAGTGTCTAAGCTCTTCTCCATGGCTGGACCCTCAAATAATATTCCTTTACGTGCTAAGGGGTATCTAGAGACTGGGATAGGTTTAATAACTAACCAAACCCTAACGCGTACCCTAACCCTAACTCCTACCCTAACCCTAACAAGTACCCTAATCCTAACACGTACCCTAAACCGAGCCGTAACCCTAACACTAACCCTAACCCTAACCCCAAACCATACCCTACGCCGTACCCGAACCCCTCACCGAACCCGTACCCTAAGCCGTAACCTAATCCTAACCATAAGCCTAACCCTAACCCTAGGCTACCCTTGAGTGCTTCTGCGTCCAATAGATTTCCTAAGCACTAGTGTTTTAAGGAACAGATTAAAAAGAGAATCCTAATGTGATTTCTTCATAATGGGTGTGTTCCTTATCTTATCCTAGTGTCTAAACTCTTCTCCATGGCTGGACCCCCAAATAATATTCCTTTACGTGTTAAGGGGTATCTAGAGAGTGGGATAGGTTTAATAACTACCCTACCCCTAACGCGTACCCTAACCCTAACCCCTACCCTAACCCTAACACGTACCCTAATCCTAACCCGTACCCTAAACCGAGCCCTAACCTTAACACTAACCCTAACCCTAACCCTAACCCATACCCTACGCCGTACCCGAACCCCTTTCCGAACCCATACCCTAAGCAGTACCCTAAGCCTAACCCTCAGCCTAACCCTAACCCTAGGCTACCCTTGACTGCTTCTGCCTCCAATAGATTTCCTAAGCACTAGTGTTTTAAGGAACAGCTTAAAAAGAGAATCCTAATGTGATTTCTTTATAATGGGTGTGTTCCTTATCTTATCCTAGTGTCTAAGCTCTTCTCCATGGCTGGACCCTCAAATAATATTCCTTTACGTGCTAAGGGGTATCTAGAGACTGGGATAGGTTTAATAACTACCCTAACCCTAACGCGTACCCTAACCCTAACCACTACCCTAACCCTAACACGTACCCTAATCCTAACCCGTACCCTAAACCGAGCCCTAACCCTAACACTAACCCTAACACTAACCCTAACCCATACCCTACACCATACACGAACCCGTCCCCGAACCCATACCCTAAGCCATACCCTAAGCCTAACCCTCAGCCTAACCCTAACCCTAGGCTACCCTTGACTGCTTCTGCCTCCAATAGATTTCCTAAGCACTAGTGTTTTAAAGAACAGCTTAAAAAGAGAATCCTAATGTGATTTCTTTATAATGGGTGTGTTCCTTATCTTATCCTAGTGTCTAAGCTCTTCTCCATGGCTGGACCCTCAAATAATATTCCTTTACGTGCTAAGGGGTATCTAGAGACTGGGATAGGTTTAATAACTACCCTAAACCTAACGCGTACCCTAACCCTAACTCCTACCCTAACCCTAACACGTAACCTAATCTTAACACGTACCCTAAACCGATCCCTAACCCTAACACTAACCCTAACCCTAACCCATACCCTACGCCGTACCCGAACCCCTCACCGGACCCGTACCCTAAGCCGTACCCTAAGCCTAACCGTAAGCCTAACCCTAACCCTAGGCTACCCTTGAATGCTTTTGCCTCCAATAGATTTCCTAAACACTAGTGTTTTAAGGAACAGCTTAAAAAGAGAATCCTAATGTGATTTCTTTATAATGGGTGTGTTCCTTATCTTATCCTAGTGTCTAAACTCTTCTCCATGGCTGGACCCCCAAATAATATTCCTTTACGTGCTAAGGGGTATCTAGAGACTGGGATAGGTTTAATAACTACCCAACCCTAACGTGTACCCTAACCCTAACCCCTACCCTAACAATAACACGTACCCTAATCCTAACCGGTACCCTAAACCGAGCCCTAACCCTAACACTAACCCTAACCCTAACCCTAAACCATACCCTACACCATACACGAACCCGTCCCCGAACCCATACCCTAAGCCGTACCCTAAGCCTAACCCTCAGCCTAACCCTAACCCTAGGCTACCCTTGACTGCTTCTGCCTCCAGTAGATTTCCTAAGCACTAGTGTTTTAAGGAACAGCTTAAAAAGAGAATCCTAATGTGATTTCTTTATAATGGGTGTGTTCCTTATCTTATCCTAGTGTCTAAGCTCTTCTCCATGGCTGGACCCTCAAATAATATTCCTTTACGTGCTAAGGGGTATCTAGAGACTGGGATAGGTTTAATAACTACCCTAACCCTAACGCGTACCCTAACCCTAACTCCTACCCTAACCCTAACACGTACCCTAATCCTAACACGTACCCTAAACCGAGCCCTAACCCTAACACTAACCCTAACCCTAACCCTAACCCATACCCTACGCCATACCCGAACCCCTCACTGAACCCGTAACCTAAGCCGTACCCTAAGCCTAACCTTAAGCCTAACCCTAACCCTAGGCTACCCTTGAGTGCTTCTGCCTCCAATAGATTTCCTAAGCACTAGTGTTTTAAGGAACAGATTAAAAAGAGAATCCTAATGTGATTTCTTTATAATGGGTGTGTTCCTTATCTTATCCTAGTGTCTAAACTCTTCTACATTGCTGGACCCCCATATAATATTCCTTTATGTGTTAAGGGGTATCTAGAGAGTGGGATAGGTTTAATAACTACCGTACCCCTAACGCGTACCCTAACCCTAACCCCTAGCCTAACCCTAACACGTACCCTAATCCTAACCCGTACCCTAAACCGAGCCCTAACCCTAACAATAACCCTAACCCTAACCTTAACCCATACCCTACACCATACACGAACCCGTCCCCGAACCCATACCCTAAGCCGTACCCTAAGCCTAACCCTCATCCTAACCCTAACCCTAGGCTACCCTTGACTGCTTCTGCCTCCAATAGATTTCCTAAGCACTAGTGTTTTAAGGAACAGCTTAAAAAGAGAATCCTAATGTGATTTCTTTATAATGGGTGTGTTCCTTATCTTATCCTAGTGTCTAAGCTCTTCTCCATGGCTGGACCCTCAAATAATATTCCTTTACGTGCTAAGGGGGATCTAGAGACTGGGATAGGTTTAATAACTACCCTAACTCTAACGCGTACCCTAACCCTAACTCCTACCCTAACCCTAACATGTACCCTAATCCTAACACGTACCCTAAACCGAGCCCTAACCCTAACACTAACCCTAACACTAACCCTAACCAATACCCTACGCCGTACCCGAAACCCTCACCGAACCCGTACCCTAAGCCGTACCCTAAGCCTAACCGTAAGCCTAACCCTAACCCTAGGCTACCCGTGAATGCTTTTGCCTCCAATAGATTTCCTAAACAGTAGTCTTTTAAGGAACAGCTTAAAAAGAGAATCCTAATGTGATTTCTTTATAATGGGTGTGTTCCTTATCTTATCCTAGTGTCTAAACTCTTCTCCATGGCTGGAACCCCAAATAATATTCCTTTACGTGTTAACGGTTATCTAGAGAGTGGGATAGGTTTAATAACTACCCTACCCCTAACGCGTACCCTAACCCTAGCCCCTACCCTAACCCTAACACGTACCCTAATCCTAACCCGTACCCTAAACCGAGCCGTAACCCTAACACTAACCCTAACCCTAACCCTAAACCATACCGTACACCATACACGAACCCGTCCCCGAACCCATACCCTAAGCCGTACCCTAAGCCTAACCCTCAGCCTAACCCTAACCCTAGGCTACCCTTGACTGCTTCTGCCTCCAATAGATTTCCTAAGCACTAGTGTTTTAAGGAACAGCTTAAAAAGAGAATCCTAAAGTGATTTCTTTATAATGGGTGTGTTCCTTATCTTATCCTAGTGTCTAAGCTCTTCTCCATGGCTGGACCCTCAAATAATATTCCTTTACGTGCTAAGGGGTATCTAGAGACTGGGATAGGTTTAATAACTACCCTAACCCTAACGCGTACCCTAACCCTAACCACGACCCTAACCCTAACACGTACCCTAATCCTAACCCGTACCCTAAACCGAGCCCTAACCCTAACACTAACCCTAACACTAACCCTAACCCATACCCTACACCATACACGAACCCGTCCCCGAACCCATACCCTAAGCCGTACCCTAAGCCTAACCCTCAGCCTAACCCTAACCCTAGGCTACCCTTGACTGCTTCTGCCTCCAATAGATTTCCTAAGCACTAGTGTTTTAAGGAACAGCTTAAAAAGAGAATCCTAATGTGATTTCTTTATAATGGGTGTGTTCCTTATCTTATCCTAGTGTCTAAGCTCTTCTCCATGGCTGGACCCTCAAATAATATTCCTTTACGTGCTAAGGGGTATCTAGAGACTGGGATAGGTTTAATAACTATCCTAAACCTAACGCGTACCCTAACCCTAACTCCTACCCTAACCCTAACACGTAACCTAATCTTAACACGTACCCTAAACCGATCCCTAACCCTAACACTAACCCTAACCCTAACCCATACCCTACGCCGTACCCGAACCCCTCACCGGACCCGTACCCTAAGCCGTACCCTAAGCCTAACCGTAAGCCTAACCCTAACCCTAGGCTACCCTTGAATGCTTTTGCCTCCAATAGATTTCCTAAACACTAGTGTTTTAAGGAACAGCTTAAAAAGAGAATCCTAATGTGATTTCTTTATAATGGGTGTGTTCCTTATCTTATCCTAGTGTCTAAACTCTTCTCCATGGCTGGACCCCCAAATAATATTCCTTTACGTGTTAAGGGGTATCTACAGAGTGGGATAGGTTTAATAACTACCCTACCCCTAAGGCGTACCCTAACCCTAACCCCTACCCTAACCCTAACACGTACCCTAATCCTAACCCGTACCCTAAACCGAGCCCTAACCCTAACACTAACCCTAACCCTAACCCTAACCCATACCCTACGCCGTACCCGAACCCCTCACCGAACCCATACCCTAAGCCGTACCCTAAGCCTAACCCTCAGCCTAACCCTAACCCTAGGCTACCCTTGACTGCTTCTGCCTTCAATAGATTTCCTAAACAGTAGTGTTTTAAGGAACAGCTTAAAAAGAGAATCCTAATGTGATTTCTTTATAATGGGTGTGTTCCTTATCTTATCCTAGTGTCTAAGTTCTTCTCCATGGCTGGACCCTCATATAATATTCCTTTACGTGCTAAGGGGTATCTAGAGACTGGGCTAGGTTTAATAACTACCCTAACTCTAACGCGTACCCTAACCCTAACTCCTACCCTAACCCTAACACGTACCCTAATCCTAACGCGTACCCTAAACCGAGCCCTAACCCTAACACTAACCCTAACCCTAACCCCAAACCATACCCTACGCCGTACCCGAACCCCTCACCGAACCCGTACCCTAAGCCGTAACCTAATCCTAACCGTAAGCCTAACCCTAACCCTAGGCTACCCTTGAGTGCTTCTGCGTCCAATAGATTTCCTAAGCACTAGTGTTTTAAGGAACAGATTAAAAAGAGAATCCTAATGTGATTTCTTCATAATGGGTGTGTTCCTTATCTTATCCTAGTGTCTAAACTCTTCTCCATGGCTGGACCCCCAAATAATATTCCTTTACGTGTTAAGGGGTATCTAGAGAGTGGGATAGGTTTAATAACTACCCTACCCCTAACGCGTACCCTAACCCTAACCCCTACCCTAACCCTAACACGTACCCTCATCCTAACCCGTACCCTAAACCGAGCCCTAACCCTAACACTAACCCTAACCCTAACCCTAACCCATACCCTACACCATACACGAACCCGTCCCCGAACCCATACCCTAAGCCGTACCCTAAGCCTAACCCTCAGCCTAACCCTAACCCTAGGCTACCCTTGACTGCTTCTGCCTCCAATAGATTTCCTAAGCACTAGTGTTTTAAGGAACAGATTAAAAAGAGAATCCTAAAGTGATTTCTTTATAATGGGTGTGTTCCTTATCTTATCCTAGTGTCTAAGCTCTTCTCCATGGCTGGACCCTCAAATAATATTCCTTTACGTGCTAAGGGGCATCTAGAGACTGGGATAGGTTTAATAACTACCCAACCCTAACGTGTACCCTAACCCTAACCCCTACCCTAACACGAACACGTACCCTAATCCTAACACGTACCCTAAAATGAGCCCTAACCCTAACACTAACTCTAACCCTAACCCTAACCCTTACCCTACGCCGTACCCGAACCCCTCCCCGAACCCGTACCCTAAGCCGTACCCTAAGCCTAACCGTAAGCCTAACCCTAACCCTAGGCTACCCTTGAATGCTTTTGCCTCCAATAGATTTCCTAAACACTAGTGTTTTAAGGAACAGCTTAAAAAGAGAATCCTAATGTGATTTCTTTATAATGGGTGTGTTCCTTATCTTATCCTAGTGTCTAAGCTCTTCTCCATGGCTGGAGCCCCAAATAATATTCCTTTACGTGCTAAGGGGTATCTAGAGACTGGGATAGGTTTAATAACTACCCAACCCTAACGTGTACCCTAACCCTAACCCCTACCCTAACCCTAACACGTACCCTAATCCTAACCCGTACCCTAAACCGAGCCCTAACCCTAACACTAACCCTAACCCTAACCCTAACCCATGCCCTACACCATACACGAACCCGGCCCCGAACCCATACCCTAAGCCGTACCCTAAGCCTAACCCTCAGCCTAACCCTAACCCTAGGCTACCCTTGACTGCTTCTGCCTCCAGTAGATTTCCTAAGCACTAGTGTTTTAAGGAACAGCTCAAAAAGAGAATCCTAATGTGATTTCTTTATAATGGGTGTGTTCCTTATCTTATCCTAGTGTCTAAGCTCTTCTCCATGGCTGGACCCTCAAATAATATTCCTTTACGTGCTAAGGGGTATCTAGAGACTGGGATAGGTTTAATAACTACCCTAACCCTAACGCGTACCCTAACCCTAACTCCTACCCTAACCCTAACACGGACCCTAATCCTAACACGTACCCTAAACCGAGCCCTAACCCTAACACTAACCCTAAACCTAACCCTAACCCATACCCTACGCCGTACCCGAACCCTCACCGAACCCGTACCCTAAGCCGTACCCTAAGCCTAACCCACAGCCTAACCCTAACCCTAGGCTACCCTTGACTGCTTCTGCCTCCAATAGATTTCCTAAGCACTAGTGTTTTAAGGAACAGCTTAAAAAGAGAATCCTAATGTGATTTCTTTATAATGGGTGTGTTCCTTATCTTATCCTAGTGTCTAAGCTCTTCTCCATGGCTGGACCCTCAAATAATATTCCTTTACGTGCTAAGGGGTATCTAGAGACTGGGATAGGTTTAATAACTAACCAAACCCTAACGCGTGCCCTAACCCTAACTCCTACCCTAACCCTAACACGTACCCTAATCCTAACACGTACCCTAAACCGAGCCCTAACCCTAACACTAACCCTAACCCTAACCCCAAACCATACCCTACGCCGTACCCGAACCCCTCACCGAACCCGTACCCTAAGCCGTAACCTAATCCTAACCGTAAGCCTAACCCTAACCCTAGGCTACCCTTGAGTGCTTCTGCGTCCAATAGATTTCCTAAGCACTAGTGTTTTAAGGAACAGATTAAAAAGAGAATCCTAATGTGATTTCTTCATAATGGGTGTGTTCCTTATCTTATCCTAGTGTCTAAACTCTTCTCCATGGCTGGACCCCCAAATAATATTCCTTTACGTGTTAAGGGGTATCTAGAGAGTGGGATAGGTTTAATAACTACCCTACCCCTAACGCGTACCCTAACCCTAACCCCTTCCCTAACCCTAACACGTACCCTAATCCTAACCCGTACCCTAAACCGAGCCCTAACCCTAACACTAACCCTAACCCTAACCCTAACCCATACCCTACGCCGTACCCGAACCCCTCTCCGAACCCATACCCTAAGCAGTACCCTAAGCCTAACCCTCAGCCTAACCCTAACCCTAGGCTACCCTTGACTGCTTCTGCCTCCAATAGATTTCCTAAGCACTAGTGTTTTAAGGAACAGCTTAAAAAGAGAATCCTAATGTGATTTCTTTATAATGGGTGTTTTCCTTATCTTATCCTAGTGTCTAAGCTCTTCTCCATGGCTGGACCCTCAAATAATATTCCTTTACGTGCTAAGGGGTATCTAGAGACTGGGATAGGTTTAATAACTACCCTAACCCTAACGCGTACCCTAACCCTGACCACTACCCTAACCCTAACACGTACCCTAATCCTAACCCGTACCCTAAACCGAGCCCTAACCCTAACACTAACCCTAACACTAACCCTAACCCATACCCTACACCATACACGAACCCGTCCCCGAACCCATACCCTAAGCCATACCCTAAGCCTAACCCTCAGCCTAACCCTAACCCTAGGCTACCCTTGACTGCTTCTGCCTCCAATAGATTTCCTAAGCACTAGTGTTTTAAAGAACAGCTTAAAAAGAGAATCCTAATGTGATTTCTTTATAATGGGTGTGTTCCTTATCTTATCCTAGTGTCTAAGCTCTTCTCCATGGCTGGACCCTCAAATAATATTCCTTTACGTGCTAAGGGGTATCTAGAGACTGGGATAGGTTTAATAACTACCCTAAACCTAACGCGTACCCTAACCCTAACTCCTACCCTAACCCTAACACGTAACCTAATCTTAACACGTACCCTAAACCGATCCCTAACCCTAACACTAACCCTAACCCTAACCCATACCCTACGCCGTACCCGAACCCCTCACCGGACCCGTACCCTAAGCCGTACCCTAAGCCTAACCGTAAGCCTAACCCTAACCCTAGGCTACCCTTGAATGCTTTTGCCTCCAATAGATTTCCTAAACACTAGTGTTTTAAGGAACAGCTTAAAAAGAGAATCCTAATGTGATTTCTTTATAATGGGTGTGTTCCTTATCTTATCCTAGTGTCTAAACTCTTCTCCATGGCTGGACCCCCAAATAATATTCCTTTACGTGTTAAGGGGTATCTACAGAGTGGGATAGGTTTAATAACTACCCTACCCCTAAGGCGTACCCTAACCCTAACCCCTACCCTAACCCTAACACGTACCCTAATCCTAACCCGTACCCTAAACCGAGCCCTAACCCTAACACTAACCCTAACCCTAACCCTAACCCATACCCTACGCCGTACCCGAACCCCTCACCGAACCCATACCCTAAGCCGTACCCTAAGCCTAACCCTCAGCCTAACCCTAACCCTAGGCTACCCTTGACTGCTTCTGCCTCCAATAGATTTCCTAAACAGTAGTGTTTTAAGGAACAGCTTAAAAAGAGAATCCTAATGTGATTTCTTCATAATGGGTGTGTTCCTTATCTTATCCTAGTGTCTAAGTTCTTCTCCATGGCTGGACCCTCAAATAATATTCCTTTACGTGCTAAGGGGTATCTAGAGACTGGGATAGGTTTAATAACTACCCTAACTCTAACGCGTACCCTAACCCTAACTCCTACCCTAACCCTAACACGTACCCTAATCCTAACGCGTACCCTAAACCGAGCCCTAACCCTAACACTAACCCTAACCCTAACCCCAAACCATACCCTACGCCGTACCCGAACCCCTCACCGAACCCGTACCCTAAGCCGTAACCTAATCCTAACCGTAAGCCTAACCCTAACCCTAGGCTACCCTTGAGTGCTTCTGCGTCCAATAGATTTCCTAAGCACTAGTGTTTTAAGGAACAGATTAAAAAGAGAATCCTAATGTGATTTCTTCATAATGGGTGTGTTCCTTATCTTATCCTAGTGTCTAAACTCTTCTCCATGGCTGGACCCCCAAATAATATTCCTTTACGTGTTAAGGGGTATCTAGAGAGTGGGATAGGTTTAATAACTACCCTACCCCTAACGCGTACCCTAACCCTAACCCCTACCCTAACCCTAACACGTACCCTCATCCTAACCCGTACCCTAGACCGAGCCCTAACCCTAACACTAACCCTAACCCTAACCCTAACCCATACCCTACACCATACACGAACCCGTCCCCGAACCCATACCCTAAGCCGTACCCTAAGCCTAACCCTCAGCCTAAACCTAACCCTAGGCTACCCTTGACTGCTTCTGCCTCCAATAGATTTCCTAAGCACTAGTGTTTTAAGGAACAGATTAAAAAGAGAATCCTAATGTGATTTCTTTATAATGGGTGTGTTCCTTATCTTATCCTAGTGTCTAAGCTCTTCTCCATGGCTGGACCCTCAAATAATATTCCTTTACGTGCTAAGGGGTATCTAGAGACTGGGATAGGTTTAATAACTACCCAACCCTAACGTGTACCCTAACCCTAACCCCTACCCTAACACGAACACGTACCCTAATCCTAACACGTACCCTAAAATGAGCCCTAACCCTAACACTAACTCTAACCCTAACCCTAACCCATACCCTACGCCGTACCCGAACCCCTCCCCGAACCCGTACCCTAAGCCGTACCCTAAGCCTAACCGTAAGCCTAACCCTAACCCTAGGCTACCCTTGAATGCTTTTGCCTCCAATAGATTTCCTAAACACTAGTGTTTTAAGGAACAGCTTAAAAAGAGAATCCTAATGTGATTTCTTTATAATGGGTGTGTTCCTTATCTTATCCTAGTGTCTAAACTCTTCTCCATGGCTGGACCCCCAAATAATATTCCTTTACGTGTTAACGGTTATCTAGAGAGTGGGATAGGTTTAATAACTACCCTACCCCTAACGCGTACCCTAACCCTAGCCCCTACCCTAACCCTAACACGTACCCTAATCCTAACCCGTACCCTAAACCGAGCCGTAACCCTAACACTAACCCTAACCCTAACCCTAAACCATACCGTACACCATACACGAACCCGTCCCCGAACCCATACCCTAAGCCGTACCCTAAGCCTAACCCTCAGCCTAACCCTAACCCTAGGCTACCCTTGACTGCTTCTGCCTCCAATAGATTTCCTAAGCACTAGTGTTTTAAGGAACAGCTTAAAAAGAGAATCCTAAAGTGATTTCTTTATAATGGGTGTGTTCCTTATCTTATCCTAGTGTCTAAGCTCTTCTCCATGGCTGGACCCTCAAATAATATTCCTTTACGTGCTAAGGGGTATCTAGAGACTGGGATAGGTTTAATAACTACCCTAACCCTAACGCGTACCCTAACCCTAACTCCTACCCTAACCCTAACACGTAACCTAATCTTAACACGTACCCTAAACCGAGCCCTAACCCTAACACTAACCCTAACACTAACCCTAACCCATACCCTACGCCGTACCCGAACCCCTCACCGAAACCATACCCTAAGCAGTACCCTAAGCCTAACCCTCAGCCTAACCCTAACCCTAGGCTACCCTTGACTGCTTCTGCCTCCAATAGATTTCCTAAGCACTAGTGTTTTAAGGAACAGCTTAAAAAGAGAATCCTAATGTGATTTCTTTATAATGGGTGTGTTCCTTATCTTATCCTAGTGTCTAAGCTCTTCTCCATGGCTGGACCCTCAAATAATATTCCTTTACGTGCTAAGGGGTATCTAGAGACTGGGATAGGTTTAATAACTACCCTAACCCTAACGCGTACCCTAACCCTAACCACGACCCTAACCCTAACACGTACCCTAATCCTAACCCGTACCCTAAACCGAGCCCTAACCCTAACACTAACCCTAACACTAACCCTAACCCATACCCTACACCATACACGAACCCGTCCCCGAACCCATACCCTAAGCCTTACCCTAAGCCTAACCCTCAGCCTAACCCTAACCCTAGGCTACCCTTGACTGCTTCTGCCTCCAATAGATTTCCTAAGCACTAGTGTTTTAAGGAACAGCTTAAAAAGAGAATCCTAATGTGATTTCTTTATAATGGGTGTGTTCCTTATCTTATCCTAGTGTCTAAGCTCTTCTCCATGGCTGGACCCTCAAATAATATTCCTTTACGTGCTAAGGGGTATCTAGAGACTGGGATAGGTTTAATAACTATCCTAAACCTAACGCGTACCCTAACCCTAACTCCTACCCTAACCCTAACACGTAACCTAATCTTAACACGTACCCTAAACCGATCCCTAACCCTAACACTAACCCTAACCCTAACCCATACCCTACGCCGTACCCGAACCCCTCACCGGACCCGTACCCTAAGCCGTACCCTAAGCCTAACCGTAAGCCTAACCCTAACCCTAGGCTACCCTTGAATGCTTTTGCCTCCAATAGATTTCCTAAACACTAGTGTTTTAAGGAACAGCTTAAAAAGAGAATCCTAATGTGATTTCTTTATAATGGGTGTGTTCCTTATCTTATCCTAGTGTCTAAACTCTTCTCCATGGCTGGACCCCCAAATAATATTCCTTTACGTGTTAAGGGGTATCTACAGAGTGGGATAGGTTTAATAACTACCCTACCCCTAAGGCGTACCCTAACCCTAACCCCTACCCTAACCCTAACACGTACCCTAATCCTAACCCGTACCCTAAACCGAGCCCTAACCCTAACACTAACCCTAACCCTAACCCTAACCCATACCCTACGCCGTACCCGAACCCCTCACCGAACCCATACCCTAAGCCGTACCCTAAGCCTAACCCTCAGCCTAACCCTAACCCTAGGCTACCCTTGACTGCTTCTGCCTTCAATAGATTTCCTAAACAGTAGTGTTTTAAGGAACAGCTTAAAAAGAGAATCCTAATGTGATTTCTTTATAATGGGTGTGTTCCTTATCTTATCCTAGTGTCTAAGTTCTTCTCCATGGCTGGACCCTCATATAATATTCCTTTACGTGCTAAGGGGTATCTAGAGACTGGGCTAGGTTTAATAACTACCCTAACTCTAACGCGTACCCTAACCCTAACTCCTACCCTAACCCTAACACGTACCCTAATCCTAACGCGTACCCTAAACCGAGCCCTAACCCTAACACTAACCCTAACCCTAACCCCAAACCATACCCTACGCCGTACCCGAACCCCTCACCGAACCCGTACCCTAAGCCGTAACCTAATCCTAACCGTAAGCCTAACCCTAACCCTAGGCTACCCTTGAGTGCTTCTGCGTCCAATAGATTTCCTAAGCACTAGTGTTTTAAGGAACAGATTAAAAAGAGAATCCTAATGTGATTTCTTCATAATGGGTGTGTTCCTTATCTTATCCTAGTGTCTAAACTCTTCTCCATGGCTGGACCCCCAAATAATATTCCTTTACGTGTTAAGGGGTATCTAGAGAGTGGGATAGGTTTAATAACTACCCTACCCCTAACGCGTACCCTAACTCTAACCCCTACCCTAACCCTAACACGTACCCTCATCCTAACCCGTACCCTAAACCGAGCCCTAACCCTAACACTAACCCTAACCCTAACCCTAACCCATACCCTACACCATACACGAACCCGTCCCCGAACCCATACCCTAAGCCGTACCCTAAGCCTAACCCTCAGCCTAACCCTAACCCTAGGCTACCCTTGACTGCTTCTGCCTCCAATAGATTTCCTAAGCACTAGTGTTTTAAGGAACAGATTAAAAAGAGAATCCTAAAGTGATTTCTTTATAATGGGTGTGTTCCTTATCTTATCCTAGTGTCTAAGCTCTTCTCCATGGCTGGACCCTCAAATAATATTCCTTTACGTTCTAAGGGGCATCTAGAGACTGGGATAGGTTTAATAACTACCCAACCCTAACGTGTACCCTAACCCTAACCCCTACCCTAACACGAACACGTACCCTAATCCTAACACGTACCCTAAAATGAGCCCTAACCCTAACACTAACTCTAACCCTAACCCTAACCCTTACCCTACGCCGTACCCGAACCCCTCCCCGAACCCGTACCCTAAGCCGTACCCTAAGCCTAACCGTAAGCCTAACCCTAACCCTAGGCTACCCTTGAATGCTTTTGCCTCCAATAGATTTCCTAAACACTAGTGTTTTAAGGAACAGCTTAAAAAGAGAATCCTAATGTGATTTCTTTATAATGGGTGTGTTCCTTATCTTATCCTAGTGTCTAAGCTCTTCTCCATGGCTGGAGCCTCAAATAATATTCCTTTACGTGCTAAGGGGTATCTAGAGACTGGGATAGGTTTAATAACTACCCAACCCTAACGTGTACCCTAACCCTAACCCCTACCCTAACCCTAACACGTACCCTAATCCTAACCCGTACCCTAAACCGAGCCCTAACCCTAACACTAACCCTAACCCTAACCCTAACCCATGCCCTACACCATACACGAACCCGGCCCCGAACCCATACCCTAAGCCGTACCCTAAGCCTAACCCTCAGCCTAACCCTAACCCTAGGCTACCCTTGACTGCTTCTGCCTCCAGTAGATTTCCTAAGCACTAGTGTTTTAAGGAACAGCTCAAAAAGAGAATCCTAATGTGATTTCTTTATAATGGGTGTGTTCCTTATCTTATCCTAGTGTCTAAGCTCTTCTCCATGGCTGGACCCTCAAATAATATTCCTTTACGTGCTAAGGGGTATCTAGAGACTGGGATAGGTTTAATAACTACCCTAACCCTAACGCGTACCCTAACCCTAACTCCTACCCTAACCCTAACACGGACCCTAATCCTAACACGTACCCTAAACCGAGCCCTAACCCTAACACTAACCCTAAACCTAACCCTAACCCATACCCTACGCCGTACCCGAACCCTCACCGAACCCGTACCCTAAGCCGTACCCTAAGCCTAACCCACAGCCTAACCCTAACCCTAGGCTACCCTTGACTGCTTCTGCCTCCAATAGATTTCCTAAGCACTAGTGTTTTAAGGAACAGATTAAAAAGAGAATCCTAATGTGATTTCTTTATAATGGGTGTGTTCCTTATCTTATCCTAGTGTCTAAACTCTTCTACATGGCTGGACCCCCAAATAATATTCCTTTACGTGTTAAGGGGTATCTAGAGAGTGGGATAGGTTTAATAACTACCCTACCCCTAACACGTACCCTAACCCTAACCCCTACCCTAACCCTAACACGTACCCTAATCCTAACCCGTACCCTAAACCGAGCCTTAACCCTAACACTAACCCTAACCCTAACCCTAACCCATACCCTACACCATACACGAACCCGTCCCCGAACCCATACCCTAAGCCGTACCCTAAGCCTAACCCTCAGCCTAACCCTAACCCTAGGCTACCCTTGACTGCTTCTGCCTCCAATAGATTTCCTAAACAGTAGTGTTTTAAGGAACAGCTTAAAAAGAGAATCCTAATGTGATTTCTTCATAATGGGTGTGTTCCTTATCTTATCCTAGTGTCTAAGTTCTTCTCCATGGCTGGACCCTCAAATAATATTCCTTTACGTGCTAAGGGGTATCTAGAGACTGGGATAGGTTTAATAACTACCCTAACTCTAACGCGTACCCTAACCCTAACTCCTACCCTAACCCTAACACGTACCCTAATCCTAACGCGTACCCTAAACCGAGCCCTAACCCTAACACTAACCCTAACCCTAACCCCAAACCATACCCTACGCCGTACCCGAACCCCTCACCGAACCCGTACCCTAAGCCGTAACCTAATCCTAACCGTAAGCCTAACCCTAACCCTAGGCTACCCTTGAGTGCTTCTGCGTCCAATAGATTTCCTAAGCACTAGTGTTTTAAGGAACAGATTAAAAAGAGAATCCTAATGTGATTTCTTCATAATGGGTGTGTTCCTTATCTTATCCTAGTGTCTAAACTCTTCTCCATGGCTGGACCCCCAAATAATATTCCTTTACGTGTTAAGGGGTATCTAGAGAGTGGGATAGGTTTAATAACTACCCTACCCCTAACGCGTACCCTAACCCTAACCCCTACCCTAACCCTAACACGTACCCTCATCCTAACCCGTACCCTAGACCGAGCCCTAACCCTAACACTAACCCTAACCCTAACCCTAACCCATACCCTACACCATACACGAACCCGTCCCCGAACCCATACCCTAAGCCGTACCCTAAGCCTAACCCTCAGCCTAACCCTAACCCTAGGCTACCCTTGACTGCTTCTGCCTCCAATAGATTTCCTAAGCACTAGTGTTTTAAGGAACAGATTAAAAAGAGAATCCTAATGTGATTTCTTTATAATGGGTGTGTTCCTTATCTTATCCTAGTGTCTAAGCTCTTCTCCATGGCTGGACCCTCAAATAATATTCCTTTACGTGCTAAGGGGTATCTAGAGACTGGGATAGGTTTAATAACTACCCAACCCTAACGTGTACCCTAACCCTAACCCCTACCCTAACACGAACACGTACCCTAATCCTAACACGTACCCTAAAATGAGCCCTAACCCTAACACTAACTCTAACCCTAACCCTAACCCATACCCTACGCCGTACCCGAACCCCTCCCCGAACCCGTACCCTAAGCCGTACCCTAAGCCTAACCGTAAGCCTAACCCTAACCCTAGGCTACCCTTGAATGCTTTTGCCTCCAATAGATTTCCTAAACACTAGTGTTTTAAGGAACAGCTTAAAAAGAGAATCCTAATGTGATTTCTTTATAATGGGTGTGTTCCTTATCTTATCCTAGTGTCTAAACTCTTCTCCATGGCTGGACCCCCAAATAATATTCCTTTACGTGCTAAGGGGTATCTAGAGACTGGGATAGGTTTAATAACTACCCAACCGTAACGTGTACCCTAACCCTAACCCCTACCCTAACAATAACACGTACCCTAATCCTAACCGGTACCCTAAACCGAGCCCTAACCCTAACACTAACCCTAAACCTAACCCTAAACCATACCCTACACCATACACGAACCCGTCCCCGAACCCATACCCTAAGCCGTACCCTAAGCCTAACCCTCAGCCTAACCCTAACCCTGGGCTACCCTTGACTGCTTCTGCCTCCAGTAGATTTCCTAAGCACTAGTGTTTTAAGGAACAGCTTAAAAAGAGAATCCTAATGTGATTTCTTTATAATGGGTGTGTTCCTTATCTTATCCTAGTGTCTAAGCTCTTCTCCATGGCTGGACCCTCAAATAATATTCCTTTACGTGGTAAGGGGTATCTAGAGACTGGGATAGGTTTAATAACTACCCTAACCCTAACGCGTACCCTAACCCTAACTCCTACCCTAACCCTAACACGTACCCTAATCCTAACACGTACCCTAAACCGAGCCCTAACCCTAACACTAACCCTAACCCTAACCCTAACTCCTACCCTAACCCTAACACGTACCCTAATCCTAACACGTACCCTATACCGAGCCCTAACCCTAACACTAACCCTAACCCTAACCCTAACCCATACCCTACGCCGTACCCGAACCCCTCACCGAACCCGTACCCTAAGCCGTACCCTAAGCCTAACCGTAAGCCTAACCCTAACCCTAGGCTACCCTTGAATGCTTTTGCCTCCAATAGATTTCCTAAACACTAGTGTTTTAAGGAACAGCTTAAAAAGAGAATCCTAATGTGATTTCTTTATAATGGGTGTGTTCCTTATCTTATCCTAGTGTCTAAACTCTTCTCCATGGCTGGAACCCCAAATAATATTCCTTTACGTGTTAACGGGTATCTAGAGAGTGGGATAGGTTTAATAACTACCCTATCCCTAACGCGTACCCTAACCCTAGCCCCTACCCTAACCCTAACACGTAACCTAATCCTATCCCGTACCCTAAACCGAGCCCTAACCCTAACACTAACCCTAACCCTAACCCTAAACCATACCCTACACCATACACGAACCCGTCCCCGAACCCATACCCTAAGCCGTACCCTAAGCCTAACCCTCAGCCTAACCCTAACCCTAGGCTACCCTTGACTGCTTCTGCCTCCAATAGATTTCCTAAGCACTAGTGTTTTAAGGAACAGCTTAAAAAGAGAATCCTAATGTGATTTCTTTATAATGGGTGTGTTCCTTATCTTATCCTAGTGTCTAAGCTCTTCTCCATGGCGGGACCCTCAAATAATATTCCTTTACGTGCTAAGGGGTATCTAGAGACTGGGATAGGTTTAATAACTACCCAACCCTAACGTGTACCCTAACCCTAACCCCTACCCTAACACGAACACGTACCCTAATCCTAACCCGTACCCTAAACCGAGCCCTAACCCTAACACTAACACTAACCCTAACCCTAACCCATACCCTACACCATAACCGAACCCGTCCCCGAACCCATACCCTAAGCCGTACCCTAAGCCTAACCCTCAGCCTAACCCTAACCCTAGGCTACCCTTGACTGCTTCTGCCTCCAATAGATTTCCTAAGCACTAGTGTTTTAAGGAACAGATTAAAAAGGGAATCCTAATGTGATTTCTTTATAATGGGTGTGTTCCTTATCTTATCCTAGTGTCTAAGCTCTTCTCCATGGCTGGACCCTCAAATAATATTCCTTTACGTGCTAAGGGGTATCTAGAGACTGGGATAGGTTTAATAACTACCCTAAACCTAACGCGTACCCTAACCCTAACTCCTACCCTAACCCTAACACGTAACCTAATCTTAACACGTACCCTAAACCGAGCCCTAACCCTAACACTAACCCTAACCCTAACCCATACCCTACGCCGTACCCGAACCCCTCACCGAACCCGTACCCTAAGCCGTACCCTAAGCCTAACCGTAAGCCTAACCCTAACCCTAGGCTACCCTTGAGTGCTTCTGCCTCCAATAGATTTCCTAAGCACTAGTGTTTTAAGGAACAGATTAAAAAGAGAATCCTAATGTGATTTCTTTATAATGGGTGTGTTCCTTATCTTATCCTAGTGTCTAAACTCTTCTACATGGCTGGACCCCCAAATAATATTCCTTTACGTGTTAAGGGGTATCTAGAGAGTGGGATAGGTTTAATAACTACCCTACCCCTAACGCGTACCCTAACCCTAACCCCTACCCTAACCCTAACACGTACCCTAATGCTAACCCGTACCCTAAACCGAGCCTTAACCCTAACACTAACCCTAACCCTAACCCTAACCCATACCCTACACCATACACGAACCCGTCCCCGAACCCATACCCTAAGCCGTACCCTAAGCCTAACCCTCAGCCTAACCCTAACCCTAGGCTACCCTTGACTGCTTCTGCCTCCAATAGATTTCCTAAGCACTAGTGTTTTAAGGAACAGCTTAAAAAGAGAATCCTAATGTGATTTCTTTATAATGGGTGTGTTCCTTATCTTATCCTAGTGTCTAAGCTCTTCTCCATGGCTGGACCCTCAAATAATATTCCTTTACGTGCTAAGGGGTATCTAGAGACTGGGATAGGTTTAATAACTAACCAAACCCTAACGCGTACCCTAACCCTAACTCCTACCCTAACCCTAACAAGTACCCTAATCCTAACACGTACCCTAAACCGAGCCGTAACCCTAACACTAACCCTAACCCTAACCCCAAACCATACCCTACGCCGTACCCGAACCCCTCACCGAACCCGTACCCTAAGCCGTAACCTAATCCTAACCGTAAGCCTAACCCTAACCCTAGGCTACCCTTGAGTGCTTCTGCGTCCAATAGATTTCCTAAGCACTAGTGTTTTAAGGAAGAGATTAAAAAGAGAATCCTAATGTGATTTCTTCATAATGGGTGTGTTCCTTATCTTATCCTAGTGTCTAAACTCTTCTCCATGGCTGGACCCCCAAATAATATTCCTTTACGTGTTAAGGGGTATCTAGAGAGTGGGATAGGTTTAATAACTACCCTACCCCTAACGCGTACCCTAACCCTAACCCCTACCCTAACCCTAACACGTACCCTAATCCTAACCCGTACCCTAAACCGAGCCCTAACCCTAACACTAACCCTAACCCTAACCCTAACCCATACCCTACGCCGTACCCGAACCCCTTTCCGAACCCATACCCTAAGCAGTACCCTAAGCCTAACCCTCAGCCTAACCCTAACCCTAGGCTACCCTTGACTGCTTCTGCCTCCAATAGATTTCCTAAGCACTAGTGTTTTAAAGAACAGCTTAAAAAGAGAATCCTAATGTGATTTCTTTATAATGGGTGTGTTCCTTATCTTATCCTAGTGTCTAAGCTCTTCTCCATGGCTGGACCCTCAAATAATATTCCTTTACGTGCTAAGGGGTATCTAGAGACTGGGATAGGTTTAATAACTACCCTAAACCTAACGCGTACCCTAACCCTAACTCCTACCCTAACCCTAACACGTAACCTAATCTTAACACGTACCCTAAACCGATCCCTAACCCTAACACTAACCCTAACCCTAACCCATACCCTACGCCGTACCCGAACCCCTCACCGGACCCGTACCCTAAGCCGTACCCTAAGCCTAACCGTAAGCCTAACCCTAACCCTAGGCTACCCTTGAATGCTTTTGCCTCCAATAGATTTCCTAAACACTAGTGTTTTAAGGAACAGCTTAAAAAGAGAATCCTAATGTGATTTCTTTATAATGGGTGTGTTCCTTATCTTATCCTAGTGTCTAAACTCTTCTCCATGGCTGGACCCCCAAATAATATTCCTTTACGTGTTAAGGGGTATCTACAGAGTGGGATAGGTTTAATAACTACCCTACCCCTAAGGCGTACCCTAACCCTAACCCCTACCCTAACCCTAACACGTACCCTAATCCTAACCCGTACCCTAAACCGAGCCCTAACCCTAACACTAACCCTAACCCTAACCCTAACCCATACCCTACGCCGTACCCGAACCCCTCACCGAACCCATACCCTAAGCCGTACCCTAAGCCTAACCCTCAGCCTAACCCTAACCCTAGGCTACCCTTGACTGCTTCTGCCTCCAATAGATTTCCTAAACAGTAGTGTTTTAAGGAACAGCTTAAAAAGAGAATCCTAATGTGATTTCTTTATAATGGGTGTGTTCCTTATCTTATCCTAGTGTCTAAGTTCTTCTCCATGGCTGGACCCTCAAATAATATTCCTTTACGTGCTAAGGGGTATCTAGAGACTGGGATAGGTTTAATAACTACCCTAACTCTAACGCGTACCCTAACCCTAACTCCTACCCTAACCCTAACACGTACCCTAATCCTAACGCGTACCCTAAACCGAGCCCTAACCCTAACACTAACCCTAACCCTAACCCCAAACCATACCCTACGCCGTACCCGAACCCCTCACCGAACCCGTACCCTAAGCCGTAACCTAATCCTAACCGTAAGCCTAACCCTAACCCTAGGCTACCCTTGAGTGCTTCTGCGTCCAATAGATTTCCTAAGCACTAGTGTTTTAAGGAACAGATTAAAAAGAGAATCCTAATGTGATTTCTTCATAATGGGTGTGTTCCTTATCTTATCCTAGTGTCTAAACTCTTCTCCATGGCTGGACCCCCAAATAATATTCCTTTACGTGCTAAGGGGTATCTAGAGACTGGGATAGGTTTAATAACTACCCAACCCTAACGTGTACCCTAACCCTAACCCCTACCCTAACAATAACACGTACCCTAATCCTAACCGGTACCCTAAACCGAGCCCTAACCCTAACACTAACCCTAACCCTAACCCTAAACCATACCCTACACCATACACGAACCCGTCCCCGAACCCATACCCTAAGCCGTACCTTAAGCCTAACCCTCAGCCTAACCCTAACCCTAGGCTACCCTTGACTGCTTCTGCCTCCAGTAGATTTCCTAAGCACTAGTGTTTTAAGGAACAGCTTAAAAAGAGAATCCTAATGTGATTTCTTTATAATGGGTGTGTTCCTTATCTTATCCTAGTGTCTAAGCTCTTCTCCATGGCTGGACCCTCAAATAATATTCCTTTACGTGGTAAGGGGTATCTAGAGACTGGGATAGGTTTAATAACTACCCTAACCCTAACGCGTACCCTAACCCTAACTCCTACCCTAACCCTAACACGTACCCTAATCCTAACACGTACCCTAAACCGAGCCCTAACCCTAACACTAACCCTAACCCTAACCCTAACTCCTACCCTAACCCTAACACGTACCCTAATCCTAACACGTACCCTAAACCGAGCCCTAACCCTAACACTAACCCTAACCCTAGCCCTAACCCATACCCTACGCCGTACCCGAACCCCTCACCGAACCCGTACCCTAAGCCGTACCCTAAGCCTAACCGTAAGCCTAACCCTAACCCTAGGCTACCCTTGAATGCTTTTGCCTCCAATAGATTTCCTAAACACTAGTGTTTTAAGGAACAGCTTAAAAAGAGAATCCTAATGTGATTTCTTTATAATGGGTGTGTTCCTTATCTTATCCTAGTGTCTAAACTCTTCTCCATGGCTGGAACCCCAAATAATATTCCTTTACGTGTTAACGGGTATCTAGAGAGTGGGATAGGTTTAATAACTACCCTATCCCTAACGCGTACCCTAACCCTAGCCCCTACCCTAACCCTAACACGTACCCTAATCCTATCCCGTACCCTAAACCGAGCCCTAACCCTAACACTAACCCTAACCCTAACCCTAAACCATAACCTACACCATACACGAACCCGTCCCCGAACCCATACCCTAAGCCGTACCCTAAGCCTAACCCTCAGCCTAACCCTAACCCTAGGCTACCCTTGACTGCTTCTGCCTCCAATAGATTTCCTAAGCACTAGTGTTTTAAGGAACAGCTTAAAAAGAGAATCCTAATGTGATTTCTTTATAATGGGTGTGTTCCTTATCTTATCCTAGTGTCTAAGCTCTTCTCCATGGCTGGACCCTCAAATAATATTCCTTTACGTGCTAAGGGGTATCTAGAGACTGGGATAGGTTTAATAACTACCCAACCCTAACGTGTACCCTAACCCTAACCCCTACCCTAACACGAACACGTACCCTAATCCTAACCCGTACCCTAAACCGAGCCCTAACCCTAACACTAACACTAACCCTAACCCTAACCCATACCCTACACCATAACCGAACCCGTCCCCGAACCCATACCCTAAGCCGTACCCTAAGCCTAACCCTCAGCCTAACCCTAACCCTAGGCTACCCTTGACTGCTTCTGCCTCCAATAGATTTCCTAAGCACTAGTGTTTTAAGGAACAGATTAAAAAGGGAATCCTAATGTGATTTCTTTATAATGGGTGTGTTCCTTATCTTATCCTAGTGTCTAAGCTCTTCTCCATGGCTGGACCCTCAAATAATATTCCTTTACGTGCTAAGGGGTATCTAGAGACTGGGATAGGTTTAATAACTACCCTAAACCTAACGCGTACCCTAACCCTAACTCCTACCCTAACCCTAACACGTAACCTAATCTTAACACGTACCCTAAACCGAGCCCTAACCCTAACACTAACCCTAACCCTAACCCATACCCTACGCCGTACCCGAACCCCTCACCGAACCCGTACCCTAAGCCGTACCCTAAGCCTAACCGTAAGCCTAACCCTAACCCTAGGCTACCCTTGAGTGCTTCTGCCTCCAATAGATTTCCTAAGCACTAGTGTTTTAAGGAACAGATTAAAAAGGGAATCCTAATGTGATTTCTTTATAATGGGTGTGTTCCTTATCTTATCCTAGTGTCTAAGCTCTTCTCCATGGCTGGACCCTCAAATAATATTCCTTTACGTGCTAAGGGGTATCTAGAGACTGGGATAGGTTTAATAACTACCCTAAACCTAACGCGTACCCTAACCCTAACTCCTACCCTAACCCTAACACGTAACCTAATCTTAACACGTACCCTAAACCGAGCCCTAACCCTAACACTAACCCTAACCCTAACCCATACCCTACGCCGTACCCGAACCCCTCACCGAACCCGTACCCTAAGCCGTACCCTAAGCCTAACCGTAAGCCTAACCCTAACCCTAGGCTACCCTTGAGTGCTTCTGCCTCCAATAGATTTCCTAAGCACTAGTGTTTTAAGGAACAGATTAAAAAGAGAATCCTAATGTGATTTTTTATAATGGGTGTGTTCCTTATCTTATCCTAGTGTCTAAACTCTTCTACATGGCTGGACCCCCAAATAATATTCCTTTACGTGTTAAGGGGTATCTAGAGAGTGGGATAGGTTTAATAACTACCCTACCCCTAACGCGTACCCTAACCCTAACCCCTACCCTAACCCTAACACGTACCCTAATGCTAACCCGTACCCTAAACCGAGCCTTAACCCTAACACTAACCCTAACCCTAACCCTAACCCATACCCTACACCATACACGAACCCGTCCCCGAACCCATACCCTAAGCCGTACCCTAAGCCTAACCCTCAGCCTAACCCTAACCCTAGGCTACCCTTGACTGCTTCTGCCTCCAATAGATTTCCTAAGCACTAGTGTTTTAAGGAACAGATTAAAAAGGGAATCCTAATGTGATTTCTTTATAATGGGTGTGTTCCTTATCTTATCCTAGTGTCTAAGCTCTTCTCCATGGCTGGACCCTCAAATAATATTCCTTTACGTGCTAAGGGGTATCTAGAGACTGGGATAGGTTTAATAACTACCCTAAACCTAACGCGTACCCTAACCCTAACTCCTACCCTAACCCTAACACGTAACCTAATCTTAACACGTACCCTAAACCGAGCCCTAACCCTAACACTAACCCTAACCCTAACCCATACCCTACGCCGTACCCGAACCCCTCACCGAACCCGTACCCTAAGCCGTACCCTAAGCCTAACCGTAAGCCTAACCCTAACCCTAGGCTACCCTTGAGTGCTTCTGCCTCCAATAGATTTCCTAAGCACTAGTGTTTTAAGGAACAGATTAAAAAGGGAATCCTAATGTGATTTCTTTATAATGGGTGTGTTCCTTATCTTATCCTAGTGTCTAAGCTCTTCTCCATGGCTGGACCCTCAAATAATATTCCTTTACGTGCTAAGGGGTATCTAGAGACTGGGATAGGTTTAATAACTACCCTAAACCTAACGCGTACCCTAACCCTAACTCCTACCCTAACCCTAACACGTAACCTAATCTTAACACGTACCCTAAACCGAGCCCTAACCCTAACACTAACCCTAACCCTAACCCATACCCTACGCCGTACCCGAACCCCTCACCGAACCCGTACCCTAAGCCGTACCCTAAGCCTAACCGTAAGCCTAACCCTAACCCTAGGCTACCCTTGACTGCTTCTGCCTCCAATAGATTTCCTAAGCACTAGTGTTTTAAGGAACAGATTAAAAAGGGAATCCTAATGTGATTTCTTTATAATGGGTGTGTTCCTTATCTTATCCTAGTGTCTAAGCTCTTCTCCATGGCTGGACCCTCAAATAATATTCCTTTACGTGCTAAGGGGTATCTAGAGACTGGGATAGGTTTAATAACTACCCTAAACCTAACGCGTACCCTAACCCTAACTCCTACCCTAACCCTAACACGTAACCTAATCTTAACACGTACCCTAAACCGAGCCCTAACCCTAACACTAACCCTAACCCTAACCCATACCCTACGCCGTACCCGAACCCCTCACCGAACCCGTACCCTAAGCCGTACCCTAAGCCTAACCGTAAGCCTAACCCTAACCCTAGGCTACCCTTGAGTGCTTCTGCCTCCAATAGATTTCCTAAGCACTAGTGTTTTAAGGAACAGATTAAAAAGAGAATCCTAATGTGATTTTTTATAATGGGTGTGTTCCTTATCTTATCCTAGTGTCTAAACTCTTCTACATGGCTGGACCCCCAAATAATATTCCTTTACGTGTTAAGGGGTATCTAGAGAGTGGGATAGGTTTAATAACTACCCTACCCCTAACGCGTACCCTAACCCTAACCCCTACCCTAACCCTAACACGTACCCTAATGCTAACCCGTACCCTAAACCGAGCCTTAACCCTAACACTAACCCTAACCCTAACCCTAACCCATACCCTACACCATACACGAACCCGTCCCCGAACCCATACCCTAAGCCGTACCCTAAGCCTAACCCTCAGCCTAACCCTAACCCTAGGCTACCCTTGACTGCTTCTGCCTCCAATAGATTTCCTAAGCACTAGTGTTTTAAGGAACAGCTTAAAAAGAGAATCCTAATGTGATTTCTTTATAATGGGTGTGTTCCTTATCTTATCCTAGTGTCTAAGCTCTTCTCCATGGCTGGACCCTCAAATAATATTCCTTTACGTGCTAAGGGGTATCTAGAGACTGGGATAGGTTTAATAACTAACCAAACCCTAACGCGTACCCTAACCCTAACTCCTACCCTAACCCTAACACGTACCCTAATCCTAACACGTACCCTAAACCGAGCCCTAACCCTAACACTAACCCTAACCCTAACCCCAAACCATACACTACGCCGTACCCGAACCCCTCACCGAACCCGTACCCTAAGCCGTAACCTAATCCTAACCGTAAGCCTAACCCTAACCCTAGGCTACCCTTGAGTGCTTCTGCGTCCAATAGATTTCCTAAGCACTAGTGTTTTAAGGAACAGATTAAAAAGAGAATCCTAATGTGATTTCTTCATAATGGGTGTGTTCCTTATCTTATCCTAGTGTCTAAACTCTTCTCCATGGCTGGACCCCCAAATAATATTCCTTTACGTGTTAAGGGGTATCTAGAGAGTGGGATAGGTTTAATAACTACCCTACCCCTAACGCGTACCCTAACCCTAACCCCTACCCTAACCCTAACACGTACCCTAATCCTAACCCGTACCCTAAACCGAGCCCTAACCCTAACACTAACCCTAACCCTAACCCTAACCCATACCCTACGCCGTACCCGAACCCCTTTCCGAACCCATACCCTAAGCAGTACCCTAAGCCTAACCCTCAGCCTAACCCTAACCCTAGGCTACCCTTGACTGCTTCTGCCTCCAATAGATTTCCTAAGCACTAGTGTTTTAAGGAACAGCTTAAAAAGAGAATCCTAATGTGATTTCTTTATAATGGGTGTGTTCCTTATCTTATCCTAGTGTCTAAGCTCTTCTCCATGGCTGGACCCTCAAATAATATTCCTTTACGTGCTAAGGGGTATCTAGAGACTGGGATAGGTTTAATAACTACCCTAACCCTAACGCGTACCCTAACCCTAACCACTACCCTAACCCTAACACGTACCCTAATCCTAACCCGTACCCTAAACCGAGCCCTAACCCTAACACTAACCCTAACACTAACCCTAACCCATACCCTACACCATACACGAACCCGTCCCCGAACCCATACCCTAAGCCATACCCTAAGCCTAACCCTCAGCCTAACCCTAACCCTAGGCTACCCTTGACTGCTTCTGCCTCCAATAGATTTCCTAAGCACTAGTGTTTTAAAGAACAGCTTAAAAAGAGAATCCTAATGTGATTTCTTTATAATGGGTGTGTTCCTTATCTTATCCTAGTGTCTAAGCTCTTCTCCATGGCTGGACCCTCAAATAATATTCCTTTACGTGCTAAGGGGTATCTAGAGACTGGGATAGGTTTAATAACTACCCTAAACCTAACGCGTACCCTAACCCTAACTCCTACCCTAACCCTAACACGTAACCTAATCTTAACACGTACCCTAAACCGATCCCTAACCCTAACACTAACCCTAACCCTAACCCATACCCTACGCCGTACCCGAACCCCTCACCGGACCCGTACCCTAAGCCGTACCCTAAGCCTAACCGTAAGCCTAACCCTAACCCTAGGCTACCCTTGAATGCTTTTGCCTCCAATAGATTTCCTAAACACTAGTGTTTTAAGGAACAGCTTAAAAAGAGAATCCTAATGTGATTTCTTTATAATGGGTGTGTTCCTTATCTTATTCTAGTGTCTAAACTCTTCTCCATGGCTGGACCCCCAAATAATATTCCTTTACGTGTTAAGGGGTATCTACAGAGTGGGATAGGTTTAATAACTACCCTACCCCTAAGGCGTACCCTAACCCTAACCCCTACCCTAACCCTAACACGTACCCTAATCCTAACCCGTACCCTAAACCGAGCCCTAACCCTAACACTAACCCTAACCCTAACCCTAACCCATACCCTACGCCGTACCCGAACCCCTCACCGAACCCATACCCTAAGCCGTACCCTAAGCCTAACCCTCAGCCTAACCCTAACCCTAGGCTACCCTTGACTGCTTCTGCCTCCAATAGATTTCCTAAACAGTAGTGTTTTAAGGAACAGCTTAAAAAGAGAATCCTAATGTGATTTCTTTATAATGGGTGTGTTCCTTATCTTATCCTAGTGTCTAAGTTCTTCTCCATGGCTGGACCCTCAAATAATATTCCTTTACGTGCTAAGGGGTATCTAGAGACTGGGATAGGTTTAATAACTACCCTAACTCTAACGCGTACCCTAACCCTAACTCCTACCCTAACCCTAACACGTACCCTAATCCTAACCCGGAACCTAAACCGAGCCCTAACCCTAACACTAACCCTAACCCTAACCCCAAACCATACCCTACGCCGTACCCGAACCCCTCACCGAACCCGTACCCTAAGCCGTAACCTAATCCTAACCGTAAGCCTAACCCTAACCCTAGGCTACCCTTGAGTGCTTCTGCGTCCAATAGATTTCCTAAGCACTAGTGTTTTAAGGAACAGATTAAAAAGAGAATCCTAATGTGATTTCTTCATAATGGGTGTGTTCCTTATCTTATCCTAGTGTCTAAACTCTTCTCCATGGCTGGACCCCCAAATAATATTCCTTTACGTGTTAAGGGGTATCTAGAGAGTGGGATAGGTTTAATAACTACCCTACCCCTAACGCGTACCCTAACCCTAACCCCTACCCTAACCCTAACACGTACCCTCATCCTAACCCGTACCCTAGACCGAGCCCTAACCCTAACACTAACCCTAACCCTAACCCTAACCCATACCCTACACCATACACGAACCCGTCCCCGAACCCATACCCTAAGCCGTACCCTAAGCCTAACCCTCAGCCTAACCCTAACCCTAGGCTACCCTTGACTGCTTCTGCCTCCAATAGATTTCCTAAGCACTAGTGTTTTAAGGAACAGATTAAAAAGAGAATCCTAATGTGATTTCTTTATAATGGGTGTGTTCCTTATCTTATCCTAGTGTCTAAGCTCTTCTCCATGGCTGGACCCTCAAATAATATTCCTTTACGTGCTAAGGGGTATCTAGAGACTGGGATAGGTTTAATAACTACCCAACCCTAACGTGTACCCTAACCCTAACCCCTACCCTAACACGAACACGTACCCTAATCCTAACACGTACCCTAAAATGAGCCCTAACCCTAACACTAACTCTAACCCTAACCCTAACCCATACCCTACGCCGTACCCGAACCCCTCCCCGAACCCGTACCCTAAGCCGTACCCTAAGCCTAACCGTAAGCCTAACCCTAACCCTAGGCTACCCTTGAATGCTTTTGCCTCCAATAGATTTCCTAAACACTAGTGTTTTAAGGAACAGCTTAAAAAGAGAATCCTAATGTGATTTCTTTATAATGGGTGTGTTCCTTATCTTATCCTAGTGTCTAAACTCTTCTCCATGGCTGGACCCCCAAATAATATTCCTTAACGTGCTAAGGGTTATCTAGAGACTGGGATAGGTTTAATAACTACCCAACCCTAACGTGTACCCTAACCCTAACCCCTACCCTAACAATAACACGTACGTAAATCCTAACCGGTACCCTAAACCGAGCCCTAACCCTAACACTAACCCTAACCCTAACCCTAAACCATACCCTACACCATACACGAACCCGTCCCCGAACCCATACCCTAAGCCGTACCCTAAGCCTAACCCTCAGCCTAACCCTAACCCTAGGCTACCCTTGACTGCTTCTGCCTCCAGTAGATTTCCTAAGCACTAGTGTTTTAAGGAACAGCTTAAAAAGAGAATCCTAATGTGATTTCTTTATAATGGGTGTGTTCCTTATCTTATCCTAGTGTCTAAGCTCTTCTCCATGGCTGGACCCTCAAATAATATTCCTTTACGTGGTAAGGGGTATCTAGAGACTGGGATAGGTTTAATAACTACCCTAACCCTAACGCGTACCCTAACCCTAACTCCTACCCTAACCCTAACACGTACCCTAATCCTATCCCGTACCCTAAACCGAGCCCTAACCCTAACAATAACCCTAACCCTAACCCTAACTCCTACCCTAACCCTAACACGTACCCTAATCCTAACCCGTACCCTAAACCGAGCCCTAACCCTAACACTAACCCTAACACTAACCCTAACCCATACCCTACACCATACACGAACCCGTCCCCGAACCCATACCCTAAGCCATACCCTAAGCCTAACCCTCAGCCTAACCCTAACCCTAGGCTACCCTTGACTGCTTCTGCCTCCAATAGATTTCCTAAGCACTAGTGTTTTAAAGAACAGCTTAAAAAGAGAATCCTAATGTGATTTCTTTATAATGGGTGTGTTCCTTATCTTATCCTAGTGTCTAAGCTCTTCTCCATGGCTGGACCCTCAAATAATATTCCTTTACGTGCTAAGGGGTATCTAGAGACTGGGATAGGTTTAATAACTACCCTAAACCTAACGCGTACCCTAACCCTAACTCCTACCCTAACCCTAACACGTAACCTAATCTTAACACGTACCCTAAACCGATCCCTAACCCTAACACTAACCCTAACCCTAACCCATACCCTACGCCGTACCCGAACCCCTCACCGGACCCGTACCCTAAGCCGTACCCTAAGCCTAACCGTAAGCCTAACCCTAACCCTAGGCTACCCTTGAATGCTTTTGCCTCCAATAGATTTCCTAAACACTAGTGTTTTAAGGAACAGCTTAAAAAGAGAATCCTAATGTGATTTCTTTATAATGGGTGTGTTCCTTATCTTATCCTAGTGTCTAAACTCTTCTCCATGGCTGGACCCCCAAATAATATTCCTTTACGTGTTAACGGGTATCTAGAGAGTGGGATAGGTTTAATAACTACCCTATCCCTAACGCGTACCCTAACCCTAGCCCCTACCCTAACCCTAACACGTACCCTAATCCTATCCCGTACCCTAAACCGAGCCCTAACCCTAACACTAACCCTAACCCTAACCCTAAACCATACCCTACACCATACACGAACCCGTCCCCGAACCCATACCCTAAGCCGTACCCTAAGCCTAACCCTCAGCCTAACCCTAACCCTAGGCTACCCTTGACTGCTTCTGCCTCCAATAGATTTCCTAAGCACTAGTGTTTTAAGGAACAGCTTAAAAAGAGAATCCTAATGTGATTTCTTTATAATGGGTGTGTTCCTTATCTTATCCTAGTGTCTAAGCTCTTCTCCATGGCTGGACCCTCAAATAATATTCCTTTACGTGCTAAGGGGTATCTAGAGACTGGGATAGGTTTAATAACTACCCAACCCTAACGTGTACCCTAACCCTAACCCCTACCCTAACACGAACACGTACCCTAATCCTAACCCGTACCCTAAACCGAGCCCTAACCCTAACACTAACACTAACCCTAACCCTAATCCATACCCTACACCATAACCGAACCCGTCCCCGAACCCATACCCTAAGCCGTACCCTAAGCCTAACCCTCAGCCTAACCCTAACCCTAGGCTACCCTTGACTGCTTCTGCCTCCAATAGATTTCCTAAGCACTAGTGTTTTAAGGAACAGATTAAAAAGGGAATCCTAATGTGATTTCTTTATAATGGGTGTGTTCCTTATCTTATCCTAGTGTCTAAGCTCTTCTCCATGGCTGGACCCTCAAATAATATTCCTTTACGTGCTAAGGGGTATCTAGAGACTGGGATAGGTTTAATAACTACCCTAAACCTAACGCGTACCCTAATCCTAACTCCTACCCTAACCCTAACACGTAACCTAATCTTAATACGTACCCTAAACCGAGCCCTAACCCTAACACTAATCCTAACCCTAACCCATACCCTACGCCGTACCCGAACCCCTCACCGAACCCGTACCCTAAGCCGTACCCTAAGCCTAACCGTAAGCCTAACCCTAACCCTAGGCTACCCTTGAGTGCTTCTGCCTCCAATAGATTTCCTAAGCACTAGTGTTTTAAGGAACAGATTAAAAAGAGAATCCTAATGTGATTTCTTTATAATGGGTGTGTTCCTTATCTTATCCTAGTGTCTAAACTCTTCTACATGGCTGGACCCCCAAATAATATTCCTTTACGTGTTAAGGGGTATCTAGAGAGTGGGATAGGTTTAATAACTACCCTACCCCTAACGCGTACCCTAACCCTATCCCCTACCCTAACCCTAACACGTACCCTAATGCTAACCCGTACCCTAAACCGAGCCTTAACCCTAACACTAACCCTAACCCTAACCCTAACCGATACCCTACACCATACACGAACCCGTCCCCGAACCCATACCCTAAGCCGTACCCTAAGCCTAACCCTCAGCCTAACCCTAACCCTAGGCTACCCTTGACTGCTTCTGCCTCCAATAGATTTCCTAAGCACTAGTGTTTTAAGGAACAGCTTAAAAAGAGAATCCTAATGTGATTTCTTTATAATGGGTGTGTTCCTTATCTTATCCTAGTGTCTAAGCTCTTCTCCATGGCTGGACCCTCAAATAATATTCCTTTACGTGCTAAGGGGTATCTAGAGACTGGGATAGGTTTAATAACTAACCAAACCCTAACGCGTACCCTAACCCTAACTCCTACCCTAACCCTAACACGTACCCTAATCCTAACACGTACCCTAAACCGAGCCCTAACCCTAACACTAACCCTAACCCTAACCCCAAACCATACACTACGCCGTACCCGAACCCCTCACCGAACCCGTACCCTAAGCCGTAACCTAATCCTAACCGTAAGCCTAACCCTAACCCTAGGCTACCCTTGACTGCTTCTGCCTCCAATAGATTTCCTAAGCACTAGTGTTTTAAAGAACAGCTTAAAAAGAGAATCCTAATGTGATTTCTTTATAATGGGTGTGTTCCTTATCTTATCCTAGTGTCTAAGCTCTTCTCCATGGCTGGACCCTCAAATAATATTCCTTTACGTGCTAAGGGGTATCTAGAGACTGGGATAGGTTTAATAACTACCCTAAACCTAACGCGTACCCTAACCCTAACTCCTACCCTAACCCTAACACGTAACCTAATCTTAACACGTACCCTAAACCGATCCCTAACCCTAACACTAACCCTAACCCTAACCCATACCCTACGCCGTACCCGAACCCCTCACCGGACCCGTACCCTAAGCCGTACCCTAAGCCTAACCGTAAGCCTAACCCTAACCCTAGGCTACCCTTGAATGCTTTTGCCTCCAATAGATTTCCTAAACACTAATGTTTTAAGGAACAGCTTAAAAAGAGAATCCTAATGTGATTTCTTTATAATGGGTGTGTTCCTTATCTTATCCTAGTGTCTAAACTCTTCTCCATGGCTGGAACCCCAAATAATATTCCTTTACGTGTTAAGGGGTATCTACAGAGTGGGATAGGTTTAATAACTACCCTACCCCTAAGGCGTACCCTAACCCTAACCCCTACCCTAACCCTAACACGTACCCTAATCCTA
This sequence comes from Balaenoptera physalus, assembly GCF_965194825.1. NCBI lineage: Eukaryota > Metazoa > Chordata > Mammalia > Artiodactyla > Balaenopteridae > Balaenoptera > Balaenoptera physalus. The sequence goes on from NW_028126383.1 coordinate 576,156, forward strand.
ACCCGTACCCTAAACCGAGCCCTAACCCTAACACTAACCCTAACCCTAACCCTAACCCATACCCTACGCCGTACCCGAACCCCTCACCGAACCCATACCCTAAGCCGTACCCTAAGCCTAACCCTCAGCCTAACCCTAACCCTAGGCTACCCTTGACTGCTTCTGCCTCCAATAGATTTCCTAAACAGTAGTGTTTTAAGGAACAGCTTAAAAAGAGAATCCTAATGTGATTTCTTTATAATGGGTGTGTTCCTTATCTTATCCTAGTGTCTAAGTTCTTCTCCATGGCTGGACCCTCAAATAATATTCCTTTACGTGCTAAGGGGTATCTAGAGACTGGGATAGGTTTAATAACTACCCTAACTCTAACGCGTACCCTAACCCTAACTCCTACCCTAACCCTAACACGTACCCTAATCCTAACGCGTACCCTAAACCGAGCCCTAACCCTAACACTAACCCTAACCCTAACCCCAAACCATACCCTACGCCGTACCCGAACCCCTCACCGAACCCGTACCCTAAGCCGTAACCTAATCCTAACCGTAAGCCTAACCCTAACCCTAGGCTACCCTTGAGTGCTTCTGCGTCCAATAGATTTCCTAAGCACTAGTGTTTTAAGGAACAGATTAAAAAGAGAATCCTAATGTGATTTCTTCATAATGGGTGTGTTCCTTATCTTATCCTAGTGTCTAAACTCTTCTCCATGGCTGGACCCCCAAATAATATTCCTTTACGTGTTAAGGGGTATCTAGAGAGTGGGATAGGTTTAATAACTACCCTACCCCTAACGCGTACCCTAACCCTAAACCCTACCCTAACCCTAACGCGTACCCTCATCCTAACCCGTACCCTAGACCGAGCCCTAACCCTAACACTAACCCTAACCCTAACCCATACCCTACACCATACACGAACCCGTCCCCGAACCCATACCCTAAGCCGTACCCTAAGCCTAACCCTCAGCCTAACCCTAACCCTAGGCTACCCTTGACTGCTTCTGCCTCCAATAGATTTCCTAAGCACTAGTGTTTTAAGGAACAGATTAAAAAGAGAATCCTAATGTGATTTCTTTATAATGGGTGTGTTCCTTATCTTATCCTAGTGTCTAAGCTCTTCTCCATGGCTGGACCCTCAAATAATATTCCTTTACGTGCTAAGGGGTATCTAGAGACTGGGATAGGTTTAATAACTACCCAACCCTAACGTGTACCCTAACCCTAAACCCTACCCTAACAATAACACGTACCCTAATCCTAACCGGTACCCTAAACCGAGCCCTAACCCTAACACTAACCCTAACCCTAACCCTAAACCATACCCTACACCATACACGAACCCGTCCCCGAACCCATACCCTAAGCCGTACCCTAAGCCTAACCCTCAGCCTAAACCTAACCCTAGGCTACCCTTGACTGCTTCTGCCTCCAGTAGATTTCCTAAGCACTAGTGTTTTAAGGAACAGCTTAAAAAGAGAATCCTAATGTGATTTCTTTATAATGGGTGTGTTCCTTATCTTATCCTAGTGTCTAAGCTCTTCTCCATGGCTGGACCCTCAAATAATATTCCTTTACGTGGTAAGGGGTATCTAGAGACTGGGATAGATTTAATAACTACCCTAACCCTAACACGTACCCTAACCCTAACTCCTACCCTAACCCTAACACGTACCCTAATCCTAACACGTACCCTAAACCGAGCCCTAACCCTAACACTAACCCTAACCCTAACCCTAACTCCTACCCTAACCCTAACACGTACCCTAATCCTAACACGTACCCTAAACCGAGCCCTAACCCTAACACTAACCCTAACCCTAACCCTAACCCATACCCTACGCCGTACCCGAACCCCTCACCGAACCCGTACCCTAAGCCGTACCCTAAGCCTAACCGTAAGCCTAACCCTAACCCTAGGCTACCCTTGAATGCTTTTGCCTCCAATAGATTTCCTAAACACTAGTGTTTTAAGGAACAGCTTAAAAAGAGAATCCTAATGTGATTTCTTTATAATGGGTGTGTTCCTTATCTTATCCTAGTGTCTAAACTCTTCTCCATGGCTGGAACCCCAAATAATATTCCTTTACGTGTTAACGGGTATCTAGAGAGTGGGATAGGTTTAATAACTACCCTATCCCTAAGGCGTACCCTAACCCTAGCCCCTACCCTAACCCTAACACGTACCCTAATCCTATCCCGTACCCTAAACCGAGCCCTAACCCTAACACTAACCCTAACCCTAACCCTAAACCATACCCTACACCATACACGAACCCGTCCCCGAACCCATACCCTAAGCCGTACCCTAAGCCTAACCCTCAGCCTAACCCTAACCCTAGGCTACCCTTGACTGCTTCTGCCTCCAATAGATTTCCTAAGCACTAGTGTTTTAAGGAACAGCTTAAAAAGAGAATCCTAATGTGATTTCTTTATAATGGGTGTGTTCCTTATCTTATCCTAGTGTCTAAGCTCTTCTCCATGGCTGGACCCTCAAATAATATTCCTTTACGTGCTAAGGGGTATCTAGAGACTGGGATAGGTTTAATAACTACCCAACCCTAACGTGTACCCTAACCCTAACCCCTACCCTAACACGAACACGTACCCTAATCCTAACCCGTACCCTAAACCGAGCCCTAACCCTAACACTAACACTAACCCTAACCCTAACCCATACCCTACACCATAACCGAACCCGTCCTCGAAACCATACCCTAAGCCGTACCCTAAGCCTAACCCTCAGCCTAACCCTAACCCTAGGCTACCCTTGACTGCTTCTGCCTCCAATAGATTTCCTAAGCACTAGTGTTTTAAGGAACAGATTAAAAAGGGAATCCTAATGTGATTTCTTTATAATGGGTGTGTTCCTTATCTTATCCTAGTGTCTAAGCTCTCCTCCATGGCTGGACCCTCAAATAATATTCCTTTACGTGCTAAGGGGTATCTAGAGACTGGGATAGGTTTAATAACTACCCTAAACCTAACGCGTACCCTAACCCTAACTCCTACCCTAACCCTAACACGTAACCTAATCTTAACACGTACCCTAAACCGAGCCCTAACCCTAACACTAACCCTAACCCTAACCCATACCCTACGCCGTACCCGAACCCCTCACCGAACCCGTACCCTAAGCCGTACCCTAAGCCTAACCGTAAGCCTAACCCTAACCCTAGGCTACCCTTGAGTGCTTCTGCCTCCAATAGATTTCCTAAGCACTAGTGTTTTAAGGAACAGATTAAAAAGAGAATCCTAATGTGATTTCTTTATAATCGGTGTGTTCCTTATCTTATCCTAGTGTCTAAACTCTTCTCCATGGCTGGACCCCCAAATAATATTCCTTTACGTGTTAAGGGGTATCTAGAGAGTGGGATAGGTTTAATAACTACCCTACCCCTAACGCGTACCCTAACCCTAACCCCTACCCTAACCCTAACACGTACCCTAATGCTAACCCGTACCCTAAACCGAGCCTTAACCCTAACACTAACCCTAACCCTAACCCTAACCCATACCCTACACCATACACGAACCCGTCCCCGAACCCATACCCTAAGCCGTACCCTAAGCCTAACCCTCAGCCTAACCCTAACCCTAGGCTACCCTTGACTGCTTCTGCCTCCAATAGATTTCCTAAGCACTAGTGTTTTAAGGAACAGCTTAAAAAGAGAATCCTAATGTGATTTCTTTATAATGGGTGTGTTCCTTATCTTATCCTAGTGTCTAAGCTCTTCTCCATGGCTGGACCCTCAAATAATATTCCTTTACGTGCTAAGGGGTATCTAGAGACTGGGATAGGTTTAATAACTAACCAAACCCTAACGCGTACCCTAACCCTAACTCCTACCCTAACCCTAACACGTACCCTAATCCTAACACGTACCCTAAACCGAGCCCTAACCCTAACACTAACCCTAACCCTAACCCCAAACCATACCCTACGCCGTACCCGAACCCCTCACCGAACCCGTACCCTAAGCCGTAACCTAATCCTAACCGTAAGCCTAACCCTAACCCTAGGCTACCCTTGAGTGCTTCTGCGTCCAATAGATTTCCTAAGCACTAGTGTTTTAAGGAACAGATTAAAAAGAGAATCCTAATGTGATTTCTTCATAATGGGTGTGTTCCTTATCTTATCCTAGTGTCTAAACTCTTCTCCATGGCTGGACCCCCAAATAATATTCCTTTACGTGTTAAGGGGTATCTAGAGTGTGGGATAGGTTTAATAACTACCCTACCCCTAACGCGTACCCTAACCCTAACCCCTACCCTAACCCTAACACGTACCCTAATCCTAACCCGTACCCTAAACCGAGCCCTAACCCTAACACTAACCCTAACCCTAACCCTAACCCATACCCTATGCCGTACCCGAACCCCTCTCCGAACCCATACCCTAAGCCGTGCCCTAAGCCTAACCCTCAGCCTAACCCTAACCCTAGGCTACCCTTGACTGCTTCTGCCTCCAAGAGATTTCCTAAGCACTAGTGTTTTAAGGAACAGCTTAAAAAGAGAATCCTAATGTGATTTCTTTATAATGGGTGTGTTCCTTATCTTATCCTAGTGTCTAAGCTCTTCTCCATGGCTGGACCCTCAAATAATATTCCTTTACGTGCTAAGGGGTATCTAGAGACTGGGATAGGTTTAATAACTACCCTAACCGTAACGCGTACCCTAACCCTAACCCCTACCCTAACCCTAACACGTACCCTAATCCTAACCCGTACCCTAAACCGAGCCCTAACCCTAACACTAACCCTAACCCTAACCCTAACCCATACCCTACACCGTACACGAACCCGTCACCGAACCCATACCCTAAGCCGTACCCTAAGCCTAACCCTCAGCCTAACCCTAACCCTAGGCTACCCTTGACTGCTTCTGCCTCCAATAGATTTCCTAAGCACTAGTGTTTGAAGGAACAGATTAAAAAGAGAATCCTAATGTGATTTCTTTATAATGGGTGTGTTCCTTATCTTATCCTAGTGTCTAAGCTCTTCTCCATGGCTGGACCCTCAAATAATATTCCTTTACGTGCTAAGGGGTATCTAGAGACTGGGATAGGTTTAATAACTACCCAACCCTAACGAGTACCCTAACCCTAACCCCTACCCTAACACTAACACGTACCCTAATCCTAACCCGTACCCTAAACCGAGCCCTAACCCTAACACTAACACTAACCCTAACCCTAACCCATACCCTACACCATAACCGAACCCGTCCCCGAACCCATACCCTAAGCCGTACCCTAAGCCTAACCCTCAGCCTAACCCTAACCCTAGGCTACCCTTGACTGCTTCTGCCTCCAATAGATTTCCTAAGCACTAGTGTTTTAAGGAACAGATTAAAAAGGGAATCCTAATGTGATTTCTTTATAATGGGTGTGTTCCTTATCTTATCCTAGTGTCTAAGCTCTTCTCCATGGCTGGACCCTCAAATAATATTCCTTTACGTGCTAAGGGGTATCTAGAGACTGGGATAGGTTTACTAACTACCCTAAACCTAACGCGTACCCTAACCCTAACTCCTACCCTAACCCTAACACGTAACCTAATCTTAACACGTACCCTAAACCGAGCCCTAACCCTAACACTAACCCTAACCCTAACCCATACCCTACGCCGTACCCGAACCCCTCACCGAACCCGTACCCTAAGCCGTACCCTAAGCCTAACCGTAAGCCTAACCCTAACCCTAGGCTACCCTTGAATGCTTTTGCCTCCAATAGATTTCCTAAACACTAGTGTTTTAAGGAACAGCTTAAAAAGAGAATCCTATTGTGATTTCTTTATAATGGGTGTGTTCCTTATCTTATCCTAGTGTCTAAGTTCTTCTCCATGGCTGGACCCTCAAATAATATTCCTTTACGTGCTAAGGGGTATCTAGAGACAGGGATAGGTTTAATAACTACCCTAACTCTAACGTGTACCCTAACCCTAACTCCTACCCTAACCCTAACACGTACCCTAATCCTAACACGTACCCTAAACCGAGCCCTAACCCTAACACTAACCCTAACCCTAAACCTAACCCATACCCTACGCCGTACCCGAACCCCTCACCGAACCCGTACCCTAAGCCGTACCCTAAGCCTAACCCTCAGCCTAACCCTAACCCTAGGCTACCCTTGACTGCTTCTGCCTCCAAGAGATTTCCTAAGCACTAGTGTTTTAAGGAACAGCTTAAAAAGAGAATCCTAATGTGATTTCTTTATAATGGGTGTGTTCCTTATCTTATCCTAGTGTCTAAGCTCTTCTCCATGGCTGGACCCTCAAATAATATTCCTTTACGTGCTAAGGGGTATCTAGAGACTGGGTTAGGTTTAATAACTACCCTAACCGTAACGCGTACCCTAACCCTAACCCCTACCCTAACCCTAACACTTACCCTAATCCTAACCCGTACCCTAAACCGAGCCCTAACCCTAACACTAACCCTAACACTAACCCTAACCCATACCCTACACCATACACGAACCCGTCCCCGAACCCATACCCTAAGCCGTACCCTAAGCCTAACCCTCAGCCTAACCCTAACCCTAGGCTACCCTTGACTGCTTCTGCCTCCAATAGATTTCCTAAGCACTAGTGTTTTAAGGAACAGCTTAAAAAGAGAATCCTAATGTGATTTCTTTATAATGGGTGTGTTCCTTATCTTATCCTAGTGTCTAAGCTCTTCTCCATGGCTGGACCGTCAAATAATATTCCTTTACGTGCTAAAGGGTATCTGGAGACTGGGATAGGTTTAATAACTACCCTAAACCTAAAGCGTACCCTAACCCTAACTCCTACCCTAACCCTAACACGTAACCTAATCTTAACACGTACCCTAAACCGAGCCCTAACCCTAACACTAACCCTAAACCTAACCCATACCCTACGCCGTACCCGAACCCCTCACCGGACCCGGACCCTAAGCCGTACCCTAAGCCTAACCGTAAGCCTAACCCTAACCCTAGGCTACCCTTGAATGCTTTTGCCTCCAATAGATTTCCTAAACACTAGTGTTTTAAGGAACAGTTTAAAAAGAGAATCCTAATGTGATTTCTTTATAATGGGTGTGTTCCTTATCTTATCCTAGTGTCTAAACTCTTCTCCATGGCTGGACCCCCAAATAATATTCCTTTACGTGTTAAGGGGTATCTACAGAGTGGGATAGGTTTAATAACTACCCTACCCCTAACGCGTAGCCTAACCTTAACCCCTACCCTAACCCTAACACGTACCCTAATCTTAAACCGTACCCTAAACCGAGCCCTAACCCTAACACTAACACTAACCCTAACCCTAACCCATACCCTACGCCGTACCCGAACCCCTCACCGAACCCGTACCCTAAGCCGTACCCTAAACCTAACCGTAAGCCTAACCCTAACCCTAGGCTACCCTTGAGTGCTTCTGCCTCCAATAGACTTCCTAAGCACTAGTGTTTTAAGGAACAGTTTAAAAAGAGAATCCTAATGTGATTTCTTTATAATGGGTGTGTTCGTTATCTTATCCTAGTGTCTAAACTCTTCTCCATGGCCGGAACCCCAAATAATATTCCTTTACGTGTTAAGGGGTATCTAGAGAGTGGGATAGGTTTAATAACTACCCTACCCCTAACGCGTACCCTAATCCTAACCGCTACCCTAACCCTAACACGTACACTAATCCTAACCCGTACCCTAAGCCGTACCCTAAGCCTAACCCTCAGCCTAACCCTAACTCTAGGCTACCCTTGACTGCTTCTGCCTCCAACAGATTTCCTAAACACTAGTGTTTTAAGAAACAGCTTAAAAAGAGAATCCTAATGTGATTTCTTTATAATGGGTGTGTTCCTTATCTTATCCTAGTGTCTAAACTCTTCTCCATGGCTGCACCCCAAAATAATATTCCTTTACGTGTTAAGGGGTATCTACAGATTGGGATAGGTTTAATAACTACCCTACCCCTAACGCGTACCCTAACCCTAACCTCTACCCTAACCCTAACACGTACCCTAATCCTAACCTGTACCCTAAACCGAGCCCTAACCCTAACACTAACCCTAACCCTAACCCTAACCCATACCCTACACCATACACGAACCCGTCCCCGAACCCATAGCCTAAGCCGTACCCTAAGCCTAACCCTCAGCCTAACCCTAACCCTAGGCTACCCTTGACTGCTTCTGCCTCCAATAGATTTCCTAAGCACTAGTGTTTTAAGGAACAGCTTAAAAAGAGAATCCTAATGTGATTTCTTTATAATGGGTGTGTTCCTTATCTTATCCTAGTGTCTAAGCTCTTCTCCATGGCTGGACCCTCAAGTAATATTCCTTTACGTGCTAAGGGGTATCTAGAGACTGGGATAGGTTTAATAACTACCCTAACCCTAACGCGTACCCTAACCCTAACTCCTACCCTAACCCTAACACGTACCTAATCCTAACACGTACCCTAAACCGAGCCCTAAACCTAACACTAACCCTAACCCTAACCCCAAACCATACCCTACGCCGTACCCGAACCCCTCACCGAACCCGTACCCTAAGCCGTAACCTAATCCTAACCATAAGCCTAACCCTAACCCTAGGCTACCCTTGAGTGCTTCTGCGTCCAATAGATTTCCTAAGCACTAGTGTTTTAAGGAACAGATTAAAAAGAGAATCCTAATGTGATTTCTTCATAATGGGTGTGTTCCTTATCTTATCCTAGTGTCTAAACTCTTCTCCATGGCTGGACCCCCAAATAATATTCCTTTACGTGTTAAGGGGTATCTAGAGAGTGGGATAGGTTTAATAACTACCCTATCCCTAACGCGTACCCTAACCCTAACCCCTACCCTAACCCTAACACGTACCCTAATCCTAACCCGTACCCTAAACCGAGCCCTAACCCTAACACTAACCCTAACCCTAACCCTAACCCATACCCTACACCATACACGAACCCGTCCCCGAACCCATACCCTAAGCCGTACCCTAAGCCCAACCCTCAGCCTAACCCTAACCCTAGGCTACCCTTGACTGCTTCTGCCTCCAATAGATTTCCTAAGCACTAGTGTTTTAAGGAACAGATTAAAAAGAGAATCCTAATGTGATTTCTTTATAATCGGTGTGTTCCTTATCTTATCCTAGTGTCTAAGCTCTTCTCCATGGCTGGACCCTCAAATAATATTCCTTTACGTGCTAAGGGGTATCTAGAGACTGGGATAGGTTTAATAACTACCCAACCCTAACGTGTACCCTAACCCTAACCCCTACCCTAACACTAACACGTACCCTAATCCTAACACGTACCCTAAAACGAGCCCTAACCCTAACACTAACCCTAACCCTAACCCTAACCCATACCCTACGCCGTACCCGAACCCCTCCCCGAACCCGTACCCTAAGCCGTACCCTAAGCCTAACCGTAAGCCTAACCCTAACCCTAGGCTACCCTTGAATGCTTTTGCCTCCAATAGATTTCCTAAACACTAGTGTTTTAAGGAACAGCTTAAAAAGAGAATCCTAATGTGATTTCTTTATAATGGGTGTGTTCCTTATCTTATCCTAGTGTCTAAACTCTTCTCCATGGCTGGACCCCCAAATAATATTCCTTTACGTGCTAAGGGGTATCTAGAGACTGGGATAGGTTTAATAACTACCCAACCCTAACGTGTACCCTAACCCTAACACCTACCCTAACAATAACACCTACCCTAATCCTAACCGGTACCCTAAACCGAGCCCTAACCCTAACACTAACCCTAACCCTAACCCTAAACCATACCCTACACCATACACGAACCCGTCCCCGAACCCATACCCTAAGCCGTACCCTAAGCCTAACCCTCAGCCTAACCCTAACCCTAGGCTACCCTTGACTGCTTTTGCCTCCAGTAGATTTCCTAAGCACTAGTGTTTTAAGGAACAGCTTAAAAAGAGAATCCTAATGTGATTTCTTTATAATGGGTGTGTTCCTTATCTTATCCTAGTGTCTAAGCTCTTCTCCATGGCTGGACCCTCAAATAATAATCCTTTACGTGCTAAGGGGTATCTAGAGACTGGGATAGGTTTAATAACTACCCTAACCCTAACGCGTACCCTAACCCTAACTCCTACCCTAACCCTAACACGTACCCTAATCCTAACACGTACCCTAAACCGAGCCCTAACCCTAACACTAACCCTAACCCTAACCCTAACCAATACCCTACGCCGTACCCGAACCCCTCACCGAACCCGTACCCTAAGCCGTACCCTAAGCCTAACCGTAAGCCTAACCCTAAACCTAGGCTACCCGTGAATGCTTTTGCCTCCAATAGATTTCCTAAGCACTAGTGTTTTAAGGAACAGATTAAAAAGGGAATCCTAATGTGATTTCTTTATAATGGGTGTGTTCCTTATCTTATCCTAGTGTCTAAGCTCTTCTCCATGGCTGGACCCTCAAATAATATTCCTTTACGTGCTAAGGGGTATCTAGAGACTGGGATAGGTTTAATAACTACCCAACCCTAACGTGTACCCTAACCCTAACACCTACCCTAACACTAACACGTACCCTATTCCTACCCCGTACCCTAAACCGAGCCTTAACCCTAACACTAACCCTAACCCTAACCCTAACCCATACCCTACGCCGTACCCGAACCCCTCACCGAATCCGTACCCTAAGCCGTACCCTAAGCCTAACCGTAAGCCTAACCCTAACCCTAGGCTACCCTTGAGTGCTTCTGCCTCCAATAGATTTCCTAAGAACTAGTGTTTTAAGGAACAGATTAAAAAGAGAATCCTAATGTGATTTCTTCATAATGGGTGTGTTCCTTATCTTATCCTAGTGTCTAAACTCTTCTCCATGGCTGGACCCCCAAATAATATTCCTTTACGTGTTAAGGGGTATCTAGAGAGTGGGATAGGTTTAATAACTACCCTACCCCTAACGCGTACCCTAACCATAACCCCTACGCTAACCCTAACACGTACCCTAATCCTAACCCGTACCCTAAACCGAGCCCTAACCCTAACACTAACCCTAACCCTAACCCTAACCCATACCCTACACCATACACGAACCCGGCCCCGAACCCATACCCTAAGCCGTACCCTAAGCCTAACCCTCAGCCTAACCCTAACCCTAGGCTACCCTTGAGTGCTTCTGCCTCCAGTAGATTTCGTAAGCACTAGTGTTTTAAGGAACAGCTTAAAAAGAGAATCCTAATGTGATTTCTTTATAATGGGTGTGTTCCTTATCTTATCCTAGTGTCTAAGCTCTTCTCCATGGCTGGACCCTCAAATAATATTCCTTTACGTGCTAAGGGGTATCTAGAGACTGGGATAGGTTTAATAACTACCCTAACCCTAACGCGTACCCTAACCCTAACTCCTACCCTAACCCTCACACGGACCCTAATCCTAACACGTACCCTAAACCGAGCTCTAACCCTAACACTAACCCCAAACCTAACCCTAACCCATACCCTACGCCATACCCGAACCCCTCACCCAACCCGTACCCTAAGCCGTACCCTAAGCCTAACCGTAAGCCTAACCCTAACCCTAGGCTACCGTTGAATGCTTTTGCCTCCAATAGATTTCCTAAACACTAGTGTTTTAAGGAACAGCTTAAAAAGAGAATCCTAAAGTGATTTCTTTATAATGGGTGTGTTCCTTATCTTATCCTAGTGTCTAAACTCTTCTCCATGGCTGGACCCCCAAATAATATTCCTTTACGTGTTAAGGGGTATCTAGAGAGTGGGATAGGTTTAATAACTACCCTACCCCTAACGCGTACCCTAACCCTAACCCCTACCCTAACCCTAACACGTACCCTAATCCTAACTCGTACCCTAAACCGAGCCCTAACCCTAACACTAACCCTAACCCTAACCCTAACCCATACCCTACACCATACACGAACCCGTCCCCGAACCCATACCCTAAGCAGTACCCTAAGCCTAACCCTCAGCCTAAACCTAACCCTAGGCTACCCTTGACTGCTTCTGCCTCCAATAGATTTCCTAAGCACTAGTGTTTTAAGGAACAGCTTAAAAAGAGAATCCTAATGTGATTTCTTTATAATGGGTGTGTTCCTTATCTTATCCTAGTGTCTAAGCTCTTCTCCATGCCTGGACCCTCAAATAATATTCCTTTACGTGCTAAGGGGTATCTACAGACTGGGATAGGTTTAATCACTACCCTAACCCTAACGCATACCCTAACCCTAACTCCTACCCTAACCCTAACACGTACCCTAATCCTAACACGTACCCTAAACCGAGCCCTAACCCTAACACTAAACCTAACCCTAACCCATACCCTACACCGTACCCGAACCCCTCACCAAACCTATACCCTAAGCCGTATCCTAAGCCTAACCCTCAGCCTAAACCTAACCCTAGGCTACCCTTGACTGCTTTTGCCTCCAATAGATTTCCTAAACACTAGTGTTTTAAGGAACAGCTTAAAAAGAGAATCCTAATGTGATTTCTTTATAATGGGTGTGTTCCTTATCTTATCCTAGTGTCTAAACTCTTCTCCATGGCTGGACCCCCAAATAATATACCTTTACGTGTTAAAGGGTATCTAAAGAGTGGGATAGGTTTAATAAGTACCTTACCCCTAATGCGTACCCTAACCCTAATCCCTACCCTAACCCTAACACGTACCCTAATCCTAACCCGTACCCTAAACCGAGCCCTATCCCTAACACTAACCCTAAACCTAACCCTAACCCATACCCTACACCATACACGAATCCGTCCCCGAACCCATACCCTAAGCCTTACCCTAAGCCTAACCCTCAGCCTAACCCTAACCCTAGGCTACCCTTGACTGCGTCTGCCTCCAATAGATTTCCTAAGCACTAGTGTTTTAAGGAACAGATTAAAAAGAGAATCCTAATGTGATTTCTTTATAATGGGTGTGTTCCTTATCTTATCCTAGTGTCTAAGCTCTTCTCCAAGGCTGGACCCTCTAATAATATTCCTTTACCTGCTAAGGGGTATCTAGAGACTGGGATACGTTTAATAACTCCCCAAACCTAACGTGTACCCTAACCCTAACCCCTAGCCTAACACTAACACGTACCCTAATCCTAACCCGTACCCTAAACCGAGCCCTAACCCTAACACTAACCCTAACCCTAACCCTAACCCATACCCTACACCATACACGAACCCGTCCCAGAACCCATACCCTATGCCGTACCCTAAGCCTAACCGTCAGGCTAACCCTAACCCTAGGCTACCCTTGACTGCTTCTGCCTCCAATAGATTTCCTTAGCACTAGTGTTTTAATGAACAGCTTAAAAAGAGGATCCTAATGTGATTTCTTTATAATGGGTGTGTTCCTTATCTTATCCTAGTGTCTAAGCTCTTCTCCATGGCTGGACCCTCAAATAATATTCCTTTACGTGCTAAGGGGTATCTAGAGACTGGGATAGGTTTAATAACTACCCTAAACTTAACGCGTACCCTAACCCTAACTCCTACCCTAACCCTAACACGTACCCTAATCCTAACACGTACCCTAAACCGAGCCCTAACCCTAACACTAACCTTAACCCTAACCCTAACCCATACCCTACGCCGTACCCGAACCCCTCAACGAACCCATACCCTAAGCCGTACCCTAAGCCTAACCGTAAGCCTAACCCTAACCCTAGGCTACCCTTGAGTGCTTCTGCCTCCAATAGACTTCCTAAGCACTAGTGTTTTAAGGAACAGTTTAAAAAGATAATCCTAATGTGATTTCTTTATAATGGGTGTGTTCCTTATCTTATCCTAGTGTCTAAACTCTTCTCCATGGCTGGAACCCCAAATAATATTCCTTTACGTGTTAAGGGGTATCTAGAGAGTGGGATAGGTTTAATAACTACCCTACCCCTAACGCGTACCCTAATCCTAACCCCTACCCTAACCCTAACACGTACACTAATCCTAACCCGTACCCTAAGCCGTACCCTAAGCCTAACCCTCAGCCTAACCCTAACCCTAGGCTACCCTTGACTGCTTCTGCCTCCAAGAGATTTCCTAAGCACTAGTGTTTTAAGGAACAGCTTAAAAAGAGAATCCTAATGTGATTTCTTTATAATGGGTGTGTTCCTTATCTTATCCTAGTGTCTAAGCTCTTCTCCATGGCTGGACCCTCAAATAATATTCCTTTACGTTCTAAGGGGTATCTCGAGACTGGGATAGGTTTAATAACTACCCTAACCGTAACGCGTACCCTAACCCTAACCCCTACCCTAACCCTAACACGTACCCTAATCCTAACCCGTACCCTAAACCGAGCCCTAACCCTAACACTAACCCTAACACTAACCCTAACCCATACCCTACACCATACACGAACCCGTCCCCGAACCCATACCCTAAGCCGTACCCTAAGCCTAACCCTCAGCCTAACCCTAACCCTAGGCTACCCTTGACTGCTTCTGCCTCCAATAGATTTCCTAAGCACTAGTGTTTTAAGGAACAGCTTAAAAAGAGAATCCTAATGTGATTTCTTTATAATGGGTGTGTTCCTTATCTTATCCTAGTGTCTAAGCTCTTCTCCATGGCTGGACCCTCAAATAATATTCCTTTACGTGCTAAGGGGTATCTAGAGACTGGGATAGGTTTAATAACTACCCTACCCCTAACGCGTACCCTAACCTTAACCCCTACCCTAACCCTAACACGTACCCTAATCTTAACCCGTACCCTAAACCGAGCCCTAACCCTAACACTAACACTAACCCTAACCCTAACCCATACCCTACGCCGTACCCGAACCCCTCACCGAACCCGTACCCTAAGCCGTACCCTAAGCCTAACCGTAAGCCTAACCCTAACCCTAGGCTACCCTTGAGTGCTTCTGCCTCCAATAGACTTCCTAAGCACTAGTGTTTTAAGGAACAGTTTAAAAAGAGAATCCTAATGTGATTTCTTTATAATGGGTGTGTTCCTTATCTTGTCCTAGTGTGTAAACTCTTCTCCATGGCTGGAACCCCAAATAATATTCCTTTACGTGTTAAGGGGTATCTAGAGAGTGGGATAGGTTTAATAACTACCCTACCCCTAACGCGTACCCTAATCGTAACCGCTACCCTAACCCTAACACGTACACTAATCCTAACCCGTACCCTAAGCCGTACCCTAAGCCTAACCCTCAGCCTAACCCTAACCCTAGGCTACCCTTGACTGCTTCTGCCTCCAATAGATTTCCTAAGCACTAGTGTTTTAAGGAACAGATTAAAAAGAGAATCCTAATGTGATTTCTTTATAATGGGTGTGTTCCTTATCTTATCCTAGTGTCTAAGCTCTTCTCCATGGCTGGACCCTCAAATAATATTCCTTTACGTGCTAAGGGGTATCTAGAGACTGGGATAGGTTTAATAACTACCCAAACCTAACGTGTACCCTAACCCTAACCCCTACCCTAACACTAACACGTACCCTAATCTTAAACCGTAACCTAAACCGAGCCCTAACCCTAACACTAACCCTAACCCTAACCCTAACCCATACCCTACACCATACAGGAACCCGTCCCCGAACCCATAGCCTAAGCCGTACCCTAAGCCTAACCCTCAGCCTAACCCTAACCCTAGGCTACCCTTGACTGCTTCTGCCTCCAATAGATTTCCTAAGCACTAGTGTTTTAAGGAACAGCTTAAAAAGAGAATCCTAATGTGATTTCTTTATAATGGGTGTGTTCCTTATCTTATCCTAGTGTCTAAGCTCTTCTCCATGGCTGGACCCTCAAATAATATTCCTTTACGTGCTAAGGGGTATCTAGAGACTGGGATAGGTTTAATAACTACCCTAACCCTAACGCGTACCCTAACGCTAACTCCTACCCTAACCCTAACACGTACCCTAATCCTAACACGTACCCTAAACCGAGCCCTAAACCTAACACTAACCCTAACCCTAACCCCAAACCATACCCTACGCCGTACCCGAACCCCTCACCGAACCCGTACCCTAAGCCGTACCCTAAGCCTAACCGTAAGCCTAACCCTAACCCTAGGCTACCCTTGAATGCTTTTGCCTCCAATAGATTTCCTAAACACTAGTGTTTTAAGGAACAGCTTAAAAAGAGAATCCTAATGTGATTTCTTTATAATGGGTGTGTTCCTTATCTTATCCTAGTGTCTAAACTCTTCTCCATGGCTGGACCCCCAAATAATATTCCTTTACGTGCTAAGGGGTATCTAGAGACTGGGATACGTTTAATAACTACCCAACCCTAACGTGTACCCTAACCCTAACCCCTACCCTAACAATAACACGTACCCTAATCCTAACCGGTACCCTAAACCGAGCCCTAACCCTAACACTAACCCTAACCCTAACCCTAAACCATACCCTACACCATACACGAACCCGTCCCCGAACCCATACCCTAAGCCGTACCCTAAGCCTAACCCTCAGCCTAACCCTAACCCTAGGCTACCCTTGACTGCTTCTGCCTCCAATAGATTTCCTAAGCACTAGTGTTTTAAGGAACAGCTTAAAAAGAGAATCCTAATGTGATTTCTTTATAATGGGTGTGTTCCTTATCTTATCCTAGTGTCTAAGCTCTTCTCCATGGCTGGACCCTCAAATAATATTCCTTTACGTGCTAAGGGGTATCTAGAGACTGGGATAGGTTTAATAACTACCCTAACCCTAACGCGTACCCTAACCCTAACTCCTACCCTAACCCTAACACGTACCCTAATCCTAACATGTACCCTAAACCGAGCCCTAACCCTAACACTAACCCTAACCCTAACCCTAACCCATACCCTACGCCATACCCGAACCCCTCACTGAACCCGTAACCTACGCCGTACCCTAAGCCTAACCTTAAGCCTAACCCTAACCCTAGGCTACCCTTGAGTGCTTCTGCCTCCAATAGATTTCCTAAGCACTAGTGTTTTAAGGAACAGATTAAAAAGAGAATCCTAATGTGATTTCTTTATAATGGGTGTGTTCCTTATCTTATCCTAGTGTCTAAGCTCTTCTCCATGGCTGGACCCTCAAATAATATTCCTTTACGTGCTAAGGGGGATCTAGAGACTGGGATAGGTTTAATAACTACCCTAACTCTAACGCGTACCCTAACCCTAACTCCTACCCTAACCCTAACATGTACCCTAATCCTAACACGTACCCTAAACCGAGCCCTAACCCTAACACTAACCCTAACACTAACCCTAACCCATACCCTACGCCGTACCCGAAACCCTCACCGAACCCGTACCCTAAGCCGTACCCTAAGCCTAACCGTAAGCCTAACCCTAACCCTAGGCTACCCGTGAATGCTTTTGCCTCCAATAGATTTCCTAAACAGTAGTGTTTTAAGGAACAGCTTAAAAAGTGAATCCTAATGTGATTTCTTTATAATGGGTGTGTTCCTTATCTTATCCTAGTGTCTAAACTCTTCTCCATGGCTGGAACCCCAAATAATATTCCTTTACGTGTTAACGGGTATCTAGAGAGTGGGATAGGTTTAATAACTACCCTACCCTTAACGCGTACCCTAACCCTAGCCCCTACCCTAACCCTAACACGTACCCTAATCCTAACCCGTACCCTAAACCGAGCCGTAACCCTAACACTAACCCTAACCCTAACCCTAAACCATACCCTACACCATACACGAACCCGTCCCCGAACCCATACCCTAAGCCGTACCCTAAGCCTAACCCTCAGCCTAACCCTAACCCTAGGCTACCCTTGACTGCTTCTGCCTCCAATAGATTTCCTAAGCACTAGTGTTTTAAGGAACAGCTTAAAAAGAGAATCCTAATGTGATTTCTTTATAATGGGTGTGTTCCTTATCTTATCCTAGTGTCTAAGCTCTACTCCATGGCTGGACCCTCAAATAATATTCCTTTACGTGCTAAGGGGTATCTAGAGACTGGGATAGGTTTAATAACTACCCTAACCCTAACGCGTACCCTAACGCTAACTCCTACCCTAACCCTAACACGTACCCTAATCCTAACACGTACCCTAAACCGAGCCCTAAACCTAACACTAACCCTAACCCTAACCCCAAACCATACCCTACGCCGTACCCGAACCCCTCACCGAACCCGTACCCTAAGCCGTACCCTAAGCCTAACCGTAAGCCTAACCCTAACCCTAGGCTACCCTTGAATGCTTTTGCCTCCAATAGATTTCCTAAACACTAGTGTTTTAAGGAACAGCTTAAAAAGAGAATCCTAATGTGATTTCTTTATAATGGGTGTGTTCCTTATCTTATCCTAGTGTCTAAACTCTTCTCCATGGCTGGACCCCCAAATAATATTCCTTTACGTGCTAAGGGGTATCTAGAGACTGGGATACGTTTAATAACTACCCAACCCTAACGTGTACCCTAACCCTAACCCCTACCCTAACAATAACACGTACCCTAATCCTAACCGGTACCCTAAACCGAGCCCTAACCCTAACACTAACCCTAACCCTAACCCTAAACCATACCCTACACCATACACGAACCCGTCCCCGAACCCATACCCTAAGCCGTACCCTAAGCCTAACCCTCAGCCTAACCCTAACCCTAGGCTACCCTTGACTGCTTCTGCCTCCAATAGATTTCCTAAGCACTAGTGTTTTAAGGAACAGCTTAAAAAGAGAATCCTAATGTGATTTCTTTATAATGGGTGTGTTCCTTATCTTATCCTAGTGTCTAAGCTCTTCTCCATGGCTGGACCCTCAAATAATATTCCTTTACGTGCTAAGGGGTATCTAGAGACTGGGATAGGTTTAATAACTACCCTAACCCTAACGCGTACCCTAACCCTAACTCCTACCCTAACCCTAACACGTACCCTAATCCTAACATGTACCCTAAACCGAGCCCTAACCCTAACACTAACCCTAACCCTAACCCTAACCCATACCCTACGCCATACCCGAACCCCTCACTGAACCCGTAACCTACGCCGTACCCTAAGCCTAACCTTAAGCCTAACCCTAACCCTAGGCTACCCTTGAGTGCTTCTGCCTCCAATAGATTTCCTAAGCACTAGTGTTTTAAGGAACAGATTAAAAAGAGAATCCTAATGTGATTTCTTTATAATGGGTGTGTTCCTTATCTTATCCTAGTGTCTAAGCTCTTCTCCATGGCTGGACCCTCAAATAATATTCCTTTACGTGCTAAGGGGGATCTAGAGACTGGGATAGGTTTAATAACTACCCTAACTCTAACGCGTACCCTAACCCTAACTCCTACCCTAACCCTAACATGTACCCTAATCCTAACACGTACCCTAAACCGAGCCCTAACCCTAACACTAACCCTAACACTAACCCTAACCCATACCCTACGCCGTACCCGAAACCCTCACCGAACCCGTACCCTAAGCCGTACCCTAAGCCTAACCGTAAGCCTAACCCTAACCCTAGGCTACCCGTGAATGCTTTTGCCTCCAATAGATTTCCTAAACAGTAGTGTTTTAAGGAACAGCTTAAAAAGTGAATCCTAATGTGATTTCTTTATAATGGGTGTGTTCCTTATCTTATCCTAGTGTCTAAACTCTTCTCCATGGCTGGAACCCCAAATAATATTCCTTTACGTGTTAACGGGTATCTAGAGAGTGGGATAGGTTTAATAACTACCCTACCCTTAACGCGTACCCTAACCCTAGCCCCTACCCTAACCCTAACACGTACCCTAATCCTAACCCGTACCCTAAACCGAGCCGTAACCCTAACACTAACCCTAACCCTAACCCTAAACCATACCCTACACCATACACGAACCCGTCCCCGAACCCATACCCTAAGCCGTACCCTAAGCCTAACCCTCAGCCTAACCCTAACCCTAGGCTACCCTTGACTGCTTCTGCCTCCAATAGATTTCCTAAGCACTAGTGTTTTAAGGAACAGCTTAAAAAGAGAATCCTAATGTGATTTCTTTATAATGGGTGTGTTCCTTATCTTATCCTAGTGTCTAAGCTCTACTCCATGGCTGGACCCTCAAATAATATTCCTTTACGTGCTAAGGGGTATCTAGAGACTGGGATAGGTTTAATAACTACCCTAACCCTAACGCGTACCCTAACCCTAACTCCTACCCTAACCCTAACACGTAACCTAATCTTAACACGTACCCTAAACCGAGCCCTAAACCTAACACTAACCCTAACCCTAACCCTAACCCATACCCTACGCCGTACCCGAACCCCTCACCAAACCCATACCCTAAGGCGTACCCTAAGCCTAACCCTCAGACTAACCCTAACCCTAGGCTACCCTTGACTGCTTCTGCCTCCAATAGATTTCCTAAGCACTAGTGTTTTAAGGAACAGATTAAAAAGGGAATCCTAATGTGATTTCTTTATAATGGGTGTGTTCCTTATCTTATCCTAGTGTCTAAGCTCTTCTCCATGGCTGGACCCTCAAATAATATTCCTTTACGTGCTAAGGGGTATCTAGAGACTGGGATAGGTTTAATAACTACCCAACCCTAACGTGTACCCTAACCCTAACACCTACCCTAACACTAACACGTACCCTAATCCTACCCCGTACCCTAAACCGAGCCCTAACCCTAACACTAACCCTAACCCTAACCCTAACCCATACCCTACGCCGTACCCGAACCCCTCACCGAATCCGTACCCTAAGCCGTACCCTAAGCCTAACCGTAAGCCTAACCCTAACCCTAGGCTACCCTTGAGTGCTTCTGCCTCCAATAGTTTTCCTAAGAACTAGTGTTTTAAGGAACAGATTAAACAGAGAATCCTAATGTGATTTCTTCATAATGGGTGTGTTCCTTATCTTATCCTAGTGTCTAAACTCTTCTCCATGGCTGGACCCCCAAATAATATTCCTTTACGTGTTAAGGGGTATCTAGAGAGTGGGATAGGTTTAATAACTACCCTACCCCTAACGCGTACCCTAACCATAACCCCTACGCTAACCCTAACACGTACCCTAATCCTAACCCGTACCGTAAAGCGAGCCCTAACCCTAACACTAACCCTAACCCTAAAGCTAACCCATACCCTACACCATACACGAACCCGTCCCCGAACCCATACCCTAAGCCGTACCCTAAGCCTAACCCTCAGCCTAAACCTAACCCTAGGCTACCCTTGACTGCTTCTGCCTCCAATAGATTTCCTAAGCACTAGTGTTTTAAGGAACAGCTTAAAAAGAGAATCCTAATGTGATTTCTTTATAATGGGTGTGTTCCTTATCTTATCCTAGTGTCTAAGCTCTTCTCCATGGCTGGACCCTCAAATAATATTCCTTTACGTGCTAAGGGGTATCTAGAGACTGGGATAGGTTTAATAACTACCCTAACTCTAACGCGTACCCTAACCCTAACTCCTACCCTAACCCTAACACGTACCCTAATCCTAACACGTACCCTAAACCGAGCCCTAACCCTAACCCTAACCCCTACCCTAACCCTAACACGTACCCTAATCCTAACCCGTACCCTAAACCGAGCCCTAACCCTAACACTAACCATAACCCTAACCCTAACCCATACCGTACACCATACACGAACCCGTCCCCGAACCCATAGCCTAAGCCGTACCCTAAGCCTAACCCTCAGCCTAACCCTAACCCTAGGCTACCCTTGACTGCTTCTGCCTCCAGTAGATTTCCTAAGCACTAGTGTTTTAAGGAACAGATTAAAAAGAGAATTCTAATGTGATTTCTTTATAATGGGTGTGTTCCTTATCTTATCCTAGTGTCTAAGCTCTTCTCCATGGCTGGAGCCTCAAATAATATTACTTTACGTGCTAAGGGGTATCTAGAGACTGGGATAGGTTTAATAACTACCCAACCCTAACGTGTACCCTAACCCAAACCCCTACCCTAACACTAACACGTACCCTAATCCTAACCCGTACCCTAAACAGAGCCCCAACCCTAACACTAACCCTAACCCTAACCCTAACCCATACCCTACACCATACACGAACCCGGCCCCGAACCCATACCCTAAGCCATACCCTAAGCCTAACCCTCAGCCTAACCCTAACCCTAGGCTACCCTTGACTGCTTCTGCCTCCAGTAGATTTCCTAAGCACTAGTGTTTTAAGGAACAGCTTAAAAAGAGAATCCTAATGTGATTTCTTTATAATGGGTGTGTTCCTTATCTTATCCTAGTGTCTAAGCTCTTCTCCATGGCTGGACCCTCAAATAATATTCCTTTACGTGCTAAGGGGTATCTAGAGACTGGGATAGGTTTAATAACTACCCTAACCCTAACGCGTACCCTAACCCTAACTCCTACCCTAACCCTAACACGGACCCTAATCCTAACACGTACCCTAATCCGAGCTCTAACCCTAACACTAACCCCAAACCTAACCCTAACCCATACCCTACGCCATACCCGAACCCCTCACCGAACCCGTACCCTAAGCCGTACCCTAAGCCTAACCGTAAGCCTAACCCTAACCCTAGGCTACCCTTGAATGCTTTTGCCTCCAATAGATTTCCTAAACACTAGTGTTTTAAGGAACAGGTTAAAAAGAGAATCCTAATGTGATTTTTTATAATGGGTGTGTTCCTTATCTTATCCTAGTGTCTAAACTCTTCTCCATGGCTGGACCCCCAAATAATATTCCTTTACGTGTTAAGGGGTATCTACAGAGTGGGATAGGTTTAATAACTACCCTACCCCTAACGCGTACCCTAACCCTAACCCCTACCCTAACCCTAACACGTACCCTAATCCTAACCCGTACCCTAAACCGAGCCCTAACCTTAACACTAACCCTAACCCTAACCCTAACCCATACCCTACGCCGTACCCGAAACCCTCACCGAACCCATACCCTAAGCCGTACCCTAAGCCTAACCCTCAGCCTAACCCTAACCCTAGGTTACCCTTGACTGCTTTTGCCTCCAATAGATTTCCTAAACACTAGTGTTTTAAGGAACAGCTTAAAAAGAGAATCCTAATGTGATTTCTTTATAATGGGTGTGTTCCTTATCTTATCCTAGTGTCTAAACTCTTCTCCATGGCTGGACCCCCAAATAATATTCCTTTACGTGTTAAGGGGTATATAGAGAGTGGGATAGGTTTAATAACTACCCTAACCCTAACCCCTACCCTAACCCTAACACGTACCCTAATCCTAACCCGTACCCTAAACCGAGCCCTAACCCTAACACTAACCCTAAACCTAACCCTAACCCATACCCTACACCATACACGAACCCTTCCCTGAACCCATAGCCTAAGCCGTACCCTAAGCCTAACCCTCAGCCTAACCCTAACCCTAGGCTACCCTTGACTGCTTCTGCCTCCAGTAGATTTCCTAAGCACTAGTGTTTTAAGGAACAGATTAAAAAGAGAATCCTAATGTGATTTCTTTATAATGGGTGTGTTCCTTATCTTATCCTAGTGTCTAAGCTCTTCTCCATGGCTGGAGCCTCAAATAATATTCCTTTACGTGCTAAGGGGTATCTAGAGACTGGGAAAGGTTTAATAACTACCCAACCCTAACGTGTACCCTAACCCTAACCCCTACCCTAACCCTAACACGTACCCTAATCCTAACCCGTACCCTAAACCGAGCCCTAACCCTAACACTAACCCTAACCCTAACCCTAACCCATACCCTACACCATACACGAACCCGGCCCCGAACCCATACCCTAAGCCGTACCCTAAGCCTAACCCTCAGCCTAACCCTAACCCTAGGCTACCCTTGACTGCTTCTGCCTCCAGTAGATTTCCTAAGCACTAGTGTTTTAAGGAACAGCTTAAAAAGAGAATCCTAATGTGATTTCTTTATAATGGGTGTGTTCCTTATCTTATCCTAGTGTCTAAGCTCTTCTCCATGGCTGGACCCTCAAATAATATTCCTTTACGTGCTAAGGGGTATCTAGAGACTGGGATAGGTTTAATAACTACCCTAACCCTAACGCGTACCCTAACCC